>NC_012878.2:5764773-6073635 GCF_000003195.3 Sorghum bicolor | reverse complement strand
TCTCCACTTTGTGTTACCAGTTGCCACCCTCCAAATATCTGCATTATAAACTAAGACACGGGATAAAAGGGTTTTGGCATTTTGCAGTTAACTATCATATATAGAGGTTCAGGACAGAAGAACTCTACTGGATGCAACAACGAATTCAGCTACTTTATACATACTAGTACGGCATTCTCGTCAGAATCATGAATGGAATAAACAACTTTCAAGATCATCAACCTACTACTGGTGCCTACACCATAAACCTACAGTTTGCGACACTTCAGCATTGTTGTCTTTATTGTGATATCATGGTGTCATCAAACCTTCCAACATTAGGCTGTACAAAATATTTCCAGATGATCCTGTAGAGAACATGGCAGGCTTAAGAAACTTGTGGATAATATCAGATAAGGAATCTATGAGTTATTACTGTAAAAAGTAACAAGGTTTAAATAATTTGGGCAGGATTACTGAAAGAAAACTTCAAAGTAACAGATTTGTCTTAATTTTCCTTTAAGCGATTGACGAACCTGTGAAAAAAGATCAAGCACCCTTATTGAATCATTCAGAGAATCAGAGGTGGTAAATAAAACAGTGGACAATATCCTAAAAGAATTTGCTAAATTATTGTATACAAATGGCTCTTTTTAATTAGATACTCAACATAAAAAAGGGTAAGACAGAAGCTAATATTGCAGGTGAACTGTGCACGACTTTCATGAAATCAAAGCACACAGGACCACAAAATTTGTCAGCAACACAAAAGGCATAGTTCAAGTATGTTGTACAAACAAAAGAAGAAGAAAAACTAAGATGGACAGAAAAAAGGGTCCCTGAAGAACTAGCCTTGTTTGGCACAGCTTATTTCTTAGTTTTTCACAGATTAAACAGAAGTTGTGCCAAACAACATGATTCTACAGCAGCTTATCAATAACAAGACTAGGAATTAACTGAATAGTCAAAATACACTTCTAACCAGCTTCTCATAAAAGAAAATTCTGCACAAATACAAGTTGTGCCAAAAAAGGCTTATACTACATCTCTTAGTGATTTAAGAATCAAAATTACCAACCACTCCTTGCCACTCGCAAACAATTTGTTTGCAAGAAGAAAAAATTATAATTATAATCGGTATTCACCATTGGACAAAAACTAGAAAGATTTAACCACGAGATTTCAACACTTCTCACAAGAATATTTAATCGCAATATACCAAAGTTCATGCTTTAACAAATATATTAGGGGTACTTGCAAAATTGCAATTGATTCTTAAGAAAACAAGAACAGAAGTAATAACAGGACAATGTTTAGTAATAGCTGAATGTACCATGGAATCTCAAGGAGCAGAACTCTTTTTGAGCATTTTAACATGCTCACAAAACCGCCGATGTTTCTCTTGCACTTCAGCTATCGCCTTTTCAGCAGCCTCTGCATTCTTTGCTAGAAGGAATTTCTCGATCTGAACAAACCACTCCCCCAATGTCATATCCTCCAAGCGGCGTCTTCCTGTGTGCTCCCCCACATGGCCTTTCTCTCCACTGGCAGCAATAGTTTCCCTTGTATCATTCTCTTCCACTTCAACACCATCCAGCTTTGACTCTGGTGACACTTTTTCTCTCAATTCCTGGTCAACTTCAGTTTCCCCTTCCTTGCTCAAATTTTTCACCTCCTCTTCTTCCACACCACCATTGTCAGCAGGAGCATGCTGAGCATTGTCCCTCCCCTCAATTTCCCTCTCTGTCAATGTCGCATCTTCCTCCACATCCACCATCTTCTCATCCTCCATGGATACCTTTGAGGTTCCATCCAACTTGCCGTCCTCAATTGTCACCTTATCCTGTTCAGAACCATCACTCACGGCCAAAACCCTCAATGGGCTCCCCTCTCGATCTCTGGCATGAGCCATATCCCTTTCCTCTTGCTCATTTTCATCGTTCTCAACAATTGCATCCTCAGCTTTCCTTGCCCTTGTGGCCCTTCCTCGGCCTCTTCCTCTTCTGCTCCTCTTTGCTCGTCCTCTCCCAGCCGCCGGCACCACCTCTGATGCATGTGAAGTTCTGTCTGTGGTCTCTACCATATCCTCCTCTTCATCACCTTTGCCCTCAACAACTGTCCCTCCCCGATCTCTGGCCACAGCATCTTCACCCTCCTCTTCCTCCTCATCCTCGGGAGTACCACTCGTGCCATTCCTTGCACTTGCCCTTGTAACCCGTCCTCTCCCCCTTCCAGTCCCCACCACTTTTCCCTCATCGTTTTGGCACCCCACCGCCTCACCTCTCCTTGCAGTAGCTCTCGCTGACCTCGTATTTTGCGGCTGTGGCGGAAGGACAACCGTCGCTGCAGCCTTCCTCGACCTGCCCCGGCGCGGTATTGCCGCCTCCTCCTCCTCCTCCTTTTCCGCTCCCATCTCCACCCCAGCGGGCTCAACGGCCTTCTTCCGCCCGCCTCGGCGAGTCGGGAGTGCAGCTTCCTCCACTTCATTCCCACCTTCGGGGGCTTCCGCCGCACCGGCCTTCCTCCGTCCGGCCCTGCGCGAAACCGCGGGGCCCTGATCCTCCTCCTCCGGCGCCGCCGCCACGGCAGCTGCGTTGCGCGCGGAACGCCTAGTGGCGGCGGGGCCCGGTCCCGGGCCCGCATCGATCGATATGGAGACGGCGATCACGGTGCTCTCCCCGATCTTGATGAGGTCCCCATCGGAGAGCGGCGCCGGGACGGTGGGCACGAGAGGCGTACCGTTGAGGAGGGTGCCGTTGGAGGAGCCTAGGTCGGTGGCGGCCCACCGTGCCGCGGGCGGCGGGAGGAACTCGACGGAGAGATGCCTCTGCGACGCGCCCGCGTCGCGCACGGAGAGGTCGTTGCCCTTGGCAACGCGGCCGACACGGAGCGCCGCGGCGCCGGCGCGGCGCTGCAGGGCCCTCCCTTCGCAAGGGCCCTTCTTCACTAGGAGCGTGAGCACAGACGGCGGATCCGCCATCGCGGATTCGATTCGCGGGGGCTCGCGGGGAGGTTGGAGGTCGGTGAAGGGGGGGTGAAAAAGGATTTCAAATTTTTGGGCGGAGATGAGGGAAGGACTATAAAACCGAGCAACAGATCCCCCTAACTTTTTTTTTTTTTTTGAAACTGGACAAAGTATCCCCGACCATTTCTAGCCTGTTCGTTTCTGGGCTGGGCCGGAATGAAGCTGTCCAGGCCTAGAACCATTCGTTTTTTTTATACTGGACTAAAAATATTATGGACAGTTCCTGACAGAAAATGCCTAACTGAATGGGCCTTAAAGTAGTTTTTTCGATGGTTTTGCTTTATATGAATAGATACATCCTCGACCATTTCAAAGTAGTTTCTTGGGTGGTTTTGCTCGTATGAATAGATATATCAAAGTTATAGAGCTCATCACGATTTATAACTTTATAGTTTTAAAAATCTAGAATTTTCAAATGGCCCTATTGATATAGTCTATACTATATACTTCTCAATAAAATCTATAACTTCATAGTTAATGTTTTTTTGTTTGACATCGCTCAGAGCTCCAAATATCCATTTTAAGTTTTATAATTTCAAAATTTAATTTTTGTTTTATTTTTTCGAACGACATCTGATGTTAATTTAATCTACACCAAAGTTGCAGCTCTCAACATGTTCTACGACTTTATAGTTGATAATATTTTTACAATGAGATATTCATTTTAAATTCTTATATATTGAAATCCAATTTGTTTAAAATTTTTAAAGGACAAATAATTTGGGCCTCTAAACAATATCAAATAAAAAATTGTCAACTACAAAATTATAGATCATGTTAAAATCTACAACTTTGGTGTGGACTACGTCACCATAAGAGGTCATTTGATTTTTTTAAAAAACGAATATCAAAATTACAGAATTTAAAACAAATATTTGGGGCTCTAAACGATCTCAGATAAAAAAAGTTTTTCAACTACAAAGTTTACTAAGAATCCAAGGTGATGAAGATTTGAGCCTCTAAAGTTTATTAAATAGAAATGTTATCAACTACAAAGTTGTAGATCGCGTTAAGATCTACAACTTTAATGTAAATTTTGTATTCATACGACTTCATATATAAAAGTTATGCCTTTTTATATGTAAGTCAAAGAAAGACCCGACACATAAGCCCCACTACCATGTTAGCAATACCATCTAAGGAACCACTTTAAAATGATCAAGGGAGTACTTTGTCCAGTTTTGAAAGTTAAGGAGTATGTTGTCTCAATATGGGTCTTCCAAAATCAACAAATAGTTGGGGGTGGGGGTTGAATCGATTTACTCAATTTACAATGTTAAATCCATTTACAGTATTAAATTTGTATTCATATTTGTTTCAAACGTGATACTAAATGCAGTTATCAGAATTCATTTTCCAAAATTTTCGGTATTCGATTTTAAATCCGTATTCGACAAGAATATTAAACATAAGATATTTATCTGTATTTGCAAAGAATAATCTATTTAAAAGTGAGTAATTATTTAGTTTAATATTACTACTGATGGATTGAGACAATTTAAAAGTACACCTATAGATAACTTTTAATATCTGTTTAATACAATTAATCATACATAAAGATTTAAGTTAGTTTAGTATTTTTCTTAACTCAATATAAACCTAACATATTTATTGTTATAAAATATTTTTGTACTTTAGTTAATTTATTTCTGGATGTAGCTTATTTTATAGTTTGATGATAAATATTATACAAATAATGATTGATTAATTATATATTTAAATACTATATTTATTGGTAATTTTATTAATTTGTTAAGTTATATTTGTCTATGTTATATATCCAAATCTAATATTATATTAAATTGGTAACTAAAAACCATTGGTAAAGAAAAATGTCTATTTGTTGCCTAGCATTCTTGTTTGAATTTCTTCACTTGACCTATCGTTTTATTAAATATTATCCACTAAATTTTGTTCATTTTGAAATGGGAGATTATTAGAAGTGCACATTAATTTTATTTCACATTGGTGATCATTAAATCTAATAATATGTATTTTATGTTGAATTGAGTAGATATCTGAACAAAAAACCAAATTCAAGACATCTTTTTTTCTATTCAAAATTGCGTACTCGTATTCGAATTTTAATTAAATAAAAGGTGGTTAAAGCTGATATTCCCATTTCATACGAATCTGATCCTTTTCCATCCTCATATCTATCTCTTCTATATTTATCTACACTATCCACACTTATATTTAGGCCTTGTTTGGATGTAGTTGGATTCGCATCAATCCACATGTATTGGGGTGAATTGGAGTGGAACTTGAACTAAATTCCACCCTAATCTACTCCAAAACATGTGGATTGAGGTGAATCCGACAACATCCAAACAAAACCTTACCGTTTATATTACTTAAAAAAGGTTCGAGGAATCTTTTTTTGAGACCTTAGAGGCACGAGGAATCGTCCAGATTGAGCGTGTGCCTCCCATTGCCCACCGCTCCCTACTTTCAATTTTTCGGCTCCGAAGCCAAAAAAAAAAGAACGTCTCGAGATGCAAGCAGGCGTGCCTGCGCCATGCGCGCTGGCACTGTGGGCCGCATCCGCTAAACTCCAGAAAAGTCCTGAAAATAAAAATAAATAGGATTAATTTCAACCGGTGACGATTAAACCGAAACAAAGTGACAATGATGTTCTTCAGACACTGATAAACATGGCAGAAATCTGAAATCAGCTATGTAGCCCTCTATTCTTGACTCCACCCGGTTAAGAAATCTCCATTGTAGAAGATAGTTTTTATGGATGATTTTTTATGACTGGTTGTTATGGAAATCGTGTATAGTTCGACCATAGTGTGGGGGTATAAACCCCTATACCCTTACGGCTAGACTTGGGCCAGGAGGCTTGGCCCATCACGAGGCAGTTCGAGGCTTGATCTAATTGCTCGGAGTTTCACGCAAGAAAACAAGACGTGGAGATCAAGCAGGATTCTATTTGGTTAGAATAAGAATTGATATCGTACTATCTATGGCAATTGTAACCGACTAGGATTAGTTTCCAGATCTGTAACCCTGCCCTCTGGACTATATAAGGAGAGGCAAGGGACCCCTAGGACAGATTATCTCAACACAATTCAATACAATCAGACGCAGGACGTAGGTATTACGCCCATACGACGGCCGAACCTGGATAAAAACCTTGTCCGTGTCTTGCGTCACCATCAAGTTCGTAGCTTGCGCACCGTCTACCGATAAACTACTACCGTGGTATACCTTAAGCTAGACTGCCGACTAGCTTTCGTCGACAGTGGCGCGCCAGGAGGGGGTGTGCGTGCAGCTCTCCCGACGAACAAGATGGTCATCGTTCCAGCTTCCGCGGCCATGGCTGAAGGCCTCACGTTCACCGTCGGCCAGATCACGTGGACAACTCATGGCGACGGCCTCACGACCACGACTTCGGAAGAAACACAGATCCAATCTGGGACAGCAGAGGCGTCGACTCCGATCACGCCGAATCCGAGCACCCGACCTCCACTCCCTCGTTACAGGGTGAAGAGGGTCGACAACTCGGATCTTCTCCAAGCCCTCGATCGCGCCGACCTCAAACTTCGCGAAGCCTCCAACCTGGTGGATTCTATCTCGCGCGAATTTGATCAGGCGGCGTCATCAAATTTTTTCGACTCCCGTCGGCCAACTCGTGTCACCACGCACGAACAAATAGGGGCGTCCCTGACAATAACGTCGACCCCCACGGGACGATCTGTCAAGCTCAAGACAGCTCCCCCAGACCAGAATTGCCCTTATGGTCTGAACAACGCGGCCGACCAGTATTCACGGCATACACGATCTCTGTTCGGCAAGGCGGGTTTGTCGTCGCGCCAAGACAGCCGAGCAGCTCGTCATTACGTCAATATGGTGTCCATCCGAGTCCTGCCGGACGATAAGGCTACCAGTACGAACTCCAGCACAGGGTCCGTCCCTACCGAAGTTCTACACTCTGAGGACGAAGACTACAACCTGGATCTACCGCCATACCCTCCGGGTTTTTCTCATTTTCCAGTCTTCCCACCCCGACGAGGAGATCTGATCTTTAACGTCAGCAACGACGAACCAGTTGTCGATGGCAAAACCGACGAGCAAAAGCAACTCCGCGAGCAGCGCAATGCCGATCGTGCTCAACGGCGAGCGGACGAGGAATGGCAACTTGCGCGACAAAACCTCAGTGATGCCTTCGATATGGTCGGGAACCAGCCAGTCTACAAGACGCCAAGCGCTAACGTGGCTGTCGCCATGGCAAACCTGGACCGGCTCCCCGATACCCCGGAATACCAGGGTATCCGATCCAGCATACGAGCGCACCTGATCGCCGCAATGGGGCAGACAACCACTTTGCTCAAAAGAATCCAAGCTGTCTCCTACACAGAGGTTTCCTCCGACCAGACTTATCGCAACCGGACTTCACCACGACCCAGCGGGCGCCATCATAGCCGATCCCCAACGGTCGTAGGAAGGACACGGGACGCGACAACTGTGGTCAGGACACCGGCGGTTACCGTGAGCAGAGGTGCGGGCGTGGTCAGGAAGTAAATCAGAGCAGGGATCTACGATAAAACATCCCTCCTACGGACGCCCGCGATCGCATCAATAGGCGCGCCACGGAAAGAGCGGTACACGAAAACCTGCGACGCATTGAGTACGTTGCAGCACATGGCCCCCCCTCGGCCTAAGGCAGTTTTCTTCACACCTCCACCAAGTCGTATGGCCCTGCAACTTTAAGCTCGAGAAACTTAAAAAATATGACGGCAAGGAAAACCCTAAAAAATGGATCACTCTTTACGAGATCGCGGTCCGGTCACCAGCAGGAGACGAACACGTCATGGCAAACTACTTCCCAGTAGTCCTCGACCAGGCTGGTCATCAATGGCTCCTCGGCCTACCCGAGGACTCCTTCGATTCTTGGGAGGAACTGCGCCAGGCGTTCATTGACAATTTCATTGCTACCTACAAGAAGCCTGGGAACAAATACGATCTCGAGAGGATAAGGGACAGGAAGAATGAACCCTTGCGCGATTACATCCGACGTTTCTCAGATATGCGCCTCAAGATTCTGAAGATTTCTCACGACGAGGCTTTATCGGCCTTCATCAAGGGCCTACGCTTCCACGAAGCATTGCGAAACAAGCTATTGCGCAAAAGACCGGCCACGGTCGCCGAACTCCTCACCACGGCCAAAAACTACGCTGATACCGATGACGTCGAAAAACTCATCCGAGAAGATGCGAGAGGTGCCGACCAGCCCCCCCGACGAGACGACAGTCGTGGACGCTTCGACAACCGGAACCCCCGCCGTGGCGACAACCGCGACCACCGAGAAGGTTGGGATAGACGACGCGACAACCGCGACGATTTCAGAGGCAAGCGACCTCGCGACAACGACCACGAGGTGAACACAGTCAAGCGCCCCAATGGACGGCGAGACTACCAGGAAGACTACAACAAGACGCTGAAAGACCATGCCAACTCCATCCCAAGTCCAATCACATGATGGAAGAATGTCGTGTCCTCAAAAGTATCTACACACAGCGGGTGCTCAAGGGGATTCCACCAAGAAAAACGGGAAACAAGACAAACATGGTCACGAAGACGAAGACGACGACCAGGATAGGGACCCACGACACGAGTATGTCAGTCCCACCGACGTGGTGCACTCCATCTTCGGAGGCAAAGTTTCTATAGAGTCTAAACGAGAAAGAAAGCTCCTGAAGAGAGCCTGCCTCAATGTGGACAGCGCAGACGGCCTGATCGCTGACCCGAAATTCCCTCTCTAGTCGCACAGAGAGATCTCCTTCAACAGGCAGGACCAGTGGGCCGTAATCCCAGAGCTAGGATGTTTTCCTCTGATCCTGGACCCTTGCATCAACAACGTCAGATTCGAGCGCGTGCTTGTCGACGGGGGCAGCTCCATCGATATTCTTTTCCGCAATAGCCTGCCTGCCCTCAAGCTAACCCCGGCGCAACTAAAGCCGTATGATGCTCAGTTCTGGGGTGGTCAAAGTTTAGTACCCCTCGGGCAGATAACGCTCCCTGTCCAGTTTGGAACACCCGACCACTTTCGCACAGAGTTCGTCAACTTTGTGGCCGCCGACTTCGACAGTACTTATCACGTAATTCTAGGCCGCTCCTCGTTGACCAAGTTCATGGCAGTCCCGCACTACTCATACCTGGTCCTCAAGATGCCAACTGAGAAAGGCGTCTTGACCGTCAGAGGCAACGTCTACACCGCATATACTTGCAAGGAGGAAAGCTTCAAGGTCATCGAAGCAATTGACCTCTCAATTCGTATGGCATAAACTACAGCTCAAGCCACGCAGATTCCCTCCGACCAGCTACAACTACCCGAGCAAGAGACCCCAAGGAAAAAACACAAAATCCAAAGAGCACAAGGAAGTACAGCTGGTCGACGGCAGCCCCGAGAAGACGGCTCTCATCGGGGCCAACCTGGACCCCAAATAGGAAGACGCGCTCGTCAGGTTTCTAAAGGACAACGTAAGCGTTTTCGCATGGAAACCCACGGACATGCCTGGCGTCCCACGAAACCTGATCGAGCACTCTTTAAACGTCTCGAAGACCGCAAGACCTATCAAGCAGAAACTCCGACGGTTCGCTCGTGACAAAAAGGAGGCTATTAGGACAAAAATAACACGGCTACTAGCAGCCGGATTTATTAAAGAAGTGTATCATCCCGATTGGCTCGCCAATCTAGTTCTTGTAAGAAAAAAGAATAATGAATGGAGAATGTGCGTTGATTACACCGATCTCAATAAACACTGTCCTAAAGATCCTTTCGGTCTCCCCCGTATCGACGAGGTGGTCGATTCAACGGCCGGATGCGAACTCCTTTCTTTTCTCGACTGTTACTCTGGTTATCACCAGATCTCGCTAAAGGAAGACGACCAGATTAAAACTTCCTTCATTACTCCTTTTGGCGCATACTGTTACACAACTATGTCCTTTGGACTGAAAAACACTGGGGCCACCTATCAACGCGCTATTCATCAATGCCTCCGCGACGAGATACGAGACAACCTTGTCGAGGCTTACGTTGACGACGTTGTCGTCAAAACCAGGGACGCAAGCACCCTGATCGACAACTTGGATCGCACTTTTAAGGCGCTAAATAAATACAAGTGGAAGCTCAATCCCAAAAAATGTATCTTTGGGGTTTCCTCTGGTCTATTGCTCGGCAACGTCGTCAGCCGCGACGGCATACGGCCAAATCCTTGCATGGCCGCTCTCAGCCGGTTTATCTCTAGGCTGGGGAAAAAGGCCTTCCTTTTTCAAACTTCTAAAGGCATCGAAAAAATTCTCCTGGACAGAGGAAGCTAACGCTGCTTTCACCCAGCTCAAAACTTTCCTCACATCACCACCCGTCCTCACCGCACCTCAACCCAACGAGGACCTGCTCCTTTACATAGCAGCAACTGATCGGGTTGTCTCCACGGCAATGGTGGTTGAGCGGGACGAACCAGACCATGTCTATAAAGTCAAATGAACTGCCCTTAGTTCATGACTCCATTCCTATATGTCCTTTTTGTTGTTCATAACTGCGCAAAGAGATATACGCAGCGATAAAAGTGTGCTGCAACTTAGCCTAATGAGTGGGCACACAAAGAGATGGGGTAAGTCCCAGCAGTAAGATTGAATAAGCTACTACTAGTGTACTACTGCCCAAATTAAACACTGAATAGGGAAGCTCTTTTTCTGGTGGCTGGAAACATAAGCCCAACAGGCAATTCGTCGGTATTCATTTGAGTATGATCAAGAGAGAGGAGCTCATTTGGGAGATCTTGTGACTTCAGAGTTTAGATCGATGAAGTGAAAGCTGTGTAAACAAAAGACAGAGATCATTTTTTTCAAAAAGAGAGAGAAAAGTTTAGGTCGAGCGATGAAAATAATAAACAAAAAAAAAGAAGAAAAAGAGAATTCTATCAGATCCAGGTTTCGATCCTGGGACCTGTGGGTTATGGGCCCACCACGCTTCCGCTGCGCTAATCTGATGTTTGATGCTAACTTCGATGTACACGTGGTTTAATTGTCGATACAATTGGGCATGGTCCTTCGAATATGCATCATGCTGGAGGCATGACAATGCTCGAGCTAGCTATGATGTAAGCCCAGATATATCATGCTGAGCAGAGAGCAGTTACATGTGCTTGAGACCGAGTTTCAGCAGAGATAAGGTACAGCGCGACCTTCTGTAACATGCAACTCCACCACCGTCTTCAGTAACTACATGCCGTGGGCAGATGCAAACGACCTCTTCCCGAGTGACCAGCAATTGTTTAGTTCATCTAAAAATCAAAAACTTTTTAAAATTTTCCGTCACATCGAATCTTGCGTCAAGCATTAAATATAGATGAAAATAAAAATTAATTACACAGTTTGTCTGTAAATGGTGAGACGAATCTTTTAAACTTAGTTACTTTATGATTGGACAATGTTTGTCAAATTAAAAATGAAATTGCTAGAGTGTCAAAATCTAAAACCTTTTTTTATCTAAACAAGGCCATGCAATGCACCACGTTCAGTTTCACACTGAGGCCTTCCTTTGTTACACCCAAAATTCAAATTTTTTTTAAGATTCCTCGTCACATCAAATTTTACGGCATATGTATAGAGCATTAAATATAGATTAAAAAATAACTAATTATTCAATTTGTCTGTAATTTGCTAGACGAATCTTTTGAGCCTAGTTAGTCCATAGTTAAACAATAATTACCGAAAATACTATAATAGCAAAATAAAAAAAAATGAATCTAAACATGGCCGAAGGTTGAGGCCAGCACGATTGAATTGGAAAATCTCAGTAGGATCTGGGGGACTGTGTGTTTTTCTATTTCTCACTGTCAGAGCCTAGCATTTGGACTTAGAACGCCCTTCTGATGAAGGCAATCGGGCATCAGCAATTCTGGGACCTTATAGGATGGAAAACAGGTTTGGACATCATTTTTGAGCAAGAGGTTTGAGCATCATCAATCATCATTCTGCAGCAATGAGACAACAGATGAGGCAGGTAACATAGGTTCACTAGTACACAGAGGTACTATGTAGGCGGTTCGCCACTCCTTTCCACAGGTGGATTGACGATCCGCCTGTACTATTCAGTTATGCCATCTACCTTTATACAAAATATAAAATCGACTTTAAAAATAGGAAAAAAAGATTTTAATTATAGGGAAGGCTCACTGGCTAATCGCTAGCCCATCTCCGTCGAAGTCGCAAGTTGCGTATTTTTTCACGTAAAATCGTGCGCTTCGCGGCCGGTGGGATTCGAACCTGAGACCTCGCCCCCTATCACTCAGGTGTGTCTATACTAGAGTTTAGTTCCCCACATATTATCCTAAACCGAGTATATATTGATTATTTGAGACCTTAAACGGATTCCAATGGAAAAGTTGTCAACTACAAAGTTTCACAACTTTTCAAGATCTACGACTTTTGTATTGGTAGTTTTTCCATCCGAGGTCATTTACAAAATTTGAATTTTTGAGAAATTCAAACGTAGTTTTCGACAAAAGAATATTTCAAATGAAAAACTTATCAACTACAAAGTTTCATAAATTTTCGAGATCTACAACTTTCATTTCGACGGTTTTTTCAAACGAGGTCATATGAAAAGCTCAAAAAATTCAATTTCAAATTATTTCTACAGGCGGTTTTCTTAAGAAACCGCCTGTAGAAATATGATTTTTAGTGGCGGTTTCTTAGGAGAACCAACTATAGAAATACATGATTTCTACATACGATTTTTGTTAGGAAAACCGTCTGTGAAAATTGATTTTCACAGACGGTTTTTTAGACAGGTAAGCTGATTTCTTTCCACAAGCGTTGTTTAATTGAAACCGCCTGTAAAAGTTATATTCCATCGCCAGCATAGTGCTTCTTTGTACTAGTGGTTGCAGCACCTTTTGCACATTCCAGGATAACGAACAGCAAAGAATCAAAATGTGACCGTGTCTCATCTCCCAGGTGGTTAGATTACTACATAAAGATTAGCAGACTCTAATTTTGAACAATGGCCTTCAACCCGGTTGCAGTGAGGTATTCTTAGACTCCTAGTTGAGGCAATTTGGCAGATTGATTGTAGGACAAGTTGAGCCAAGCAAGCTGGAGAAGTTAGAGATTTGATTTCTGAACAGATTCAGTAAAGATCATTAACCACTAGGAAACAGCTGCTTTGTCGAGTGCCTGCGGCACTCGGCAAAAGCACTATTGCACTCGGCAAAGGGCCCTCCGCAAAATTTTCGTTGGTAAAGGGGTTTTTTGTCGAGTGCCTTTTATCGGGCACTCGGCAAAGACTTTGCCGAGTGTCTTCGAAGGCCCTCGCCAAAGAAAAGTTACCGTGACAGCGGCTTTCTAACTAACGGTTGCTTTGCCGAGTGTCTCTAGGGAAGGCACTCGGCAAAGAATTAAATATTTTGTTCCCGAATTTCTTTGCCGAGTGCCATACCCCGTAGCACTCGGCAAAGAAATTTTTTTTTTTAAATTTTTTTTGCCGAGTGCCCTGCCTGGAGGCACTCGGCAAAGAAATTATTTTTTTTAAAAAAACTCTTTGCCGAGTGCCCCACCTGAAGGTACTCAGTAAAGAAATTATTTTTTTTTAAAAAAAACTCTTTGCCGGATGCCCTGCTTGGAGGCACTCGGCAAAGAAATTAATTTTTTTTTGAAACTCTTTGTCGAGTGCCCTGGAGGCACTCGTCAAATAAATTATTTTTTTTAAAAAAAACTCTTTGCCGAGTGCCCTGCCTGGAGGCACTCGGCAAAGCTGGAAAAACCTAGTGGGCGTATGGTCACTTTGCCAAGTGCAATTTCCCCGGCACTCAGCAAAGTGACTAGAACTGACCTATTTATTTATTTTTTACATTTTCTCATGACAAACACAATACATCACATATATTTCACATCCTTCAAAGATATCTCATATTCGTCACATAAATCTCACATCCATCACATAAATATCATGCACATCATATAAAATGTCACATCTAAACAAATCCACAGGTACAAATTACAAGTTCATCATAAGTCCATCTAAACAAATCCATAAATCCATCACAAGTCCAAATAAGTAACACAAGTGCATCATAAGTTCATCACCAACCGAACAAAGAGAACTACCCGGCTCCCCAAGGTCCCCACTGTGCGACTGTGGTGTACCATGAGCTGGATCATTAGAGGGTCCGATAGGTGGATTATTCGAACCGGCGGATGAAGGCTGCACAAAAGAGAAGACGTTGCGTGTGTCAAACAAAAAATCCATTAGGCTACATATAGTATTGTGGTTTGATCCTAAGCAATTAGCAACAAACTTATACACTCATACTCATACTTACAGCCGTGCACGGGAGATAGAGGTGGAGGTATAGCGAATAGCGAATGTGTGGCGTAGCTAGACCCGTATGTTGCCCAAGAGATTGCATGTATCGGAGAATCTCCGCCATCTGCTGTTGCTGCCGATGCTGCTCCGCCACATAGTATTGTGGTTTGATCACATGTGAGAGGTGTAGGTTTATAACTAACGTACATGATAACTTTTGTGAAACGTTCCCTAATTTTTATCATAGCATC
Organism: Sorghum bicolor; assembly: GCF_000003195.3. NCBI lineage: Eukaryota > Viridiplantae > Streptophyta > Magnoliopsida > Poales > Poaceae > Sorghum > Sorghum bicolor. Next base: position 6,059,063 of record NC_012878.2, on the reverse strand, counting down.
TACATGTGATGTAAAGACACGTCGTCAGGTTTTAAAATTTTTGCACTTCATTTGCAATTTATAGAATTAAAATGCATTTCTCCCGCAACTTTGTCACCATATTTCATGTAGAAGACGTTCAAAATTTCAGGTGTGCTCCTGGAAATGGTCTCAAACTATAATAATTATTGTGAATATCATTTTTCTAATCAATTAATTCTATTATTGGATGCACCTATAGTTCAATATTATATTTTCGGGTGAAATACGTTTAAGCGAAATAAATTAAATATATATAAGAATTGTGCCAAATTTTAACTTAGACTCCAAAATAAAGTGCAAAGTAAGTACAAAAAGTTTAGAGGCAAAAAATAAAAAAAATAAAAAAAATCTTTGTCGAGTGTCAAATTTGGCACTCGGCAAAGTGACACTCGGCAAACGCTGACGTCGTGTAGCACCTTTGCCTCTTTGCCGGGTGTCATACTGTGCCGAGTGTCTAGTACTCGGCAAAAAGGCTCTTTGCCGAGTGCCGAAACTTCGGCACTCGGCAAAAGCATACGACACTCGGCAAAGTTCAGGTTTTCTACAGTGAACATTCCTTTTTAGTCATTCTTCACACTTTTTTTACTCCTCCCCGAGGCAATTCTGGTTGCCCGTGGAATAAATTTTGCATTCTTTCACGAGATACGTACACGAATCATCTTTTATCCAGCGAAGAATATATAGAAGTTTTGGTTCCTGACACTCTGATAAATGTTAAATAATCTTATTATGCTTTCGATCAGGTGTTGACTGATTCAATTAAGTGTTGAGCTATTGATTAAACCAAAAACTGTTGCCAAGCTTCTGCTTGGTTGATGATGATTATATTTTGGCGTCATTTACCTTCCTGGATGCATCGTTAAAGAGCTCATTGGTGTGGTTATTCTTTTCAGAGTTTATTGGTTCCTACCCTGAGCTTATATTGCTACCTCGCAGTCCTCCCTCTCCGCGCATTACCGCCCCCGTCTTCCACAACCGTCGGTCGGCTGGCCGGAATAAATTCCGGCATTGGGAGGAAGACATCAGCAAGGGCAGCTGTAATGACGAACTCACTTCTTCTGCCACACGCATACCGTACCTGGACATCGCTCGCAACTCGCGCAAGGCTCTCCGGGCAACGCCTCCACCGCAGGCTGGGGCTTCTGGTGCAGCGCAGAGCGCAGTCGCCATGGAGGAAACCCATCCGGAGCCTGCAAGGGGGAGGCGGAAGACTAGTGCACCAGCGCCTCGGACCACGACGTCAGGCGTCAGCGACTGACACATCCCGGCAGCCCCATGAGGGACCAACAGTTTATGAGATTAAACATGAGGGTACAGATTAGGCCTTGTTTAGATCCCACCAAAAACCAAAAAGTTTTCACGATTCCCCGTCACAACGAATCTTACGGCACATACATGAAGCATTAAATATAAACGAAAACAAAAACTAATTACACAGTTTATCTGTAAATCGCGAGACGAATCTTTTGATTCTAGTTAGTCCATGATTGAACAATGTTTACCACAAACAAACAAAAGTGCTACATTAGCGAAATCCAAAAACATTTCACATCTAAACAAGGCCTAACTGAATATACAAAACTTGAACTTAGGTCAGTTTCAATGTATAGTTTCATGACACAGTTACCAAGACTATAAACTAGGTAACCAAGCCAGTTGAGTTTCATGGGGATGAAACTCCTCTCACATCTGATGAAACTCTTTCATTTAATGACCCTGCCAAGTCAGCATTGAGACTCTCATGAAAAATGACACTCTCATGAAACATGCATTGAGACTGGCCTTAGAAGACATATTCATTTTTAACCGTGTTTACATCACTTCTCATGTTCTTTTATGGGCACATCCTCATTAAATAACCAAACTACAAAAGAAGAAAGAAATAATATTGTAAGAGTAATTGCTGAAAAAAACCATGCTAAGAGTAACTCCACCAAAGCTACTACTTGAGCCCTCGAAACCATATTTCAGGGCTCAAGCCAAAAAAAACAAGCTTCAGCAAGCCGCCTACTAGAGTCCTAAAAAATAAGCCCCGCCCCTCAAATCTCCTCCTTGGCCCTCATTCCTTGGAGCTATGGAGAAGGAGCCCCTACTTTATGGTTGGGGCTGTTAGGAGCCCACGCCCATATGGATCCACCTCTCACGCTACTCGCAGCAGCACCATATGGTGTCCTCCATTGACCTCTCCTCAGCTTCCTCACCGGTGACCCTCCCCCTCTCCCTGGCACCACATCCAGCAGTGTCTCCCCTCCCTCCCTAGAGTGGTCCTGCAGGGCCATCCACCATTCTGATGCCTCCTCGCTCTAGTGTCACTGCTACCTCCGGACGAGAGAGTGGATCATCCCTGCTTGCTCCTCATGCCTCTACCTCTTCCCTATGATTCGTGCCTCCGCCCGCATGAGCCACACCACCTCTTTCTCGGCCACCTCTAGTGAGTGGATCCTCACACCTTTTCCTCTTCCCCACAAGTCACCCGAGAGCCAAGCCATGCCCTCCTAAGGCAGGCCATGACTAGCGGATCCTCGCACTCCTGCCTCTTCCCTGCACACATAGCTCAATTGATAGACCATAGGGAATGATGAGTAGTTGCTTTGTTTCATTGTTATTAAAAAGGATTTAAGGATTTCATTAGTTTGACGATCAATTTTGGTAACCTCTACTTAAGCGAGGGGTAAGGTCACTCTAAGTGTCGGATCTCAAGTGACATATCTCATGGAGTAATTAAGGACCGTTCATTGGGATAGTGAGTACGAATAACCACCCGTACATACCATATATCACATATGAGGGCGGTGAGCTAAGTACTCAGTGGTGACTCACTTATCTCGTGAATTTGGCATGGGGGGTTGTGCATTGTAGATGTGGTGACATTACATCGGACCTAGCACAAACCGTTCGTGGATATGAGAGTCACATTGAGGAAAGGTTGGAAACGTGTGGCAACCCTTACCACCGGACCTAGGGTATGGAGGTTCGTCTCATTTTTCCATGTGGGTATAGTTGTACACCTCTGCAGAGATCTTTTCGAAAGCCCAAAGTCCCTCGGGACAAAACCCTTGGTTGTTCTTAGTTCTAGACTCAATGCAGTGTGGATGATGAACTTGATTATGCTATGAATTATAAAGTTGATCACTTGAATCATGTCATTCTTTACTACTTATCATGAACTTATAACTGCTAGTTAATTTAACTATGAACGATGAGCATGTCATTCCTTTAATAAATGTCATGCTTTTATGCAAATGTACAAATGCCTAATAACTCCTTTGCATCCACCAATGAATATGTTGGAATTAAGTACTGCGAGTATGAAAAACTTGGGACGGGCATTCCCCAAGATGAGCTGTGTGTTACCTGACATCAATAGAGAGTCAAGAAGAGTGACCCCAGATAGTTTGGGTTAGACAATTAAAAAGAATAATAACATCTAAGTCGGTAAAATGGTCATGAAGAGGAGGTGCTGATGGCACTCTCTTGAGGGCCATGTGCCAGTCAGGAATAAGGCAGGTTGGTCAAGATAATGACACATGTGCTAGTTGAACATCCCCTCACACTAACCCTGGAACCCTAACATTTCTTCTTCCTCATCAGCGAGCGGCGTCTGAATGGGGGTCACATGAGTGTATAAAACACGTGACCCACTGCGTATAGAGTTTGCGAATAGAAAATCATGTTCATAGTTGCTGCCATCATTAGTTTTGTTCCTAGTTGAGCTTTTATTTGTACACCAGAGCTGAAAATGACAGCCAATAGAGTATCACCCTAAAAATTGGTTAATTTCACTAGAGATTTCACCGACTTTATACTAGTACTGAACGCCAAGCTTTTATTAGTTTTTCTCTTTGGTTCTTTGATTAGCTTTCTTTCTTACTTATTATACTGCTGATGTGTGCAGCCCCATAATGAGTGCAGAAACTATTGATTTAAGATTTTCCATTCCATAATTCAAATTTTTCGTTCCGTGGCTGCGACACGTCCTCATGTTCATAGTGCATTGCTGTGTTGGTGAAATGTTGGATCACAATTCACATCCATTTATTTTGCTAAGGCTTTTTAATCGCTTCGTATTTCGATTCTCGTTCATGGAAGCGACTTTTCATTCTGGTTAATTTTTTGTTCGATTGTTTGTCGTGTGTGAACTGAGTAGGATGCCGTTGTCGTCTTCTTCGGTGCCAGCCAGGCCAGAGAACGTCGTTGATGCCATGGTCGCCGCGAGCAACGGATTCCCCGTGCTCAACTCTGGCAGCAGAGACTACTGGGGCTTATGTGCACCCCTAGGTCTGGCTGCTGTGCTGCCCTCGCCGACGGCGCGTGCCATCGCCAGCTACGACTACCCATCCACCACTGGCATCGCCACGGCAAACGCCATGGCGGCGCATGCTACCATGGAGAACCAGATATGAACACGTTGAAGCTGCTCATGTATTTGGCTAGATGGAATAACCACCCGACATGGCCACAGAGCTATATATGCAGGCATGTCCCCACTGTAATCACAAAAGTTCCCGGTATGTACGTACAAGGAACGTGATACATAAGATGTTGTACACTCCTTAAGAAAGGATTTTTCTCTATCGGGATGAAACTGATCCATGTTCCTGTTCCGATCTCAGAACGAGGAATGTTGCACCGTACCACGTTCCCGATACTGTGGTCCCCACGGACCAGCCACTGGTCCTCTCACCTTCTGCTCTTCTAGCCACATGCAAATGATGTTGTTGGTTGATTGGACGGTGTGTCTCATTAGGAAGACCTCAGAAGGCACTATGCTACCACAGTGTAAACTATTGGTATGGATATAAATAGGTCATGCATTTTTTCAACAAAAAAATAAATGGGATGCACATATTTTCTCAAACATGTTCACAGTTTATAGTTGAATATAAATAATGGCATGTCAGGTTTGACATTGCTTACAAATGAATAATGGGCTTAAGGCACAAATGCAAACTGAACTAATAGTGTGCAATTTTCGCTGACGTTGTCCTGGCCCCAACCCCAGCTGCCGCCCTTGCTTTGCATCACCTGCGACTGGCGGCTCCTACCGCCTTGCCGTGGCAACTGTATCCTGCCTCCGCCTCTCAACCCTGCCTTCTCATAATCATCTATCTGATCGCGACACCCGCACCACCAGCCCTGGCCATTGACCTCTGTCTTTCACTGCCTTGGTGGGCTGCGCTCCCGCCAAACTATATATCTAGCCGCCACCACTAGCGTGTCACGGTTGCCGCCCCCAAACCAACTTCTAGAGTCACCGATGAGTGGATTCTCTTAACCCCAGAACCCTAACATTTCTTCTTCCTCATCGGCGAGCGGCATGTACGTGTATGGGTCTCGTGAGTGTATGAAACATGTGACCCACTGCGTATAAAGTTTGCGAATAAAAATCATGGACAGGAAATTAAGTTTTCACCGCACGAACAAAAGAATATGCACGTCACAGCTGCTGCCATCATTGGTTCTTTTTCCCACTTGAGCTTTTGTTTCTACACCTAGAGCTGAATATGACAGCCAATAGTATCGTCATAAAAATGGTTAATTTGACAAGAGATTTCACCGACAATATACAGGTACCGCATGCCAAGCTTTTAATAGTTTTTCTCATCGGTTATTTGATTAGCTTTACTGCAGATGTGTGGAGCCTTAAAATGAGTGCAGAAACTAATATTGATTTCAGATTTTCCATTCTGTATTTCAGATTTTCAGTTCCGTGGATGTACGCCATCATGTTAATGATGCATTGCTGTGTCGGTGCAACGTTGGATACACTTTACATCCATTTATTTTGCTAAGTTTTTTTACTGGCTTCCTATTTTGATTCTTGTTCATGGAAGTGACTATTCATTCTGTTTAAATCTTTGTTCGATTATTTGTCGTGTGTGAACTGAGTAGGATGCCGTTGTCGTCGTCTTCGGTGCCGGCTAGGCTGCAGAACGTCATTAACACCACGGCTGCCGCGAGCAACGGATTCCCCGTGCACAACTCTGGCAGCAGCGCCGAAGGGCGTGGGCATGGGCACACGACTGCCGGGGTGTTTGTGTGCCCCCAGGCCGCCGTGTTGCCTTCGCCGACAGCGCGTGCCATCACCGGCTATGCCTACCCAGCCACCACCGGCATCGCAGCTGCAAACGCCATGGCGTCGCATGCCACCGGCCCCGGTGGAGAATCCAGGGACGAACACGCTGGAGCTGCTCATGCATTTGGCTGGATGGAGTAACCACCCACCATGGGCACAGAGCTATACGGGTATGTCCCCGTGGGTCAGCTGCTGGTCCTCTCTCCTTCTGCTCTTCTAGCCTAGCCTCATGTAAATTACATGATGTTGGGTGATTGGACGGTGTGTTTAATTTGGAGATCTCAGAAGACACTATGCCACCATACATGGAACCTATAGGCACGGATATAAAATGGGCCATACATTTTTTTCAATAAAAGATAAATGGGACACATATATTTTCTCAAATTAAACATGTTGACACTCTCTATAAAGTTTAATAGAAATAATGGCATATAAGATTTGACATTCCTTACATATGGATAATGGGTTGAAAACACAAATAATGCAAAACCAACATAATAGTACGGACCTCACCGGCGTCGCCCTAGCCCCCACCGTTGTTGCCGCTCCCAGCTTGCATAATCATCTGCATCACGATGCCCACGCCACTAGCCCCATATGTGCGGTAGCTCCAAAACCCAATACCTCTTAGGCTTTTGTTGATGGACCAAAAGATGCGTGAGAATTCAAAGGGCATTTTGCCATGGCGAAGTCTACAGCCACAATGAAGGAAAGGTAGACATTTAGGCATCTTCTCATTGAGGCTGGTCTCTACTATAAAGGAACAATGCAAACAATCCTATGTCCACCTAATAAGTTTGTGTCCTCCATAGAGATGGGATTCCCTTTATGTGCCCCAGTTTGTGCACCCAATAAACTAACACCATTAAAATCAATGGCTCATAGGCCTTTCCCATAGGGTTGACCATGATCCAACGACACGGTCACTACGAGACTTGAACGCTCTATACCCCGCACCATGCCATGCTGCCCATGTGTGCGATCCAAGGTGCGATCCCACTTTCTCCATATTAGTTTCTCTGAAAACGCAAAACATTCGTCCATCCGGTTTTCCTAAAAATTAACAGCGTGCATGGACCTAATGTCCAGCATGTGCATGCGCATTCCGTGGCACTCCCGCATGCGTCTTCTGGTAAGCATCTGACAATGGACAAATGTGTGCACGTGACAGAGGTGGAGGTCCATCAAATAAACTAAGCTAGAAGTATCACATTGTGTTGCTCCACTTGAGGGCAGTTGGAGTTTCTTTGCAATCCTCTCCTACTTGGCATTGGAATTGGAGTGTGATTGGATACCCAAGAAGCAAAACTTTAAACGGGTGAGTGACGACCATAAAAATATAGGTGTGCCATTGATCTGTCGTCCCTATGGCTCTAAGGAGAACATGAGTAGATTTGGAAAACAAAGGATGCTATGGAAATTCAGAAAATAGTATAAAAACAATGGCAAATAGGAGACTTTCACCCTAAACATGGATCGAGCCTATCTAGGTGGCACATGTGGGCAGGCTAGGTCCGTGGGATGAGGAAATGCTAGCCTCATTTGAGAAGAAAGGAGATGGCTTGATGAGGGAAGGTTTTCTCTTATTTCTTCTGTGAATGACGTGTTAAAGTGGCTTTCCATGTTAAACTTATGATTCCATTTCTAACAATAAAAGATGATGAAGGACGTATTAAAGTGGTTTTCCATGTTGTCGAGCTCCTCACACACCTTCTAAACTTATGTAAATGGTTGTTGATGGACTGGACAATTGTCTAATTAGGAGAATTCGGAAGGCATTGTGTCACCATAGAACCTATAGCTACAGCTATATCATGGGCTAAAACCTATAGGTACAGCTATATCATGGGCTATACATTTTTAACGCAGAATAAATGGGACAAACATATTTTCTCAAACTTTTTCACGTTGTATAGTTGAATATAAATAATGGCATGTAAGGTTTGACTTTCCTTACAAATCATATACTCTTATAAAGCTAAACCTCACTAGATGAATTCCCTCTTCATGCAAGGTGTCCACATCATTCCCCACTAAGTGACCCACTAAATATTCTATCTCTTCATGCAAGGTGTCCACATCATTCTCCACTAAGTCTATGTCATCCCATATTAATTATAAAAAGTATTCATGTCATCTATATCATGTAAAATACTTTAAATATTTAATCTATTAACATATAAGTCATCTAAGTATGCTATTTTTTGATCACCTATTTCTCTATAATGTAATCAAATATTTACCAGATATAATACAACAAAATAACATGCAAGTCAAATTAATATGGGATGACTTATATGTTATTTTCTTCTATTAGCTTAGCGATTGTATACCAGATATAATACAACAAAATAACATGCAAGTCAAATTTATATATATGCATACAAAATATAGTGAATACCATATAGTAATGCTATATATAATGATTTATTTTTAAGAAAATCACGCAGCAATGTGCGGGGAATTCACCTAGTTAATAATGTGTTAAAGACACAAATGTAAAACCAACATAAAATGAGTATGATTGATTTAACCAAGTTGTTAGCTGGTCTTACTCGTAACCTAGGCCTAGAACAATGGCTTTGGCCCTTCGGTTGTAGTTTGTTTTCTATCCATGATGGGCCAACAAGAGTTCACCCACACCATTGCATCCTTGCTCAATATCTCCTCCCATCAATTTAACCCAACATTGAAACCTTGCTCAATGTGACGAAGCATGTCCTCCAACCCACAAATCATTGTGCAAGCACTATGTGCCATAGCTCCAAAACCCAATACCTCTTAGCCTCTCATTGGTGGACCAAAAGACATGCGAGAATTCAGAGGGCACTTTTCCACGAGAGAGTCTATAGCCACATCAAGGGAAAGCTAGACATTTAGGCATCTTCTCGTTGAAGCTGATCTCTACTATAAAAAGAACAATTCAAACAATCCTATGTCCACCTAAGTTTGTGTCCCCATAGAGATGGGTTTCCCTTTATGTGCCCCAATTTGTGCATCCAACAAACTAACACCATTAAAATCAATGGTTCATAGGTCTTCCCCATAGCCTTCACCATGATCTAACGACACAGCCACTTCACGCTTCTATGCTCCTTCCCCCACACCGTGCCATGCTGCCAATGTGTGCGATCCAAGGCGCGATCCCCACTATCACCATCTTGGTTTCTCTATAAAAGCACAAAACTTCCATCCATCTATTTTTTCCAAAACAAATAGCATGCCTAGACCTGATGTCCAGCAGGAGCATGTGCGCTCCGTGGCACTCCTGCACGTGCCTTCTAATTTGTTTCCAAAAAACAAAGTCAACTAATAATTAGATCAATCAATCAATCAAATAATTAACAAGAACATTATTTTCATCATGCGGATGATACCCCATGACTCAATCAAGGAGACTAAATTCAATTAATCTTCCTTCCTTTTTACCATGTTGCATGTGAGTCTTATTTTCCCTCCAAATGTGCAAATCAATCATTAAAAAGTAAGCCACACCATCACTTCTTGGCAAAGACTTATTCATGGTCGACCATATTTTATCCTACCCGCTTACTCACCCAAGCTCACACGCACGCTCACCCGAGCATGTCTCCTTTACCTCGTGCCCAACGCAGTTCCTCATCGACGTGGCTCCTCCCTCTCTCCCCTCCAGCTGTGGCTCCTCCCCGATGTGCCCAACGCGCACATGGCTTGTCCCCATGTGGCTCCTCTGTCCTTACCCTCTAGCAGCGGCGGCAGTGGCAGTGCCACTAGTGAGGTAGGCGTGCTCCTCCTCCTCCTCTTAGATCTATGAGTTAGGGTTCCTGTGAGCTCTCTCTCTCTCTCTCTCTCTCATCTTCCCCAACTCCAATGGGCTTAGAAAAGGAAGGTTTGGATAAAGGAAGGCTACCTAGGCGGCAGGGATGACTAGAGGGCAATTTAGGGGCCTTAGTGGTGGCGAAGACAGGTAGTCCACGTGCGGGTGGGGTGTCATAGCGGTTGAGCTAGGGAAGAAGGCAGACATGGTGGTGGCGGGAGAGGGGAGAATGGAGGCCATTGCAAGCATGCTAGGGCTTTGCGGAGCTCTGCAACCATGGTGGGGGCGATGGGAGCCAAAGAGGAGGAGGGGCAGAGGGGAGGAGGTGGTTATCATAGCACAACATAGCTCCTGCATTGTTGGTGGACCAAGTAGTGGCCGCGGCAGCAGCTGGGAGCATAGGGCATGCAAGACGCTTAGAACCAACGGATTCAACATCGGTAGGCAGTGGTTGGGCCTTAGTGGGCCTATGAGAGCATGCGGGCTGCAGCCTAGGTAGGAATGGAGAGGGGCAAGTGGGGTGGGTGCTATAGAACTTTAGGTTGGGGATGCAGCTAGGCTGTGTTGGGGTGGATGAGCCAATTATAACGTGCTGGTGGCTAGAGATGGAGAAAAAGCTAGACCTAAATGGAGGAAAAAGGAATGGGTTGAGCCCAACGGCGGGATGTGAGTAAGCTAGGCCCATGGGATGAGGAGGTGCTAGCCTTGTTTGAGTAGAAATGAGATGGCTTGATTAGGGAAGGTTTTCTCTTATTTCTTCTATGAAGGATATGTTTCCATTTCAAATGCTAAAAGGCGACAAAGGATGTGTTAAAGTGGCTTGCCATGTTCTTGAGCCCCATACACACCTTCTAGACTTATGTAAATGTTGTTGTCGATGGACTGGACAATGTGTCTAATTATGAGAATTTGGAAGGCACTATGCCACCATGGAACCTATAGCTACAACTATATAATGGGCCATGCATTTTTTAACGTAGAATAAATGGGACAAACATATTTTCTCAAACTTGTTCACACTGTATAGTTAAATATAAATAATGGAATGTCAGAATTGACATTCTTAAAAATTAATAATGGGGTGAAGGTGCAAATATAAAACCAACATAAAATAAGTACAATCAATTTAACCTACACTGCTACAAAAAACTTAACTGTGACCTTTTCAAAACCCCCCTCAAAGGCGAGCACGATTTTGAACTACCTTGGTTAATGCCTTGGATTAACCCAGGTGATTACAAATAGCCACCTTTCAAAATCGATTTACAAAAGCAGTTAAAAGATAACCGTCACCTAATAAGTGGCCCACCTCCAAAAATACCACAATTTTTTGGAGGGGGCCACTTATAAAGCCCGCCTTGGTTAATAGTTGCCTAGCCCAACAGAAAGCCCACTCGACCCGGTAAGTGGTCAAGTTATATAAATAGAAGAAACCCTAGGTCTCCCACACCAGCCCATTCGTAGCGCCCCTCCCACTCCCGCCGCCCCTCCCTCTCTCTCTCAAATCCACTCCCACCACAACTCCCTCTCCATCTGCATCCCTCTCTGTCTTTCTCACTTCCTTTTCCTATCTCTCTCGCGGGTGCGGGGCAGCTCTGAGGGCGTGGGCTCACTGGCGGCGCGGCGACAGTGGCACACGTGTGGGGTGTTCTGATGGCGCGGACCCATTGGTGTCGTGATGTAGCTAGCGCGCATGCGGGGTGACTTTGGTGGTGGAGGCGGTGCGGTGTGGAGGTGGTGGTGTATTGGCTCTAAGGGCGCGGTGCTGAGTGGCTCCGAGGGCATGGTTCAGAGGTGGTGGCGGAGGCGGTGCGGCTCCCATCTCTCCTCTCTTGGCGGCGTGCATCCGGGCTACCAGAGGCCAGATCCAGTGGTGGGCGAGACTAGATCCAGAGGTGGGTGGTGGATCTCAGTGGTCCAGCGAGCAGCTATATGATGACGGCGCATGGATGGGCCCGACGGGCGATCGATAGGCTCATCGGGCTTGTCCATGGATTTTTTTTCTTTTTTTATTTGATTAACCGAGGCAGGCCGCTAATCATCTCAGAAAATACTCCATTTACCATAACCTTTGATCTAAGATGGTTGTTAAAATCACCTCAGTTAATCTTTTTGCCCGCCTCGATTAAAACTATTGTAGTAGTGCTAGTTGTTAGCTGCGATTACACGTACCGAAGGCCTAGAACGACAACTTCAGTCTATTGGTTGTAGTTTGTTTTATATCCTTGATGGGCCCACATAAGTTCATCCACACCATTGCATCCTTGCTCAATATCTCCTCCGATCAATTTAACACAATGTTGAAACCTTTCTCAATGTCGCGAACCATGTTCTCCAGCTCACATTCATTGTGCAAGCACTATGTACAGTAGCTCCAAAACCCAATACCTCGTCTCTCGTTGATGGAGTAAAAGATATGCGAGAATTCAAAGGGTACTTTGCCACAATGGAGTACAAACACATGAGGGAAAGCTAGATATTTAGGCATCTTCTCATTGAAGCTGATCTCTACTATAAAGGAACAATGCAAACAATCATGTGTCCACCTAAATTTGTGTCCCTAATAGAGATGGGTTTCCCTTTATGTGCCCCAGTTTGTGCACCCAATAAACTAACACCATTAAAATCAAGGAGTCATGGGCCTTCCTCATAGGCTTCACCATGATCCAACAACACGGTCACTTTAACGCTTTTATGCTCTTTCCCCCGCACCATGCCATACTGCCCATGTGTGCAATCCAAGGTGTGATCCCCACTTTCTCCATATGTTTCTCTATAAAAACACAAAACTTCCATCTATCTAGTTTTTCCCAAAAAAATTAGCATGCCTAGACCTGATGTCCAGCAGGCGCAGGCGCACTCCGTGGAACTCCCGCAAGCGCCTTCTGATAAGAATATGAAAATGAGCAAATGCCAATGTTCATGATAGAGTTGGAAGTCCAGCAAATAAATTAAAAGTCTCACATTGTGTTGCTCCACATGAGGGTAGTTGGAATTTCTTTGCAAACCTCTTCTATCAGGCATTGGAATTGGACTACAACTAGATGCCCAAGAAGCAAAACTTTGAACGGATGAATGACGTCCATAAGAATATAGGTGTGCCATTGATCTATCCCTCAGGCTATGAGGAGAACAATAGTACATTTAAAAAAGAAAGGATGCTTTGGAAGTTTAGAAAATAGTATGTAAAAAATAGCAAATAGGAGACTTTCACCCGAAAGAAGGAAGCCCAGGTGGCAGATGTGGGCGGGCTAGGACTGTGGGATGAGGAGGTGCTAGCCTCATTTGAAAAGAAAGGAGATGGCTTGATGCGCGCGGGAAGGTTTTATCTTATTTCTACTATGAAGGACGTGTAAAGTGGCTTGGCATGTTAAACTTATGTTTCTATTTCTAATGATAATAGTAGGTGATGAAGGACGTGTTAATGTGGCTTGCCATCGTGTCGAGCCCCTTACACACCTTCTAGACTTCTGTAAATGGTGTTGTGGATGGACTGAACAATGTGTCTAATTAGGATAATTTGGAAGGCGTTGTGCCACAATGGAAGCTATATAATGGGCTATACATTTTTTACTGCAGAATAAATGGAACAAACATATTTTTTTCAAACTTGTTCACACTGTATAGTTGAATATAAATAATGTCATGTCAGGTTTTACATTCCTTACAAATTAATAATGGGTTAAAGGCGCAAATGTAAAACCAACATAAAATGAGTACAATTGATTTAACCAAGTTATTAGCTCGTCTAACTCGCAACCAAGGCCTAGAATGATGGCTTTGGACCATTGGTTGTAGTTTGTTTTCTATCCTTGATGGGCCCACTTGTAGAATACCAACATGAGTACACCATTGCATCCTTGCTCAATATCTCCTCCCATCAATTTAACCTAGCATTGCAACCTTCCTAAATGTCGTGATCCATGTCCTAAAACCCATAAATCATTGTGAAAGCATTATGTGTTGTAGCTCCAAAACCCAATACCTCTCAGCCTCTCGTTGATGGACCAAAAGAAATGCGAGAATTCAAAGGGCACTTTGGCACGACAGAGTCTACAGCCACATCAAGGAAAACCTAGACATTTAGGCATCTTCTCATTGAAGCTGATCTCTACCATAAAGGAATAATACAAACAATCCTATGTCCACCTAAGTTTGTGTCACCATAGAGATGGGTTTCCCTTTACATGCCCTAGTTTGTGACAATTGTTTGGTGCGTCGCTCTGGCCTCTCCGTGTGTTGGATTTTTTGAGAAGGAAAAAATCTCTCCGTCCATGTGTCCAAGGAAACCTCGCGGCGGTCACGTGTCTGCCGTCTCCTATGATACTGCATCCCTGCACGCTCCATGCGAGTTCAGTAAAATGGGAAGAAACCTCGCTCCCGCGCTCGCTTCCAAATCCATCTCCCTCCAATCACGCTCCCTTCCTGCGATCCCCCTCTCTCACGCGCTCCCACGACTCTTCCGAATCGCCCTGCTTGGATGTCCGTGAAGCCCGTGATGCCACGCGCCTCGACGCTGCTAGACACGACGACAAGGCAGAGGAGGAGAGGGAGGCGATGATGATGGCTCCCCTCCAACCTTTTTTTTACCTGGCGTCGACGGCCTTCCCCTCCACAACCCACTGCGGCGGCTCGTCCCTGCCACCCAGCTTGTTGTCCCGGTGGCAGATCTAGCGACCAGCTGTTCTCCACCTCAGTGGCTGGCCTTCCCCATCTCCTAGCCGGCGGATCCCACAGATCGAGTAGGATATGGCGCTGGCGAGGTGCATATAGAGGAGGACACCGCTGATCTGGATCTGGGACGAGGTGGGGGGTGATGTAGGGGTACTTCATCGCTAGTGGGTGAGCGATGCTAAGGGGACACCAATGGTAGGGTGCGTAGGCATGACGGGGTGGGCCACCTTCATTGTGGGGTGGTCAGATGCAACGTTGCCAGGAACGAGCGTGCCGCACAAGCACGCCAGAGAACAGGCTCCGTCCCTTCCAAGCAGCTCCTTGCAGGAGTCCGGCGCCGCCTCACCGCTCAAGATCCGGCACTGCCTGCATTGTGCCCGGCATCAACCCACCTCTCCTCCCTAACGGGAGCGACTGGCCACCAGCGAGGTAAATGAATCAGATCTGCCACAAACTACAAGTCGAAACTAGCAATCTGCATCTGATCTCCATTCAGTTACGTCATTGGATCATGAGAGTACATTCGTGTGACTGCATTTGATCCGAGTTAGTTCGTGTTATTTTTAGGAGGAAAGGCACTCTCCGGCATGCCATTATTAGAAACAATAATCAAGAATTAAGAGTATGCTTAGATAGTACTCCCTCTGTTTAAATATGAGTGTGCTTAGATACCTTTTTTTCAGATAAGTGTATGTTCAGATACTTTTCTTGATCAGAGTATCATTTTCTATTTTTCATACTACAGTACTGTACAACTTATACTTTCTTGAGACCGCAGTATAAGAAATGCCTTCATAAGAGGTATGCATCGAGGTTCCTACATGACACGTCTTCTGAATTTTATTGGACATATGACAACATTTTTCTGATTGGTATGTGCTCTGTAGTTCACTTCAATGAAGACAGCCAAATTTACTTGGATAAGGGCAACCATTCTTGATTATACATATTTAAATTAATAGCATATCGTATGACGTCTTAGATATACTCAAAGGATCTATTTTTGACGGATTTAACTCAAAAGTTTCAGCACAAAATACTATCATCTATACATGTTGGTACGATTTAGAGTACAGTAGTACCAGAGACTACACTTCTTATCCTATTATATATAAGTATATAACCAAACAATCTTCTCATTTCAGCAATCAGTGTCGACCATCATCCACAAGGTACGTTACCCTTTTGCTTTCATAGCTTGCTGCTGTGGGGAACGCAAGCTTTATGCATCCGGAATTGACCCAGACAACTAGCATTGGCAGTATATAGTTTTTATTTTTGGCAAAAATTATCGCACCCATGTCCTATATTGAGCCCGTCCCTGAGTGCCCCCAAGAATTTGAGAGCACAAGTTTCTAGTGAAAAGGATGGAGTGCGCACAACGAGTAAATTGAAAAAAAAAAAGAAAACATTTTGCTATGGTTGTTTGGTCTTCTTGCATGTCAAAATGGTGAATTGGGGATTGAAGGAAAAAAATAGATCTCGAAAATCTTTGTTTTGGAAGAAGAAAAGTAGAAGGCAAAAGGGTAACATGGTTCCAAGAGTCTATCACGAGGCTGCCCCCTCCCCTCGTGTCTTCCTGAACTGAATACCTTTTGCAAATAAAAGATATCTGCAGACTTTAATGTGTAGCAGACTTGTTAATAGATATATGCAATTCCATAATTTTGCAGCACCAAATCTAGGTTGGAGAATTTTTTGAAACACATGCAGCAAAGATTAGGAACTGAACTATTTAGAGTACACATCTGGTGCTATTAATGGAACCAGGAATAAGCTTGTGTGGTACTTACACGAGCCAGTGATCTTATTCCTACAGGTAGAGTGCTCTGGACACATGCTCATCCAGGCAAGGGGATTCGAGTGCAGATCCTAGTTTAGACATTAATACTAATTGTCTTTGTTCATTCAATTTGCCAACACCAATATGTTTTGTTATGGGAGATTCCTAATCTGCGCAGTTTTGTAGAGCTGACTTTTCTTTTTACTGAGATTGTAATTGTCATTTAGGTTATGGTACAAAAATTCAATGGATGAAATTGAACTTTTGGTTTTAGTAAATTGGGTAGTAATGTCGATGGAATTGTATAGTAAATTTGTTCACAAATAAAAGGAATTTTGACATCTATGATGCACATGAATATTATTGTATTTTTTTGTCCCGTTGCAACCATGGACATTCACCTATACAGAAGAGTTTGTGAGCCTATAACGCCACACTCTCTAACCGTTAATTTCTCAAACTTTGCTTTTTAGATTAATGTTACTTTAACATGCGGTAATTTTATGTTATCTTATCATGCGATTTATGTGTTTTTAGTACAAAAAATTAGCTATCCCGTAGTAATACATTGACATGAACCTAGTAAATATAAAAAAGAAAAATATTTTCATCATCTGGACGATGCCCCATGTCATAATCAAGGAGAGTGAATTTGATCGCCCATGACGCAACCACATTGACTGAAACCAATTAATCTGCCTTCCTTTTTACCCCGTTAGATGTGAATCTTTTTTTGCATCCATATGTGCAAATCTATCTCTAAAAGCAAGCCACACCTTTAGTTCTTGGCAAATACTTATTCATGGTCGGCCATATTTTATCCTACCCACTCGCTCACCCAAGCTCACATGCATTCTCAGCCGAGCATCTCTCCTTCCCAATGCACCCAACGCGGTTCTCCTCGACATGGAAACTTGCCCTCCCTCTCCAGTAGCAGTGGGGGGTTTTGGCAGCGGCTCCTCCCCATGTGTCTGACACGGCTCCTCTCCACGTGTCTGACACGGCTCCTCCATGATGCGCCTGACACACACACATGGCTCCTCCCCATGTGGCTCCTCCATCTCTACCCTCTGGCAGTGGCATCAATATTTTGCGGGGGTGCCACCAGTGAGGTAGGCAAGTTCCTGCTCCTGCTCCTCCTCCTCCTCTTGGATCTACAAGTTAGGGTTTCGATGAGCTCTCCCTCTCATCTTTCCCAACTCCAGTGGGCTTAGAAAGGGAAGGATTGGAGGGAGGAAGACCACCCAGGTAATGGGGATAGCTGGAGAGCAGTTTAGGCCTTTAGGGGCCCTAACAGAGGTGAAGGCGGGCAGTCCAGTAGGGGCGGGGGTGTCATAGTGGCGGAGCTTGGGCTGAAGGCAACCATGGCGGTGGTGGGAGAGGGGAGAATGGAGGCCACCGCAGGCACATTAGGTCTTTTTGGAGCTATGCGGCCAAGGCAGGGGCAATGGGAGCCTGAGAGGAGGAGGGGCATAGGAAAGGAGGTGGTCGTCATGGCACCACACAATTGACTGTTCATCGATGGACCAAGTAGTGGCGGCGGTGGCTGGGAGCCTTCCCCATCGGTAGGTAGCGGCTGGGCCTTGGTGGGCCTACAGGATCATGCAAGCTGCAACCTAGGCGGTAGTGGAGAGGGGTTCGTGGGGTGGGTGTTGTGCACCTTTAGGCTAGGGATGCAGCTGGGCTGTGCTGGGTTGGAGGAGCTGATTGCACCTATGGAGAAAATATTGGACCTAAAGAGAGAGAAAAAGGAGTGGATCGAGCCCAAGTGACGGATGTGGGTAGGCTAGGCCTGTGGGATGAGGAGGTGCTAGCCTTTTTTAGAAGAAAGGACACAAAACTTTCGTCCATCTGGTTTTTCCAAAAAATAACAGCATGTCTGGACCTGATGTCTAGTAGGCACGCTCCTCGTCACTCCCGCACACGCCTTCTGATAAGCATTTAATAACTAGCAAATGCTAGTGCACGTGACAAAGGTGGAGGTCCAGCAAATAAATTAAAATATCATATTAGTTTGCTCCACTTGAGGGCGGTTGGAGTTTCTTTGCAAACCTCTTCTGTTTGGCATTGGAATTGGAGGACGATTGGATGCCCAAGAAGCAAAACTTTGAACGGGTGGGTGACATCCATAAAAATATAGGTGTGTCATTGATCAGTCCCTTAGGCTCTAAGGAGAAGAAGAGTATATTTAAAAAAATAAAGGATGCTATGGAAATTCATAAAATAGTATGGAAAACAATGGCAAATAGGTAACTTTCACCCTAAACATGGATCGAGCCCAGATGGTGGATGTGGGCAGGCTAGGCCTGTGGGATGTGGAACTCCTAACCTTGTTTAAGACGAAAGGAGATGGCTTGATGAGGGAAGGTTTTCTCTTATTTCTTCTATGAAGGTCGTGTTAAAGTGGCTTTCCATGTTAAACTTATGATTCCATTTCTAAAGATAAAAGGCGATGAAGGACGTATTAAGGTGGTTTGCCATGTTATTGAGCCCCTTATACATCTTCTAACCTTATGTAAATGGTGTTGTTGATGGACTGGACAATGTTTCTATTTAGGAGAATTTGGAAGGCACTGTGCGACCATGGAAACTATAGCTATAGCTATATAATGGGCTATACATTTTATACCATAGAATAAATGGGATGAACATATTATCTCAAACTTGTTCACACTGTATAGAGGAATATAAATAATGACTTGTCAGGTTTGACATTCCTTACAAATTAATAATGAGCTGAAGGCGCAAATGTGAAACCAACATAAAATGAGTACAATCGGTTTAACCTACTTTTAGATGCTCTTACTCGTACCCATGGCCTAGAACAATGGACTTGGCTTGTTGGTTGCAGTTTGTTTTCTATCCTTGGTAGGCCCGCATGAGTTCACCCACACCATTGCATCCTTGCTCAAAATCTCCTCCCATCAATTTAACCTAGCATTGCAACCTTGCTAAACGTCGTGAACCATCTCCTTCAACCCACAATTGTGCAAGCAATATGTGCAGTACCTCCAAAACCCAAGACCTCTTAGCATCTCGTTGATGTTGTTGGTGTTGTTGGTTGATTGGATTATGTGTTTAATTAGGAGAACTCGAAAGTCACTATGCCACCATACGTGGAACCTATAGGCACGAATATAAAATGGGCCACACATTTTTTTCAACAAAAGATAAATGGGATAGACATATTTTCTCAAATTAAACATGTTCACTCTATATATAGTTGAATAAAGATAATGGCATGTGAGGTTTTGCATTTCTTACATATGGATAATGCGCTGAAGGCACAAATAATGCAAAACTGACAAAATAGTGAGGACCTCGTCGCCAGCGTCGTCTGGGCCCGGGCCCCCACCCCTGTTGCTGGCCCTAACTTGCAACACCCGTGACCCTGCCCTTCCATAATCATCTGCATCACGATGCCCCCACCACCAGCACTATTTGTGCAGTAGCTCCAAAACCCAATACTTCTTAGCCTCTCGTTGATGTACCAAAAGACATGAGAGAAACCAAAGGGCATTTTGCCACAGTGAAGTCTACAGCCACAGTGAGGGAAAGCTAGACATTTAGGCATCTTCACATTAAAGTTGATCTCTACAATGCAAACAAACCTATGTCCACCTAAGTTTGTGTCCCCCATAGAGATGGGTTTCCATTTATGTCCCCCTAGTTTGTGCACCCAGCAAACTAACACCATTAAAATTAATGGCTCACAGGCTTTCCTCAAAGGCTCCACTACGATCCAATGGACACGGTCACTTCGAGGCTTCAATGCTCTTTCCCCGCACCATGCCATGCTGCCCATGCATGTGATCCTAGGTTCGATCCCCACATTCTCCATCTTGGTTTCTCTAAAAAAATTAAAACTTTGTCCATCTAGTTTTTCCATAAAAATATAGCATGCCTAGACCTGATGTTGATTAGGCACATGCATGCCCCCTAGCACTCCTAGACATGCCTTCAGATTTGTTGCCAAAAAAATAGAGTGAACTGATAATTAGATCAATCAATCAAATGTCATAAATATATAAAAAAGAAATTATTTTCATCAAGCAGACGATCGCCCATGACACAATCACAAACACTAAATTCGATCGCCCATGATGCAATCGCGAAGACTGAATTCAATCTTCCTTCTCTTTTTACCATGTTTGTTGTGATTTTATTCTTTTCCTTCCATATGTGCATATCATTAGAAATCAAGTTGCGCCTTTAGTTCTTGGCAAAGAATTATTTAGGGTCAGACGTATTTTATCCCACCCGCCCACCTGGGATCACATGCATGCTGACCCAAGCTTGTCTCCTTCCCCACGCGCCCGATGCAACTCCTCCCTCAGCTCTCTCACCCCTCCTGAAATCGGTAGCGGGTTCTGGTGGTAGCTCCTCCCACTCTTCCCTTCGATGGCGAAAAGGTGGCACCGCCAGCATGGTAGGTAGGTTCCTCCTCCTCCTCCTAGATCTATTAATTAGGATTCTGGCATGCTCTTCCTCTCATCTTCCCCAACTTTAGCAGACTTAGAAAGGGAAGATTTAGAGGGACAAAGGGCAACTGGCTGGTGGTGATGGCTAGAGGGAAGTTTAGGGGCCTAAGCGATGGTGGAGGCTACCGGGCTAGGTTAGGGCATGGGCATCATAGAGGCGAAGCTAGAGGAGACAAGGAGGGGTGCTGGAGAGGAGGTTGTTGTTGCAACATGGCATGGCTCCCTCCATCATCGGTGGACAAAACGGCGATGACTGCGGTGAATGAGTTGCAACACGGCATGGCTCCCTACAAGATGCTCACACCCAATTGTTTCCCCCTCGACTGGTGGTGGCTGGGCCTAGGTGGGCCTACGGGAGCATGCGGGGTGCCGCCTTGATTTGAGTGGAGAGGGCCGAGCACGGTGGCTGTTGTGGACCTTTAAGCTAGGGATGCAGCTGGGATGTGTTATGGTGGAGAAGTTGGCTGGACCGTGTGGGTGACTAGAGAGAGAAAAAATTTGGGCTCGAAGGGAGGGAAAAGGTGTGGACCAAGCCTAGACAGCGGATGTGGGAAGGCTAGGCCCATGGGATGAGGAGGTGCTAGCCTTGTTTGAACCCCTTACACACCTTCTAGCCTTATGCAATTGTTGTTGCTGATGGACTAGACAATGTGTCTGATTAGGATAATTTAGAAGGCACTATGCCACCATGGAACCTATAGCTACAGCTATAAAATGGGCCATACATTTTTGTAACACAGAATAAATGAGACAAACATATTTTCTCAAACTTGTTCACACTGTATAGTTGAATATAAATAATTGCATGTCAGGTTTGACATTCCTTACAAATTAATAAAGGGTCGAAGGCACAAAGTAAAACCAACATAAAATGAGTAATGTCGATTTAACTAAGTTAATAGTTGGTCTTACTCATACCCAAAGCCAAGAATCGATGCCTTTGGCATTTGGGTTGTAGTTTGTTTTCTATCCTTAAGGGCCCTGCCTGATTTCACCCACACTATTGCATCCTTGCTCATTATCTCCGCCCATCATTTTAACCTAGCATTACAACTTTACTCAATGTCGCGAACCATGTCCTCCAACCCACAAATCATTGTGCCAGCATTATGTGCTGTAGCTCCAAAACCCAATACCTCTTAGCATCTCATCAACAGACCAAAAGACATGCAAGAATTCAAAGGGCACTATGCCAAAGCAGAGTCTATGGCAACATCGAGTGAAAGCTAGACATTTAGGCATCTTCTCATTGTTGACGGTCCTTAAAGCTCACATTTAACCATCAACTAATCGTGGAAAAGGATCCAAATGCAACCAACACCTAGACTTAGGGTTTTATCTGACAGAATTCCACGAGTTTTGGTGTTTGTCTATTTCTGCAGGGGGTTATCAGGAAATACGGAAGAAAGGCCCACACGTCGGGTTTACATAGAGATATTAATGTGCCGCGCAATTTTCTACCATCTAGAAGACTCCAGAAGCCACGGGAACGAACGGGAGACCGATCGGGCCCGGGGGCAGGGCGCCCGCCCAAGTCCCTTGGGTGCCCGCCCAGCTACAGTAACCAATCAGCTTCAACTTCGCGGATCGTGCTCCACCGACCTAAGGGACCAAGGAAAACCGTGCGATTAATGTTGGTTTGATCCGACGGCCCAGATTCATCTGAAAAGACTATATAAGCAAGGCCCCCTGGCCCCTGGAGATCATACCTCTTCTACAGAATCAAAGCTAGGGTTTCAATTCTTCATCCAAGTAGAGAGGATCCCTCTAGTTCTTCTAGTTCTACCCCTAGTTCATCTAGATCTAGTTCTAGTTCATCTAGTTCTAGTTCTAGTTCCTCTAGTTCTAGTTCTAGTTAGTTCTAGTTGTAATCTAGAAAATAGGGAGAGAGAAGAGGAGAGCGGCGGAGGAGCCGGATCTGTCGGATCTTCATCGTTCTCCAGGTTCTTCAATTCACAATTCCTGAGTTCTTTAATTACTTTTATTTACATTCAAGTTATTTATTGGATTCCCACTTGCATCAAGTGCTCTAGTCTTTACAACGCTAGAGTAGTAATTAATAGATTAGACGTGGTGTTTAGTCTTGTAATTACCTGGAATTGCACCCAATCTTGCGGATTGTTGTGGTAGCCTTAGGGTAGTGACAGCCCTAACGGTCGACGTATTCCACCACGTTCGGATCGGTGTTTGTAGGACCGTAGTCAGACCTTCCTAGCCCCCTTCTCATCTCTTTCTGTGGTTAGTGCTCTGATGTCCCGATATAGATAATCTTGAAGTAATTCTTGATTCTTAGATCAACTAGAGAACTCTCAGGAAACTTCCTCTCTTCCCACCAAAAATATTCATATAGTTATCCTTGGGCGATCTTGGATCTTAATTAGTACACTCACGTTCTCTGTGGAAAATCGATACTCTGGAATACTCCCGGGTGAAGGCTACATCGGTATCCGTGCGCTTGCGGATTTTTCTGTTTGCGTTTAAAATACCCAACAAGCTTTCTGGCGCCGTTGCCGGGGAATGGTAGCTATGCTAGTTTCGAACCAAGTCGTTCGTGTATCCTTTTTCTTTTCCTTTTTTACCACACTCACCTTATCATTTTCACCACACCACATGGATTTCACTCTAAGCATTAATGAGCATGGAATTTATTTCATAGCCACTTCAGTTACTCCATGCTCATATGCAACATCTTCACAATCCATTGGTCTCTCCAACATCACCACATTCGAGATCTCCAACCCCCTCTTCCTTTCTATTTATAAAAACTTTAAAAGGGCGGTTGTCGATGCATATGTCTATATGAAATATTGCAGATCTCGTTGAGTTGATCTTGATATAGGTCAGCGTTGGAGGGGAAACCACTTCACTGACATAAATCGATGGTTTCCCAAGGACAAGCTTAGTGTCCTAAAACAAGCACTGATCAGATCGTAACATGAGCTTTTAATTATTTACAACATTAACTTGTGTATTGAGCATATAAGGATAATTGTAAAAAAAAATTCCTTCGGGTATTCTTGTCACTAACCTTTCCAGGATTGGAGCAAGAAGATCGGATGAATGACAAGCACAAGGTATGTCTAGCCAATCATCATACAACATTGAATTAAATTCATCCAAACTTGAATTTTGCAAAATTCAAGCTTGGGGGAATAGTTTACATGAAAACATCCTTTGCCATGTTGCTATGTTGGTTGTCCCTACCTTTGAGACATGCTCAATTTGTTAAATACTAATCACACTACTTTATCTCCACTTGAGTAGATCTCTATAAATGCTCTCATGCTACCTTTATTTGCTTTAGTATATGTCTAGGTTTGGAGTAGTTTCATTTATCTCTTAATTAAGCATGGTGCTTAGTTTAGGAATGATGCTCTTACTTCCAAAGGATTTTAAATTAAGCATGATGCTTAGGTTAAAATGCCCTCCTAAATCAAATTAGACATGGTGTCTAGGTTGATTTTTGAGCCGATAGTATGCTATAGTAGATATTGGATATTTTGTTGGACTAACCCCTGCAGGAAAACTTTCAATATCGACCTGGGAAGTCCTGAGATAAACTCACATTGGAGATAAAGAGACAGACACATGAAGTTTAACAATTTACACAAGGAAGGCATAGCTCACAAGTGATGATCCATGGAGGGTGCCACAAACACGATGCACAACCGCTAAGAGAGGAAAGCTTCCACAAGGTGATACTGTACCATCACTCTTCAAGTAAGGTAACATCTTAAGGTACTTGACTATCACTTCTATAAGCTTCTCCTTGGTTCTGGCATTCACATGAATAAAAGAGACAAACATGTATGATTTACAATTCTAGATTAACCAACCCAATCGAGTCAATATGTTTAGTCCTTTCACCTTTGTGATCCCACACTAAATGTTGCACACGCAATCTTTGGAAGATATATATAAAAAAACAACATAACTATAGATAGATTATCTTTCCATTAGGTTGAGCAATCTGATCTGACGAATGTTTTAAATGCTACACTCATGATCTTATTATCCATCAACTTTGTCTTGCTCACTATGCTTAAGGTTAGAGAAGAACAAATACACTTTTGGTTCTGTTGGTGTTTTCCACCAACAGGGCCCATGCACTTGATCTCTGCCTTGTCTCTATGAGCAGGTACACTTCGAGCAAAATATGAAGGACTTTTACAACTCCTAGACTCCACTAAGTGAAGAACCTAGATATACGAGCACAAACACACTAGAGATATTGGACACTCAGGCAATCACTGCCTTGAGATGCTTGAGGACGTAACTACTGGAGTAACCCTGCTGTGGAAGTAATTACTGACCTTCTGCCGGTCAAGAGAGACAATCCAGGACGCCCCGTCATCCCGATCTCCATCGGCATGGTGGAATTCCTAGAAGCACTCTACGACTTTAGCTCCAGTGTCAACATTATGCCCGGGGTACTCTATGAAAAATTCTTTACACATCCTTTACTAGAAACAACCATGTGTTTGCAGCTTGCAGATCGTACGCTAAGTTTCCCAAAGGGAATATTGAAGAACCTCTGCGTCCGAGTTGGTACCTTGTACGCCCCAGCAGACTTCATGGTGATAGAGACTGGTACTGATGAGAGGGCACCCGTTATCTTAGGGAGGTCATTCCTGAACACCTCGAGAGCTGTCATCTACGCTAGTGCTGCCAAGATTAGTTTCTACATCAAGGGAAGGAAGGAGACGTTTTCCTTCAAGAACAAGACTACACAAATCTCAGAGCAATCCCGACATGAACCAAGGAAGAGGACCAATAGGAGGAACAGGAACAAGCAAATGTGGACCGAGTCAGCTAAGATGATCACTGCAGTTCAAGGAGGTCAAGATCGTCGACTTAAGTCACCGTTTCTGACCAACAAGGACGACCCAGGAATGCCAAGCATTCATTGCTCCATCAATGGGTAGAACTTCTACAAGATGCTTTGCTGCGTCAACATAATGGCCGCAGTCACCTATCAGCTCCTATTCGGAACCATGCCCCTAAAACCGACATACATTCAGCTCGAGATGGCAGATCAAACATTCCGAAAGGTTATTGACATGGGAGAAGACGAGTACGATCCACCCATCATCCTTGGGAGACAGTTCCTCAGCACCGTTAAAGCAATCATCTACATTGGAACCGGAGAAGTCCACATGCACTTCCTCTCTGAGAAGGTACGCTGCTATTTTAATGACCTTAACTATATAGTTGAAGACTCTAAGCAGGTTAGGACAAGAAGAAGACAACGCAACCGCAACCAGAGGAGGAAAATCATCAAGGACGGATGGGCAGACTACGAAGGAGATGTAGTAAGGTCTGAAGACATACAACTTGAACAGAACTGTCCTGAGGAGACCATAGCACCGAGTCAGGTGTGTAGAGAGAAGATAGTTATACACGAAGAGGAGGCACCACCGGAACCACCGACTACGCCATCCAGCGAATCCCAGGACGACTGAGAAAATGGAGAGTCCCGTTCGGAGGACTTAAAAACACCGAACGCCTTGCCAAGAGGTAAACTTGGTAGTTATCCTTTTCTTTTCAATTATTTAAACTAGTTTGCTTAGTTAATCAGGTTCATATCATCTTGAAAAGAAAATAAAAATGTTAAAAATAGTAAGCCCCATGTGAGTATGCTCATGGCATAAAACCCAAAAGTACATTCACTGTGGTGGCATAAAAATAAAATAAATATATTTATGTGCTATAAAAATGAAAATATAAAAATAAATTTATGATCCTACCAAAGAGAGTAACATTTATTGAGGAGGCTCAACATGATAAAGGCTAGATACTTCTGCTAACACTTAACTAGTTCCACAAAGCTTTGTTGTCTATTTGAGCTCCACAGAATTCAAGGATCAAAGAAGACTAGCAGACGGAGGACATCCTAATCGCTGTCAGAGTGTTGCTGACATTCAATACACCTCCGCCACCTGCTAGCTACATCAGAAGGAATTACGTCAAAATCCAGCTTCGGGGAGAGCACCCCTATTTATCCAGCTAAGTGTTCTACTCACGTTTATACTTTACTCTAATAATAAAAAGATGCATAATCATATAAACCCAAATAACGATTTTGTGCTTATATATATCTTTGCTTAGTTTGTTAAATAAATAAATAAATAAAGTTTGCTATGAACCCTCATGATAAGCTCTCACATGGAAATGATGAATAATTGCTCTGCCATGGCTAGTTCTCAAAATTGAAATCTCTCTCAAGTTTAGGCATGACTGTTATTAATTAAGATTTGCTCTAAACCTGAACTTGTGGGAAGAGTACTTAATCTAAAGTCTAAGTTGTTAACGGATACGATATGGGAAGGTTGAGCTGTTGTTTATCTGTTTCTAGAGATGCTAGAATTCTGGAGAATTTTATCTTTGAAAATCTTTAAAATATCACATGATGAGTTCCTGTATGATGAGAGTTTAAATTCCTACCACAGCCATATATACATGCTTCCTAGACATTGAGCCACACATTTACTTTTTTACTGCTTATGAGCATTGAGTGTGGTCAAGCTGTGTAGACCCTTAGGAGCTTGTCATGTGGTTAAATCAAGATTCACTTGCACGTTCATTCACACATGCTACTTCTACTCCGGAAGTACCATCCACATATATCCACACATTTCCATCTCCAGAATCACCCAAAAATATTCTACTCCTATTCGGGAGAGAATAGCCAAAAAAAACATTTATGTTTTCCCCTGTGAAATAAATGCTCAAGTTATCTTGTTACTACCACTTGCTACATTATCTCATGAGATGAGTGCTCTAAAAAAAGAGAAAGATACGAGGAAATAAAAAGGGGCAAGTGCCCGGAACCTCGAAGAAAAGAAAAAGTGAGACGAGAGGTAAAAATGGACAAGTGTCCGACAGTAGAATTAGGGGTACAAGATACCCACCTGAGAGGAAAGAAAAAGAAAATATAGAGCATCTCATTCTCCTCAAAAAGTTTCAAAAGAGCAAGAAAGGTATGTATCCCCTCAAAAGAGCACAAGTAGAATTAGACTTTCACCATTGTTATCACCATCATTACCATGCACCATTCATTCGCCACACATGCTCATCTTGATTTGACTTATTGACTTGTTCTTCTGGATCCATGGTTTGACTATGCAATAAATGTCTTTTAAGTATGTATTAGTTGTCTCCCACCTATGAGCTCCAGATATCAAAACCTTATTAGAGTAGGGTGAGAGAGAAGGCAATGTCACTATGCCTCATACCAAAAATACCACATACTTTGAGAGAAGGCACACACCATTACTGCCTTGGTAAGGATCCAGAAATACCACAAAAGAGAGACTAGAGAGAGTCATACAAGGAATCTCTGAGTTTTATTTGAAAATCTGCAAAAACTCCAGAGCTATAGTTAATCGAAGAACAAGAGACATGGCGCTTGACTAGACCGTTCTATCTTTTAACTGCTCAAGACACAGGTGACGGTTGCAAGCCCCATGGTGGAAGGTAATATGAGTAAGTTTAAATCTTAACAGTTACCCTAACCCAGAGATGAGATCTTGTTTGAATGCATGTATATCTTTAAGGCATGTAACCAACTGCAGAAACTCTTGAGTTCAACTTTGCTCAGGGACGAGCAAAGGCTAAGCTTGGGGGAGCTTGTTGACGGTCCTTAAAGCTCACATTTAACCATCAACTAATCGTGGAAAAGGATCCAAATGCAACCAACACCTAGACTTAGGGTTTTATCTGACAGAATTCCACGAGTTTTGGTGTTTGTCTATTTCTGCAGAGGGTTATCAGGAAATACGGAAGAAAGGCCCACACGTCGGGTTTACATAGAGATATTAATGTGCCGCGCAATTTTCTACCATCTAGAAAACTCCAGAAGCCACGGGAACGAACGGGAGACCGATCGGGCCCGGGGGCAGGGCGCCCGCCCAAGTCCCTTGGGTGCCCGCCCAGCTACAGTAACCAATCAGCTTCAACTTCGCGGATCGTGCTCCACCGACCTAAGGGACCAAGGAAAACCATGCGATTAATGTTGGTTTGATCCGACGGCCCAAATTCATCTGAAAAGACTATATAAGCAAGGCCCCCTGGCCCCTGGAGATCATACCTCTTCTACAGAATCAAAGCTAGGGTTTCAATTCTTCATCCAAGTAGAGAGGATCCCTCTAGTTCTTCTAGTTCTACCTCTAGTTCACCTAGATCTAGTTCTAGTTCATCTAGTTCCTCTAGTTCTAGTTCTAGTTAGTTCTAGTTGTAATCTAGAAAATAGGGAGAGAGAAGAGGAGAGCGGAGGAGGAGCCAGATCTGTCGGATCTTCCTCAAAATTATACTTTTGTAGCATCTGGTTCGTTCTTCAACGTTCTCCAGGTTCTTCAATTCACAATTCCTGAGTTCTTTAATTACTTTTATTTACATTCAAGTTATTTATTGGATTCCCGCTTGCATCAAGTGCTCTAGTCTTTATAACGCTAGAGTAGTAATTAATAGATTAGACGTGGTGTTTAGTCTTGTAATTACCTGGAATTGCACCCAATCCTGCGGATTGTTGTGGTAGCCTTAGGGTAGTGACAGCCCTAACGGTCGACGTATTCCACCACGTTCGGATCGGTGTTTGTAGGACCGTAGTCAGACCTTCCTAGCCCCCTTCTCATCTCTTTCTGTGGTTAGTGCTCTGATGTCCCGATATAGATAATCTTGAAGTAATTCTTGATTCTTAGATCAACTAGAGAACTCTCAGGAAACTTCCTCTCTTCCCACCAAAAATATTCATATAGTTATCCTTGGGCGATCTTGGATCTTAATTAGTACACTCACGTTCTCTGTGGAAAATCGATACTCTGGAATACTCCCGGGTGAAGGCTACATCGGTATCTGTGCGCTTGCAGATTTTTCTGTTTGCGTTTAAAATACCCAACACTCATTGAAGTCGATCTCTACTACAAAGGAACTATGCAAACAATCATATGTCCACCTAAGTTTATGCCTCCATAGATATGGGTTTCCTTTATGGGACCCAGTTTGTGCACCCAACAAACTAATACTATTAAAATCAATGGCTCATAGGCCATCTTCATAGGATCCACCATGATTCAACGGACATAGTCACCTTGAGGCTTCAATGCTCTTTCCCCCGCACCGCGCCATGCTGCCCACACGTGCGATCCTAAGTTCAATCCCAACTTTCTCCATCTTGGTTTCTCTAAAAAACAATACTTTTGCACATCTGGTTTTTCTAAACAAAATAGCATGCCTAAACCTGATGTCGATCAAGCATATGTGCACTCTCTAGCACTCCTACATGCGCCTTCAAATTTGTTTCCAAAAAACAAAGTAACTGATAATTTAATCAAACAAACAAATAACATTAATATAAAAAAGGAAATTACTTTCATCAAGCAGACGATCGCCCATGATGCAATCACGGGGACTGAATTTGATAGCCCATGACACAATCATAGAGACTGAGTTCAATCTTTCTCCATTTTACCATGTGTGGTTGTGATTTTCTTCGTTTCCTTCCATATGTGCAAATCTATCATTAAAAAGCAAGTTGTATATTTAGATCCTAGCGAAGACTTATTCACGGTTGGCCATATTTTATCCCACCCACCCGCTCACCTGAGCTCACACACAAGCTCACCTGAGCTCATTTCCTTAACCATGCACCCAATGTAGTTCCTCCCTGACACGGATCCTCCCTCTCTCCCATTTGGTGGTGACAGCGGGTTCCAATGGTGGCTCCTTCCCATGCACCTGATGTGGCTCCTCCCTCTCCTCTCTTCCCTCTAGCAATGGTGATGAGTTATGGCGGAGACACCACTGGCTTGGTAGGCGCATTCCTCCCCCTCTTGGATCTATGAGTTAGGGTTTTAGCGAGCTCTCCCTCTCATCTTCCCTAACTTTGGTGAGCTTAGAAAGGGAAGATTTAGAGGGATGAAGGTCATCTCATTGGTGGGGATGGCTAGGGGGTGGTTTAGGAGCCCTGACAATGGTGGAGACAATTAGGCTAGGTCAGGGCAGAGGCATCACCACAACAGAGCTAGGGGAGATGGAGGCCAAGCTAGCGGTGAGAGGGGGAGAAGGAAGTCACTATGAGTGCACTAATGCTCCATGGCCGCTACAGGGTCAAGGGGATCCGTAGAGGAGAAGGGTGCTAGAGAGTAGGTGGTTGTTGTGGCATTGCATGGCTCCCTACATTGTCAGTGGACCAATCGGTGGCGGCGGCAGTGGCTGGGAGCCTATGGTGTGCAAGATGCTCACACCTTAGGGTTTCCCCCTCAACTGGAAGTGGTGTGGTCTTGGTGGGCCTATGGGAGCATGTGGGCCACAACCCAAGTTGGAGTGTAGAGGGCCAAGCGGGGTGGTTGCTACTAACCTTTAGGTTTAGGGTGTGCTAGGCTAGAAGAGACGACTAGACCAAGTGGGTTGCTGGAGAGGGAGAAAAAACTGGGCCTGAAGAGAGGGAAAAAGGAGTGGACTGAGCCTAGGCAACGGATGTGGGCAAGCTAGGCCCATGGGATGAGGAGGTGCTAGCCTCGTTTGAGCCCCGTACACACCTTCTATACCTACATGAATGTTGTTGTTGATGGACTCAGTAGTGTATCTTTTCATTGAAGCTGATGGATGAAGCACACATGAAATTCTTTTTGCAGGCAGGCAAAATCAATTTTCCTAGACGAAATAATGATTTTTAATGGAGACGATCATTTTGAGCAAATTATAATGCATGCCTACAGAAATCAAAAGAATATAAAAATAAAATATCTAGGTTCTGATCTAGCTTTAGCTTCTAGGGCTACCATCACTAGGGCTCCTCCATGCACACATCGACCACACCACTCGTGCTGGCTCTGATTGCCCTAGATGCTGTGGGGGTATAAACCCCTATACCCTTATGGCTAGACTTCAGCTAGGAAGCTCGGCCCACTACGAGACGAGTTCAAGGCTTGATCCGATAGCCCGAGTTTCGCGCAAGGAAGCAGGACGTGGAGATCAAGCAGGATTCTAGTCGGTTAGAATAGGAATTGATATCGAATTATCTATGGCAATTGTAACCGGCTAGGATTAGTTTCTAGATCTGTAACCCTGCCCTCCAGACTATATAAGGAGGGGCAAGGGGACCCCCTAGGGTAGATTATCTCTCAACACAATCCAATACAACCAGACGCAGGACGTAGGTATTACGCCAACTCGGCGGCCGAACCTGGATAAAAAGCTTGTCCGTGTCTTGCGTCACCATCGAGTTCGTAGTTTGCGCACCGTCTACCGATAAACTACTACCGTGGGTATACCCCAAGGTAGACTGCCGACCAGCTTTCGTCGACAGTGGCGCGCCAGGTAGGGGGTGTGCGTGCAACTTTTCCGGCGAACAAGATGGTCACGATCCCAGCTTCCGCGACCGTGCCCGAAGGCCTCACGTTTACCGTCGGCCAGATCACGTGGACGACGTGCAGCGGCGGCTTCCCGACCACGGTCCCGAAAGAGATCCAGATCCAATCTGAGATCACGCCGTCTCCGACCACACGCATGACGGCACCAAACTCCCGGCCACCGTTCCCACTCTACAAGGGAAAGGAGATCGACTGCTCGGACCTCCTCCAAGCGCTCGATCGCGCCGACTCCAAGCTGCTCGAAGTCTCCCAACTAATAGATGGAGTTCTGCGCCGGCCCGACCAAGCCACTCAAGCGGATTTTTCGAAATCCCGCCGGCCAACTCGTGTCACCACACACGAACGGCTGGGAACGTCCCTGGCGATAACCTCAACCTCCTCAGGCCGATCCGTCGAGCTCAAAAAGGGAGACCATCCTTGCGGCCTGAATAACTCGGCCTCTGTCTACTCACAGCATGTTCAATCCGTTTTCAGCAAAGCGGGCTGGTCGCCGACAAGGAACAATCGTCACCATGTCAACATGGTGACAATCCGAGAGCTACGGAACGGCCAGGTTTCCAGCACCAACTCAAGCACCGGCTCCGTCCCCACCGAGGTTATAAACACCGAAGACGAGGGCTACGACCTGGATTTCCCTTCACACCCTCCGGGTTTCGACCGGTTCCCGATATTCCCCCCCCGGCGAGGGGACATTGTATTCAATGTCAGCGCCGACGAACCGGTTGTTGACGGAGAAACAGACGACCAGAGGCAACTCCGCGAACAGCGTAACGCCGATCGCGCCCGACGGCGTGCGGACGAGCAACAACAGACGCCACCGGGTAACCTCAACGATGCCTTTGACATGGTCGGGGACCAGCCGGTCTACAAAACGCCAAGCGCCAACGTGGCTGTCGCCATGGCCAACCTGGATCGGCTTCCTGACACACCATAATGCCAGGGGGTCCGGACCAGTATCCGAGCACACCTGATCGCCGCGATGGGACAGACAGCAACTCTGCTTAAGAGAGTCCAGGACGTCCCTTATACGGAAGCCGCCTCCGACCAGACTCATCGTAGCCGGGCCTCGCCCAGCAGGCGTCGCCGCAGCCGCTCCCCCGACAACCGTCGAGGGGACTCACGGCGCGACGATGGTGGTCGAGACGCCGATGGCCGCCGCCAGCAGAACCGCGTACGCGGCCAGGAAGAAGAAGATCAACACAGGGATCTCCGCCACAACATCCCTCCCAAAGATGCCCGGGACCGCATCAACAGGCACGCCGCAGAGAGAGCAGTCCACGAAAACCTGCGCCACATCGAGTACGATGCGACCCATGGTCCCCCGGGCCTAAGGCAGTTCTCCTCACACCTCCGCCAGGTCGTGTGGCCCAGAAATTTCAAGCTCGAAAAACTTAAAAAATACGACGGCAAGGAAAATCCAGAGAACTGGATCACCCTCTACGAAATCGCCGTCCGATCAGCGGCAGGAGATGAGCACGTCATGGCTAACTACTTCCCCGTAGTCCTCGACCAGGCTGGTCATCAGTGGCTTCTCGGCTTGCCCGAGGACTCCTTCGACTCTTGGGAAGAACTACGACAGGCTTTCATTGACAACTTCATCGCCACATGCGAACAGCCCGGAAACAAGTATGACCTTGAAAGGATAAGAGACAGGAAGAATGAACCTCTGCGTGATTACATCCGACGATTCTCGGATATGCGTCTCAAAATCCCGAAGATTTCTCATGACGAGGCCATATCAGCCTTTATCAAGGGCTTACGTTTCCATGAAGCGCTGAGGAACAAGTTGTTGCGTAAACGTCCATCAACGGTAGCAGAGCTCCTCGCCACGGCTAAAAATTATGCCGATGCTGATGACGCAGAAAAACTAATCCGAGACGATGCGAGAGGCACCGACCAGCCCTCCCGGCGAGACGACGGTCGCGGCCGCTACGACAACAGAAATCACCGTCGCTCCGACAACCGCGATCACCGAGAGGGTTGGGATCGGCGGCGCGACAGCCGCGACGACTTCAGAGGAAAGCGCCCTCGCGAATACGACCACGAAGTAAACACGGTCAAACGTCCCAATGGACGACGGGACTACCAAGACGACTACAACAAAACGTTGAAGGGACCGTGCCAGCTACATCCAAAGTCTAACCATACCATGGAAGAGTGCCGCGTCCTCAAAAATATCTATACACGGCGGGCCGCCCAAGAAGACACCGCCAAGAAAAGTAACAAACGCGACGGGCACGACCACGAAGATGAGGACGAGGACCAAGACAGGGACCCCCGACACCAATACGTCAGCCCCACCGACGTGGTCCACTCCATTTTCGGGGGCAAGGTCTCCACTGAGTCCAAGCGAGAAAGAAAGCTGTTGAAGAGAGCCTGCCTCAACATAGACAGCACGGACGAGCTGATCGCAGATCCGAAATTTCCCGCCTGGTCCCACAGGGAGATCGCGTTCAGCAGGAAGGACCAGTGGGCCGCTATCCCGGAGCCGGGTCGTTTCCCACTAATTCTCGATCCTTGCATCAACAGCATCAGATTCGAGCGCGTGCTCGTGGACGGGGGAAGCTCCATTGACATCCTCTTCCGCAACAGCCTGCCCGCCCTCAAGATATCACCGGCCCAACTAAAACCTTACGACGCCCAATTCTGGGGGGTTTTGCCAGGTCAAAGTTCGGTGCCCCTCGGACAGATAACATTGCCTGTCCAATTCGGCACACCCGATCACTTCCGGACGGAGTTCATCAACTTCGTAGTCGCGGACTTCGACGGGACCTACCACGCCATACTGGGCCGCCCATCGCTGACAAAGTTCATGGCAGTCCCGCACTACTCGTACCTAGTGCTTAAGATGCCCACGGAGAAGGGTGTCCTGACCGTCAGAGGCAACGTCTACACTGCGTACACCTGCGAAGAAGAAAGTTTCAAGATCACCGAGGCAATTGACCTCTTAATCCGCATGGCGGAAACAGCAAACCAAGCCGCACAGCTGCCCCCCGACCAGCTCCGATTACCTGAGCAGGAGACAGCCAGAAAGAATTCGAAATCCAAGGAGTACAAAGAAGTGCAGCTGGTCGAGGGCAACCCCGAGAAGACAGCCCTCATCGGGGCTAACCTGGATCCAAAATAGGAAGACGCGCTCGTCAGGTTTCTAAGGGACAACGTGAGCGTTTTCGCATGGAAACCCGCAGACATGCCCGGCGTCCCACGGAACCTGATCGAGCACTCCTTAAACGTCTCGAAGACCGCAAGACCAATCAAGCAAAAACTGCGACGGTTCGCTCGTGACAAAAAGGAGGCTATTAGGACAGAAATAACACGGCTTCTAGCAGCCGGATTCATAAAAGAGGTGTATCATCCCGATTGGCTCGCCAATCCGGTTCTTGTACGCAAAAAGAATAATGAATGGAGAATGTGCGTTGATTACACCGATCTCAACAAACACTGTCCTAAAGATCCTTTTGGTCTTCCTCGCATCGACGAGGTGGTCGACTCAACGGCCGGATGCGAACTCCTCTCCTTTCTAGACTGCTACTCTGGTTATCACCAGATCTCGTTAAAAGAAGAAGATCAGATCAAAACATCCTTCATCACACCTTTCGGCGCATACTGTTACACTACCATGTCTTTCGGACTTAAAAACGCCGGGGCCACTTATCAAAGGGCCATCCAGCAATGCCTCCACGACGAGATTCGCGACGACCTCGTCGAGGCCTATGTGGACGACGTGGTCGTAAAAACAAGGGATGCGAGCACCCTAATCGACAACTTAGACCAAACCTTCAAGGCACTCAATAGGTACAAGTGGAAGCTCAACCCCAAGAAATGCATTTTCGGCGTTCCTTCCGGTCTACTGCTCGGCAACGTCGTCAGTTGCGACGGCATACGGCCAAACCCTTCAAAAGTCAAAGCCGTACTCGACATGCGACCACCGAAGAACGTCAAGGATATTCAGAAGCTAACCGGATGCATGGCCGCCCTCAGTCGTTTCATCTCAAGGCTGGGAGAAAAAGGCCTCCCCTTTTTCAAACTATTGAAAGCGTCAGAAAAATTCTCCTGGACAGAAGACGCCGACGCTGCGTTCACTCAGCTTAAGACCTTCCTCACTTCACCGCCTGTTCTCACAGCGCCTCAGCCCAACGAAGACCTGCTCCTTTACATTGCTGCAACCGACAGAGTTGTTTCCACGGCAATAGTGGTCGAGCGAGATGAACCAGGTCACGTCTTCAAGGTCCAGAGGCCCGTTTACTTCATAAGCGAAGTTTTAAACGAATCCAAGGCCAGGTACCCACAAATACAGAAGCTTATATACGCCATCCTGATAACGTCAAGAAAACTGAAGCACTACTTCGACGGCCATCGAGTCCTGGTGACAACCAGCTTTCCCCTCGGTGACATCCTGCGCAATAAAGACGCCAATGGCAGAATCGTGAAATGGGCAATGGAATTATGTCCATTTTCCCTGGAGTTTCAGAGTCGCACCACTGTCAAGTCCCAAGCCCTGGTCGATTTCATTGCCGAATGGACGGATCTCAACGAACCGTCCGTTCCCGATGTCTCAGACCACTGGTCAATGTTCTTTGATGGGTCCTTAAACATCAACGGTGCAGGCGCTGGGATATTGTTCGTATCACCAAACAAGGACAAACTCCGCTACGTCCTTCGGATCCTTTTCCCGGCGTCAAACAATGTCGCCGAATACGAAGCTTGCTTACATGGCGTACGACTAGCCGTTGAGCTGGGGGTTAAGCGCCTCTATGTCTACGGGGACTCCGCTTTGGTCATCAACCAGCTCAACAAGGAGTGGGACGCAACCCACGAGAAGATGGATCTCTACTGCAAAGAAATTCGCAAATGGGAAACTAACTTCTATGGCATAGAGTACATCCACGTGGTCCGGGATAAGAACCAAGCAGCAGATGCGTTGTCAAAGTTAGGCTCGTCCCGGGCCCAAATCCCGCGCGGTATTTTCGTCCAGGACATCCATGAGCCGAGCGTAAGCTCCCCCCTGGTCGACAAGCAACCCAACGAGGCAATGCTCATAGATGACGCCACTCCGACAACCGGCGGGCGCGACTGGCGTGTCCCGTTCATCAAATACATCTCAGACGGGACAGGTTTTCAGGACAAAACAGAGAACGAGCGTCTCATCCGACGGTCAAAGAACTACATCCTGGTCGACGGAAAACTCATGCGGAAAAACGCAAGCTCCGAGGTACTGCTCAAGTGCATACCCCAAGACGATGGTATCAAGCTCTTGGAGGACATACACGCCGGATCCTGCGGCAACCACGCCGCATCTAGAACGCTGGTCGGAAAGGCTTTCCGAGCAGGTTTTTACTGGCCGACCGCGGTCAGCGATGCAAAAAAACTGGTTCGGCGTTGCGAAGGATGTCAGTTTTTCGCTAAGAGGACCCACGTACCTGCCCATGAAATTCAAACCATCCCGTCGTCTTGGCCCTTTGCCTGCTGGGGGCTTGACATGATCGGACCATTTAAACCAGCCCCGGGCAACTTCAAGTTTGTCTTCGTGTTAATCGACAAGTTCTCCAAGTGGATTGAATACATGCCCCTGGTCAAGGCAACTTCCGAGAAGGCTGTGGAGTTCCTCAATCAAATCATACACAGATTCGGCATCCCGAACAGCATAATCACCGACCTGGGCACTCAGTTTACTGGCACCACCTTTTGGGATTTCTGCGATGACAGAGGCATAGTCATAAAATATGTGTCAGTGGCACATCCACGTGCCAACGGTCAGGTCGAACGTGCTAATGGAATGATCGTCGACGCCCTAAAGAAAAGATTGTACACCGAGAACGACAGAGCACCCGGTCGATGGATGAAAGAATTGCCGGCAGTGGTCTGGGGCCTCCGAACTCAGACCAGTCGAAACACGGGGGTGTCTCCCTATTTCATGGTGTACGGCGCAGAGGCGGTTCTGCCGTCCGACATACACTTCGGATCCCCTAGAATTGAGCACTTCGACCAGTCGACCGCCGACAACGCCAGAGAACTCGAAATCAATTGCATGGAGGAAAAGCGTTTAGTTTCATGTCTCCGAACAGCAAAATATCTCGCGGCAGTCAGGCGATACTACAACAGGAACGTCAAGGACCGTTCCTTCGTGGTCGGCGATCTGGTGCTTCGATGGAAAACAAGCCAGGAGGGAATGCACAAGTTATCTACTCCCTGGGAAGGACCCTTCGTGGTGACCGAGGTCACACGACCTACGTCCTACAGATTGGCATACCCAGACGGAACACGAGTGCCTAACTCTTGGCACATCGACAAACTGTGACGTTTCTATCCATAAAGTTTTAGCGACTTTCTTTTGTAAGTGTCTTATAATTTGTGACAATATAATTCTCTATTTTTTGCCTATACCTTGTCATACACAGCACTCGGCAAAACTCCCGCAATGGATGCTCTTGGCGACAACCAAGACAAATACGGTGACACGTCACTCAGATATTTTTACAGCGCTCAAAACAACAGTCATGACAAAAAAGAAAACTTTATTACAAACTTTACATACAAAGTTTACAATAAATACCCTGACGGGCAGATACTAGTCTATTCCTACAGACTACTTTATTGGCCTAGCTGCTCGGGCTGATCACCCGCCTGGCCCTGCTGCCCGGACGAAGGGGTCGGGGCCACCGGCGCCTGGCTGGTCGAGACCGCAGGCGTCGACCGCCCATCTCCAGCAAAGGACGCGCCCAACAACTCCCTGGCCGACCTATCTGAGCTCGGCTGGTCTGGAGGAGTGGCCGTTCCGCACAGGTTGATGTCGCCGATCACTGTCGACGACAAGTCCAGCAGACTACCCCGAAGTTCGTCCGCTTCCTGTGGGCCGACTTCCTTCGGGTACCCCTTCTCCAGCCTGCTCAAGTCGACAAGGGGGTAGTGGGCGCGTACCATGCTGAGGACGTGCGCGCCGGCAAACTCCCCGGCGTCCTTCACAAACTGCTGGAGCCAGTCCCACGCCCGTTGCGCCTTTTGAACCGGGGTCAACTGCGGCGCGCGGGGCTGGCTCTCCGGGAGCTCGGGACTGATCAGGTCCAGGACCGGGGACACTCCCTTCCAGATCCTGCAACAGTTGACCTTCCAGGAGTCCCGGTCCTTGACCAGCTCATCCAGGTGCTTTTTGGTGTTCACCTTGAGCACTGCAAACGAAACGAAACGTTACTTTCGGCATACCAAACAAGCAAAGGGGCAGGTAGCAACCAACAAGGCGGCACCCATTACCAGCTAACTCCCGGTCTTTACGACTTAATTCCTCTTCCGCTCGCCGTCCGGACTCCTGCGCACTGGCGAGCTGTTGGCCGAGCTGCTCCTTCTCTTGTTGGAGGCTCGCCACCTCCTCCTCCAAGTCTGCGTGAATCCTAAACTGGTCAGCGAAGCAAACTATACAAGTCTGCGAAACTGCTCGGAGCGTGAGACTAACCTTCCTGCAGCCGGTACTGGTCGGCCAGGCGACGAGCGAGGTCGAGACGACGCTCCTTCTCGGTGCTCATCTCGACCACCTTCTCTCCGACCTCCGCCCGCAATCGGTCTACCTCCGCGGCAAGGGCCTTGTTCTCGGCCATGACGCCTTCTATCTGGTCAAAGCACCGTTTCCGGTACTTCGCCGTTTTCATAACGTCCTACAAAGCAAGCATATAACAATGCGCAGAAGACAAGGCAAAAGAATGCGCGGCAGCTCAAAACGACGCTTACCTTGACTTCGTCGACAAGGCGCTTGGCCGCGCGCTCCACCCTGGCGGCCTCTTCGGACTCGGCAAGCTCCTCATGACCGATAAAGTGATCCCCGCGTTGGCGCCACACATACACGTGTTGGCGGCCATCACGGGGACGACCCTCGATCTCTTCTACCTCGTCGTCGGAGGCCGCCCTGGTTTCCTCCTCCTGGGCTGCGTCACCCCCGGTGGTGGTCCCAGGCGTCAACGTCCCTTGGACCAGACCTGGGGAGCCCGCAGCCGGAGAGGCTTCTGCTCGGGGCGGCGGGGGACTTCACTCCCCCCGGCAGGAGGAGCGGTCGGAGACTTTCCCTTCTCCGAAGAGTCAGTTGGGGGAGCCTCCCCAGCCCTGGTCGGGCTGCTTGTTGTAGTCGGCGCCGCGCTCGGGAGCTCCTCGGTGCTCCCAGGCGCGACTGCAGCAGTCGGCTGTTCTGTGGTCTGGGGGGCCGCATCCCCAGAACCGCGGGCAGGCTCGCCCGTTCCCTGGCCGGCAGTTTGGCCAGGGTCGACATCCGATGCCGCACTACAGGAACAAAAGTTAAAAAAAAAAGGGGGAGTCCAAAATACGTAAGTTGAACACTTACAGGTCTGACCGGCGATGGGTCGCGGTGAACCTCCTCCTCGCCCGGCCGGTCGGCGCCTGTGCCCCCACCTCGGCAACTTGCGGGGCAGCCGCGCCGCTGGCCACTCGATCAGTGGCGACTGGTGCAGCGTCTGGGCGGCCCCGAGGCCGTCGGACCAACGACGGCGCAGCCTCCTCGTCGTCGTCGTCGTCGTCGACGATCCGCACGAGCCGACGACGCTTCGGCGCTTGGCTGCTCTCCGCCGGTAGGTCTGCCGGCAGCTCCGGCGTCGGTAGGGGATCCACCGGCAATGGCCTTTTCCCCGCCACCCTCTCCTCGGAGGTCGGGACGGGGCGGGCTCTGCCTTCCTCCGGCGGGACCTCTCCCACAGGATCTTCCATCCCCGGTGCCAGTGATACGTACACTACGCACCGGTCGACATCACCGACCTGCAAAGGTAACAGAGATGAGCCAACTACAGGCGACATACGAATGATCAAACGAAGTCTGCTACATACCTTTGGTGCTGGTCGTCCTAACTTGAAGGCTTGCACCCGATCACTGCTACGGGTGAAGCCCCCATCCGCGAAGTTAAACAGCTCGTTCAGCAGCTGTTGTACCTCCACCTTCTCCAGGATCTCCGACCGCATCCTGGTCGGGTCTGTGCTTCCGGCATACTCATACGCCGAGTGCACCCTCTTCTGGCAGGGCATCACCCGGCGGCAAATGAAGTTGCCGACCACGCTGAGCCCATCCAGGCGCGACCAGTCGATCAGCTTCATCAGAACCGCCACTTGACCGTCGAACTCTGGGCGGTCAGTCCAGCTCGCCCTCTTCTCGGGAACGTACCCCACGTCGCAGAACGTGGAGCTGCCCGGTTCCTCCCTGACGTAGAACCACTTCCTGTACCATTCGGTCAAGGAGGTGTTCCATGGGCAGTGCAGGTAGCGATTCTTCATCCCATCACGGAGGTTGAGGTATACTCCACCTGCAACCTTGAAGCCTCCAACTGCTCCCTTCTTCCTCAGACAGAAAAGATACCGGAAAAGATCAAAGTGCGGCTCTATGCCAACATAGGCCTCGCACAGATGGATGAAGGTGGAAATAAGGAGAATTGAGTTCGGGTGCAGATTGCAAATCCCGATCTCATAGTACAAAAGAAGACCTTGAAGAAAAGGATGGACTGGAACACCAAAACCTCTCTTAATGAAGTCTTCAAAAACGACGACCTCACCGGCGCGAGGATCGGGGTAGCTCTCCCCCTCTGGCGCCCTCCAGCCGCCGAGCTCTGCGTCGTGCAGCAGCCCCATATCGACGAGGTCACCAAGAGATTTTTTGGTGCTGCGAGACTTCTTCCATTCCTTGGCCATCAGGTCGGCCCTCTTCCTGGAGTCGCTCTTCGCCATTAGAGGTGCGAATGTGGACCGGAGTTAGGAAGATGCAGGTGATTGGAGAAGATGAGAACGGAAGGTTTGAAGGCAATGGCCGGAGAAGCGGTACAGGCGGTCCTATTAGGCCCTTATAAACCAGCGACCCCACCTCTCCCACTTCCTGTAATCTCGGGAAGTGGGCAGGCCATGCGGCGGACGCGGCGTTTCGGTTTACAATGATTATAGACAATTAATGCGGCGGAGTTTTCGTACCAATTGATGGTTTCCTTTTCTCAAACCACGCAAAGAGCGGTTGTACAGTTGCCAGGCACAGCTTTTCATGCATCCGTCTGACATATCGTCAGGAGACCCCGTCACGTCAACTTTAAATTTGAAAGACCTTTTCAAAAGTAAGAAGACACATACGCCAGTGAGTCAGCAATCCGGGGACTGCACCGACCACCGAGCACTCGACGCTCGGGGACTGGTCGCCCAGTTTGTCAGCTCGGAAATTCAAGGACTGCACCGACCACCGAGCACTCGACGCTCGGGGACTGGTCGCCCAGTTTATTAGCTCGGAACTTCAAAGACTGCACCGACCACCGAGCACTCGACGCTCGGGGACTGGTCGCCCAGTTTATCAGCTCGGAACTTCAAAGACTTCACCGACCACCGAGCACTCGACGCTCGGGGACTGGTCGCTCAGTCTATCAGCTCAAAGCTTTAAAGCATGCACCGACCACTGAGCACTCGATGCTCGGGGACTGGTCGTACAGTATAGTAACATGTAATTCCAGGCAGCACACTAAGTGCCTGGGGACTGGTCGATTGGTCTTTTCGATTGCAGACGAGCATGACATGCTCGGGGACTGGTAAATTCAATTTTTTAGACCTTGCTACAAGGCTCATACTTCGCCTTCCAGCAAGCTCGGGGACTACATCGGTACGATGCATCTAGCGATGCATCTCAGTCTCAAAACTACTTTGGGGAATTTTCTTTTGACCCTGGCACCACGTGCCTACGACACCTACTACCAGGCTCGGGGACTAAGTGGGCACACTTCACCTAGCGGTGAATTTGCTTGCTTTTTTGTTGCTTCTACCTTTCAGAAAGGCAAAGTGGGCACACTTCACCAGGAAAGAAATTTTTTTTAGAGCACCATGCATTCTTCGAACAACCTGCTTCTTCGATGACAACGTTGATCAATGAACCGTTTGGGCGATTTCCCCGCTCATTGAAGACGACAGACCACGCTGATCGAAGAAGCTCAAGACGGAGTGTTGCGTCACAATACATGGCGCTCGGGGACTAGCTGTGGGGGTATAAACCCCTATACCCTTACGGCTAGACTTCAGCTAGGAAGCTCGGCCCACTACGAGACGAGTTCAAGGCTTGATCCGATAGCCCGAGTTTCGCGCAAGGAAGCAGGACGTGGAGATCAAGCAGGATTCTAGTCGGTTAGAATAGGAATTGATATCGAATTATCTATGGCAATTGTAACCGGCTAGGATTAGTTTCTAGATCTGTAACCCTGCCCTCCAGACTATATAAGGAGGGGCAAGGGGACCCCCTAGGGTAGATTATCTCTCAACACAATCCAATACAACCAGACGCAGGACGTAGGTATTACGCCAACTCGGCGGCCGAACCTGGATAAAAAGCTTGTCCGTGTCTTGCGTCACCATCGAGTTCGTAGTTTGCGCACCGTCTACCGATAAACTACTACCGTGGGTATACCCCAAGGTAGACTGCCGACCAGCTTTCGTCGACACTCCCATCACCTAGATCTGCTAGCTCTGGAGTCCTACTTCCCTCCACACCCATATATCAACAAAGAGGGAGATGGAAACATGAAAGAGATGAAGAGGAAAAGAGAAAAGGAGATGGATAGAGCTGTATCTAACAGATTCGTGAGTGGATAGCCTCCTTCTCACCAGAGTTATGCACGAACGGCCTTCTCCTTGCTAGATCTATGCATGAACGGCTTCCTCCTCACTAGATCTATATGAGGTCAATCTCCTCACTAGATGTGTGTGTGGCTGGCCTCCTCCTCGCTAGATCAATGCATTGTCGGTCTCCTCTATGTTGGAGAGGGAGGCGCGTTCGTCTCCTTAGCACTAGAGAGGAGGCACGTGTAGAGAGGAAGGTGCGCATAGATAGAGAGGGAAAGGGAGCAGCAGGAGAGGTAGTGTGAGTGACAAAGTGCCGAGCATAGAGAAGAGGGAGCAGGCACGGTGAGAGAGGGAGTGCACATGGAGAGGGAGAGGGAGCGGCGAGAGAGGGAGTGCGTGTAGAGAAGTGCTTCTCTATTGTGGCGGCTGTGTGGTGAGAGAGGGGGAGAGATGGAGAGAGGGGTTTTGCCTTTTTATACTTAGAGTTTGGAGTGGGTCTCGAGAAAATCTGCAGAGGACACTAATGCAAACAAAACATGGTATATGATATATCTGTGTGCTTTTCATGGACCATATTTTAGTTAATGAATTACTATCTATTAATTAGCATGTGTTTTCTTAATTGGTGTTGCTATCTTTATCTTCCTTTTTCCTATATAGACTCTAACTCTTATTCAAAACAGTACTACATCTGGCCCCATCCAAATCTAGTGCTGCAACGCAAGGTACGAAGAGATAGAGAGGACCCAACCATGGTGAATGAATTAGGGGAGAGAGAGATTATGGGCTCACATATGTGTGCCTTGGATCCGGCCA
Organism: Sorghum bicolor; assembly: GCF_000003195.3. NCBI lineage: Eukaryota > Viridiplantae > Streptophyta > Magnoliopsida > Poales > Poaceae > Sorghum > Sorghum bicolor. Next base: position 6,014,476 of record NC_012878.2, on the reverse strand, counting down.
AGATTGAGCTTGCATGCTCCAACGTCAGCCTTGCGCCACACAAGAGCATGCACTGATCGAACCCAGACGAGAGTTTGCATCCTGTACCATCTGCCTCATTCGCACCATGCATGAGATGTGTTGTCCACCAAAGGGGACAGTGCCCATGCGCCATGGCCAGATCTAGAAGTGGTTGGGGACACCCTTGTACCCCGAAGGAGATAGCACAACATTTGTGGGCTCAAGATCTTGCATCCAAATCTAGGTTGTAGTGCTAGATAGTCCTAAAAAGGTCAGGATGGTGGATCTACAAGATGAAGCAGTTTAGGGGTAGAGAGGATGAGGCGTAGGGGTAGGGCTGCTCACAAGGTGGGCAGAGAGGGTATACAACGAGCGAGAGGAATGTGGGATGTGGTGCTCCTTGCAGATTATGGATAGAATCTTTCTTATATACCCTAAGGCCTTTTGTGGACCAATGCGGGTCACAGGTATGTAAGTGGGCCATCCATCATTAACAGAGCCTCTAAAATGGCCCTTGCGAACCACTTAAGAGGCCCGTCTCTATTAATTGATTTTAGGATGCATGAATTTTTTAAGTGTCTCTACAAATAGTATAACTACTCCTAAAAATTATGAGACATTTTAGGAGACTCGAGCTTTTTTGTCCGCCTCAAAAAATAAAAAGGGATGTCTCGTGAAATTGTTTTTCTAGTAGCGACTAATACTTAAAGCGTCATTCTAGCTCATCAGTACTAGGAATCCAATGTACATATGTGTAAGCTGTTTATCGTCCCCTGGAATTTTGCCATCATAGAAAAAAAAACTTATGTCCATGTCAAATGACAAAAGCATGATGAAGAAAGTGTGTGAGTGGCTCTCCATGTTGCCAAGACACTTATGCACCTTCTAGCCTCATGTAAACGATGATGTTGATGGACTGGAGGATGTGCCTACCATACGTTGGAGAATTTGGAGGGGTCTATGCTACGGTGGAACTTATAGCAAGGGATATAAAATGGACCATATATTTTTATCAACACAAAAATGGGACAAACACATTGCCTCAAACATGTTCACACCATATAGTTAAATTGAAATAAAGGCATGCCAAGTTTTACATTCCTTACATAAACGCAACACATACGTACCTCTCTTGCATAGCCCACACTAATATACTCCCCCTACCACTATAACTCATTCTCAGAATCTTGGAGAGTCAAAGGATCTCAAGTTTAACCAAATTTATATTACAAGGTCATTAGATTCTTCAATAATTATATTTTCATTATATATCTATTTGATGTCATAAGTCTTTTTAATTCTCTCTAAAATTTTAGTCAAACTAAAGATGCTTTGACTCTCCGCTATTTTTTAAATGACTCATAGTTTGGAATGGAGGGAGTACAAATATATTCTATATACAGCCATATAAGGCCTTCTTTACTTGCACTCAAAATTCAAAAACTTTTCAAGATTTCTCATCACATCGAATCTTGCAGCACGTGTATGGAGAATTAAATATAGATAAAAAATAACTAAAGGCCTAATATTAATTAATCTATGTCTAAATTATGAATATTAAAATGAATTCAATTCCAATGATCTAAAGGTAGGAATAAAAATATTAGTTAAATCTTTAAGGAATTGAACACTACACCGATAAGTTTGGAATTCGGGCTTCTCAACCTCGTAGCTGTGAAACAGAGTTGTTCGGCTAGGAATTCCTCTTGGCACTTGTAAAGTCACTCACAATGCAAGACTCTATCACAAAGTCCAAGACAATTAATTATATATTATTTATGGTGTTTTGCTGATGTGGCAGCATATATTTATTGAAAAAGAGATAGAAAAAATAAGACTCCAAGTCTTATTTAGACTCTAAGTCCACATTGTTTGAGGTAATAAATAACTTTAGACTCTATAATAGAGTCTGCATTGTGAGTGCCCTAATGCAAGACTCTATCACAAAGTCCAAGACAATTAATTACATATTATTTATAGTATTTTACTGATGTGGTAGTATATTTATTGAAGAAATAGATAGAAAAAATAAAACTCTAAGTTTTATTTAGACTCTAAGTCCACAATGTTTCAGATAATAAATAACTTTAGAATTTATAATAAAGTCTGCAGTGCGGCTGGTAGACGCCAAGAACCCAGGTGGGGTTGGGTAGACCGGTTGGCCACTTGGCCACCTGCTGAGCCCAGTCCGCTGGCGGCCTGGCACCTGGGATTTTGGCTTTGGACTTTGGAAGGTCCACTGTGCCATGCTGCGAGTTGGGAGGAGAGCCGAGTATTGGGCCCAAGGCCTTGTTAGTTTCCAAAATATTTTGTAATATTTTTATTTCTCATCATATCGAATATTGCGACACATGCATGAAGTACTAAATATAGATAAAAGAAATAACTAATTACGCAATTTATCTTGAATTTGTGAGACAGATTTTTAAACCTAGTTAGTTCATGATTGGACAATATTTGTCAAATACAAACAAAAGTACTAGTATTGCTATTTTGCCAATAGAGTCCTTTACCCGTGGCCCATGCCCAGGACCTAGGTGGTCGTCTTCTACCTCTAGCATAGATTCGGATGTTTAGATATTTAAAAGATCTGATATTCATATCCATTTTAGCATCAATATAGATATAGAGATAGATATTCATATTCATATTTGATTATCATATACTCTCTCCATTCCAAATTATAAATTCATTTTAAGAATCTTAGAGAGTCAAAGCATCTCAAGTTTGACCAAAATTATAGAAAAAAATTACAAAGACTTATAACATCAAATAGATATACTATGAAAATATAATTAATGAGAAACCTAATAATACTTAGTTAGCACCATCAATGTTATTATCTTATCGTATAAATTTGGTCAAACTTTATATGGTTTGACTCTCCAAGGTTCTTAGAATGACTTATAATTTGAGATGGAGGGAGTAGATGCTAAATGGATATATAATCCATTTTCTATGATTCTTCTTTATTCGGTTTCATATCCATATTTGAAAAATATGAAATATCTAACATTATTTAGATCCGTGAAGAACAAAGAAAATGATAATGATTTAATATAACTCATTTAAACTATTAAAAGATATCTCTATGGAAAATTAGACGTCTTTTTTATCTTTTTTCAAAAAATTCACACAAATATGCCCCTGATAGTTTCATTTCAAAATATAGACCTAGGGCTTGGTGCTACCTGTAATGGCCCCAAGCTTGACGCCACCACCTTTGGCGCTAAGATTGGCGCCGTAGATCTTGGCATCGAGCTGTTACCATATATATCTTGGAGTCTGAAACAAAACAAGTATTATTGTTCCGAGGTAATGACACAAGTTCACTTTGGTACAATTGGTTAGGATGTGTGTTTCTAAGTGGAAGGTCTTGGGTTTAAACCTCTTGGGCTGTAGCTTTTTGTGCTACATTTTAAATTAACTAGGAATATTTTTTTGCTATATTTTAATTTAGCTAGGAAACATGCCTGGGTTGCGATGGGTGAAAACAATTATCAAAATTTTTTTGCTATGTTTTAGTTTAGCTAGAAAACGTGCTCGTGTCGTGCCCATGCTTAATAAGTTGTTAATATATTTAGTTTATTGATTAAGTTTTTCCTAGCACCTCCGTTTTTAGTTTTTAACTATATAAAACAAGTTGACTGCCCACATTAAGATACTTATTCCTATTCTCACTAAAATTTATTTGTCATATTAACTTGTTGATCTTTCAAGTCGCCTATTTAAGTATGATTTGGGAATATTTCTTAATATAAATCATAAGTACTATACTTTGGGTTAACAAATAGTTGTAACAAAAATTGAATGGTTTCTAATCAAATCTCTAATGTTAAAGACATAAAATTTTGATGCTTGAACTGGATTTAATGTTTGTTATCAATAGTGTAGAATTAACTCTATTTATGTGCTTTACAATGAAAACAAAAATATATCAAAATATATTTTATTTATATAATACGATATAGACATAGTGGGATAAGTAACATTATTCTTAATATTATATATCGTACTTATATAAAACTATAGCTTTTCAAATTAACTTTTATAAAAAAGATAAAAAAAATATGCACACTCATGTTCTCATAATGTTTGATAATTGTTTTCACTCGTTGCAATGCACGGACATATTTTATAGCTAAACTAAAATATAGCAAAAAATAATGTTTGATAATTACTTTCCCCGTCGCAACACGGGCACGTTTCCTAGCTAAATTAAAATGTAGCAAAAAAAATGTTCCTATTTAATTTAAAATATAGCACAAAAAGGCCCCAAGGGTTTGAACCCAAAAGACCTTCTACTTAGAAGCATGCATCCTAACTAATTGTACCAAGGTGTAAGTTGTGTCCATTACCTTAGAACAATAATACTTGTTTTTGTTTTAAACGCCAAGATATATATGGTAAGAGCTCGACGCCAAGCTTAGCACCATTGTCAATGGCACCAAGCCCTGGGTTCATATTTTGACATGAAACTATCGGGGACATATTTGTAAGAATTTTTCAAAAAAATGGCAAAAAAAACAAAAAAAGACAGAAAAATAGACCAATCATAAAGGTTAAGTTTAATTTATGATAATTTTAAAACTTATATTATGGTAATTATTACTAACTTAGTTTATTTTAAAAGGTTCCATTTAAATTTAACTAACTTTAATAGGATTATCATTTTAACGTAATTTATGATGATTTTAAAACTAATATTAAAAGTAATTATATAGAAAGCTTAAGTTTCACTAATTTTAATATGACTAACATATTAGTTTTAAGTACGTTATTAGTTTATTTATATATTTATGAATTTTTTTTATTTAAATCTGTTTATAGATAAATACTTATGCGTGTTGGAATATTGTGCACTTTCTATTGATTTTTGTATATTTAATTATATAGATATTTATTAATACATATGTTATCTACAAGTCTACAACTATCGCAAAGCATGTGGATATCTATTTGTATTCGTCTGATAATTAATAGAGTAGCACAGAATCAACACATGCCTTGTTTACTTCCACCCAAAATCCAAAAATTTTCAAAATTTTCCGTCACATCAAATCTTTAAACGCATATATAAAATATTAAATATAACTAAAAATAAAAAGTATATAATTACATAGTTTGATCGAAATTTACAAAACGAATCTTTTGAACTTAGGCCTTGTTTAGTTCGCAAAATTTTGGGTTTTTGACTACTGTAGCACTTTCGTTTTTATTTGACAAACATTGTCCAATCACAGAGTAACTAGGCTCAAAAGATTCATCTCACAAATTTCAGTTAAACTGTGTAATTAGTTTTTATTTTCATCTTTATTTAATGCTCCATGCATGCGACCAAAAATTCGATGTGACGGGGAATCTTGAAAATTTTTGCGAACTAAACAAGGCCTTAGTTAGTTCATGGTTGAATAATAATTACCACAAACAAACAAAATTGCTACAGTATCATAAAATTTTTTCACTCACAAACTAAACACGGCCACAAACAAATCATCAACACGGCCACAAACAAATCATCGGTACATGTTCAGGCATCTGCTCAAAAAAAAAAGGCTTCTTTCCAGCTCGGGAGCGGTCGCTGCGGGAGTGACCCCACCCGATCACGCCCCCCGCCTGTAGTATAAAAATCTCAGCGGCTTCCCCCACACGATTCGGCACTTCCACAGCCGAGAGCAGCAGCACGGATGAGGAAGCCAATGCCGGAAGGGGACGCTTCTCCCCAGCCACTCCGGGATCGAAGCAATCAGGTGAGACTCCACCTCCAACTCCTAGTGGTCGAATCGAAGCCCACTCACTCCTCGATCCATCGCGCGGTTCGCTGGGATCAACCGCGGGCGCTTAATTTTACCGCTGCTCGCGTTGCGTTGGGTTTTTCCCATTCCAATTTGGGGGGTGGATTTCTGGGTTTTCAACTTTTCATCATGGTTTCTCTGGTTCGTTGAGGGGTTTCTGGTTTTGTCGATGCACGCCTGCTTGGTGGGGGCGGGAATGGTGATCGATGCGGTAGGGTGGGGTACTGGCCGACTCGCTCCCGACTGGCTAATTTTGGTTTGGATGGCACGGGAGGGGGGTTTAGCGTCAGTGATCGCTACGGGTTAGGGTTTAGGCGATGCTAAAATTTTGGGTATTTTGGGGGTGCCGATTGCAGAATCACTAGATTGCTTCATCTCTGAGGGGTTTCCTCTTACTCGGGCGCGCCGCTTTGGTAGAATTTTGCTCTGGTGTCTAAGCGCCAGGTGTTCAATTTTGCAGTTTCGGTTGGGGACTGTACGCTTGCATCAGTTTTTGCCTTCTGCTCGTCTCGTCTCTTCACAACCTTGTGGTTTGCGGTGGGCGCAACTACTTGTTGCTGCAAACTCTTGCGGATACACATTATTATACATATGTGCCCAGTGGGGGGTGGGCTGTGCAGCACTTGTGCGGTTTAATTGTTCTGTTTATCACAATGCACAAGGTGTTAGTGTTTGAGCAGGTGTCAAGATGTTAACTGTTTTGCACAAAATAGTGTTTGAGCAGGTGTCAAGATTTTTACTACTTTGCACAAAATATCTCTAGGGGTGAGGGGTTTGAGCAGGTGATAAGATTTGTATATATTTATTTATTTTTGCTGAACCTGAATATAGAGTTTAAGCAGGTCTAAGACTTCAGGTTTGTGTGGTGAGGGTCACAGGGATTGCTATTTGATGCTAAAATGAGGACAGTACAATTGATTGTCCTTGTGTGGTGAATTTTTGGTTTGTTGTTTACGTGCCAATAGCTGAATTTTGTAATTTCGGTTGGCAATTGTACCTGCAATCACTTGTTGTCTGCTTCTTCTTACTTTCACAATCTTATGGCTTGTGGGTTGTGGTGGGTATAGGTTTTGTTGGTACAAGAGCTTGTTGAATATTGATGCTAGATGCTGTGTGCCTGTGAGGTTTGGAACAGTAGTGAATTTGTATTTAATTGTTTTTTGATCAGATACTATTGGTTTTACAAGGTCCTTGTACGATGATTACTTATGACAGTTTTCTGCACAATAACTTCTGTCCTTGAAATAGTGGTGACATGTATTTCTTTTCACTGCTGTTTTTGAGATTGTGATGGTTAATCCATTGGATTCATATGTTCTTGTGTGTCACATTGGTTGTACTCGTATTTAGTGTCCCACATGGTTCCTGAAGCTTATATTATAATTTTGGTACTCTTATCAGGATGAAATTGGATCTTTGTTGTGGCTTAAGAAGGCTGGTTATTAGGTGCTGAGGTAGGCATTTGACTTGTTGATTAAAACTGAGGGATAATTAGATGGTTGTATTTGGTCTAATTTGGGTCCACCCTTTTATCTGAGTACTTGATTAACTGATTGTTATGGCAATGACATTGTTTATTGTTTCAGTTTGATTTTTCAGTACAATGTTGTATGTTACTCTGCATAACCTTCATGAATTTGTTACATTGGAATGTTTAACTTGTGTAGTGATTTTGCTTGGTAACATGTCAGGACCAAAGGACTATCTATGCTCTTCTCCTAAGATTTACAATTGTCACATCCTTTTCTCTGTTGTTTGTTCTTTGTAAGAAGAGTGGACTGAGTTGTTCTTAACTTGGATGTTTCAAGTTGTTCCCACTTTGAAAATCATATTACAAATGTTTGGGACCTTTTACTTCCAGTCACTGTTGTATATGTATGCATTGTCCTCCATATTATATCTTAATAATGCAGTGTTATCTCTTTGATTTCACTGTATATGCTATCTCTTTGATTTCACTACATACCTAACTTATGTGCCTTGCATATTCTCAAATTTTTGTGAAGCACAGATGTTGGAAGGTGGGACCCATAATCTTGCAATGCAGACGAATCATCAGAATACCAAATATGGGGAACTTGCCCGTAATATCCGAGAAAACCAGCTTGGAGGGGTGATCTTTGGCTGCAAGCATGATACAATTGAAGAATGCTTCAGAAAACAGCTATTCGGTCCGTTAAGTGCACCTTTCACCTCTTGCTACGCCCTACTGATTTTGTTAAGATAATATGATATTATAGATTTTGTATGCTGATGGAAAATAAAATGCCTTGTTTCTAAATTATTGACTCAATTAATTTAACTTTTTGTGGAAGTTTCTATCTTGATAACATTATGATTCCTTATTGACTTGTTTAGTTGTTTTATAGGTCTGCCTTCAGTCCACTATTCATATGTTAGAAATGTCAAACCTGGCATGCCTTTATTTCTATTCAATTATAGTGACAGAAAGCTCCATGGAATTTTCGAAGCTGCAAGTCCTGGTGAGATGTATATTGACCCATATGCTTGGAGTAATGATGGTTCTTTAAGGACAGCTTTTCCTGCGCAGGTATCAAGATATTAAATATCTGTACTCCCTCCATTCCTTTTTGTTTAGTCGTCCTAGCATCCATGATACCAGACTTTATAAACTTGTACATTACATAAATATATGTTAAAATCTATCAAGACCGACTCTATCAAAAATATGATAAATAAAAGTATGCCCTTATTATATATTGATAGTCCACCTGGAAGACCATAAAAATGTCAGCAAATATAATAGAATGGAGTAGTTGGCACTGCTGTTTGTCCCATTTTGTTTACATCAGATTGTTTGTGTTTTTAAGGTTCGTATTTGCACAAAGACTCAGTATCCACCTCTACTGGAGAGCCAATTCAAAACATTGCTTGGTGACAACTATTACAACCATCACCACTTCTATTTTGAGCTCGACCATGCACAGACAAGAGCCTTGATTTCTTTGTTCAAATCACTTGCTCCTGCTAATCAAGTTCAAGCTGTTTCAAGCAAAAGGAATATTGCAGTATCATCACCACCAACTAGAATGAAGCTATCAGCTGTTCCTGACCCAAAGAAGGTCACAGCAAATTCTAAGGACACCAATCCATTTAGTGTTCTATCAAATACAGCCGCTCCATTTAACTGGGCTGATGATGTGGAAAGTGCTAGTAACACTGATGACAAGAAATCTGATGATTCAGTTTCTGATTTTGACAATTTGGGTGACAATCTTCTTCAAGACCAATTCAGTCCTCATTCAAATCCAGATGAGGTCAGTCAAACTTCCTCAGGCAAAACTCTTGGCCAAGGACTGGAGCTTACTGAATGCAATCATCCAGTTGTCAATCCTGTGAATGGTGAAAGAATCATAACTGATGGATCAATGCTTTTGAATTCACACAATGGTGCTGTGGAAGTTGATGAAATAGAGATTGAAGTTCAAAATAATCCAGGTGGTGGTGTTGGGATACAGCCAGAAAGACAGACTGTACTAGAAAAACTGAAAGAATTATCTTCCCTACGACAGCAAGCGGCCATATCTTCCCAGGATTGTACTGATTCTGGTTCAGATCAATGCGTACCTGATGAAAACCAGACCAACCCAAATCTTTCCTGTGGCCTGTTTGATGCTACAATGGAAGATAAAACCTCATTTGACGAGTGCCATGGAAATGCTGAGGTGACTATTGTTCCTTTTGTTAGCCTTATTTTATTTCAGTATTCAGTTTTGTTTCATAGAAGTGCCTTGCACAATTCATATAATCCTCTCATATTATCATTACATCCATTTATAGGTGATGCAAATCATCACTCATTTACAGATGAGAACTGAAGCATTGGAGAAGAAGCTGGTAACTTATTTCTTCTTGAGTAATAGAGATAAATAGTTTATTGATGTCCTCATTTGTTGTAAGGGATGAATTGCTGACCCTAAGGGTCTCTCGTTTTGGAAAACTATTACAATTTGTTGAACTAAAGAGGGGTGGTGCAGACCCTTAGAGTCACCAATTTGCACCCCTATTAGTTTGTTTGTTTGTTTGAAAGTAAAAAAACAAATGAACTCTTTTTCCATACAAACATCTATCCTGCCATTTTGTTGACTTGAGTGATAGAGTGATATGTCTGTAACACTCAAATTTCTAATTGTAGTGATAGTTGACATGGTTGACTATCACATACCTTTTAGTGGAAAACTATGTTTTCTTGTATGAACTATTTAGATCATTTTACAAAAAATATTCTAGCAATGCATGGCCTAACTTGTTTGGGGGAACCCCAACAGACTAAATTGGATAGCTATAGTTTTTCTTCCATATCTGCATGCCTTAGTGTTCGCCCCAGAAGTACCCATGCTACGAGATCTTTTAGTGGCATTACTTATTTTATTATTTATGCACATGGTGTCTCCATAGGATATTCTGATTATTTTCTGTTGTTTTCCAGATTGGGTCAGATAGAGAAATACTTTCGTTGAGGGAAGTAGTTAAAGACTCAGGAAGAAAAGTTCAGCAACTGGAATACCTTGTAGATGAGTTACAATTCAAATTTGACTCTTCGCTGTCTCTTCTTGGAAGCATGTGCAATACTCTAGCCAAGCCATCAATATTCCTGATTGGTGGTTATAATGGTGTGACCTGGTTATCATCTCTTGATTCTTTTACTCCTGAGAAAGATGCAGTCCTGGGTCTCACACCAATGAGTTCTCCCCGCTCATATGCATCTGCTGCTGTATTAGATGGTCACATATTTGCTGTTGGTGGTGGTGATGGCATGTCATGGTATAACACAGGTATACCGTGGCATCTGTAAGATGATTTTGTGACTTCTTTTGCATGAGCTTTCATCTTTAATTGCTTGTATTTACTTATCTCTGTTTTTTTTTGGGTAGTGGAATGCTATAGCTCGAGAAATAATGAGTGGACGGAATGCCCCTCCTTGAACCGGAAGAAAGGAAGTCTTGCTGGGATCTGTCTAAATGAGAAAATATACGCTATTGGTGGAGGAGATGGAAATGAAACTTATTCAGAAGTTGAGATGTTTGATCCGTACCTTGGGAAATGGATATGTAGCCCATCTATGCTGCTCTCTGTATGTTCTCAGCCCCAGTTGCATGCATAATTACCCAATTTGGTATTGTTTAACCTATTGCAATGTATTACTTGAATTTATGCTTCTAATCTGGAATATTTGGATTCTTATAAGTTCAGCAACCTTCAGAATTATGTACTAACAATAACAAGAGATATATGCATATGCATTTTAAGATGTGTAACATTGGTGCCTATTATGACAGTTCATTGCATAAATATTTACATGCCCTGCCTAGACTTTTGATGATATGTTCTAGTAGGATGGCTGGATGGGATACTGTATTACTGAAACAAATCTTTGAACCAACATCTTATTTGGGCTGCGTTATATTTCAGCGGTTTGCTCTTGCAGCGTCCGTACTAAATGGAGTCATCTATACATCTGGTGGCTATGATGGAGACATGTACTTGGAGTAAGATCTGTCACGATTTCCCTCCATGTTGTTACAATATACTCCAGCAAAATTACTTCAGAGACTAACAGTGACAAACATACTATACACAGATCAGCAGAAAGGTATGATCCAAGGGAGGGCTTCTGGGTCCGGCTTCCAAGTATGAGTACTAGGAGAGGATGCCACACCTTAACTGTCCTTGGAGATACCCTGTCAGTAATTTTCTCTGATACTTCAGACTTGCGCAGATAACTAAGAGCATCTTTTCTGAACAGATAGCTAAGAGCATCTTGTTCTTAAATCTTGGAAAGAAACTTAGTTGCAGTGCTGACTTGTTTTCCAGATATGCCATGGGAGGGTATGATGGGGACAAAATGGTTTCTAGCGTCGAGATCTATGACCCTCGTCTTAATGCCTGGAGGATGGGTGATCCAATGAACACCCCAAGAGGATATGCAGCTGCCGTTTATCTTGATGATAGCTTATTCGTAATTGGTGGCATGCAGTCCAGTGTGCAGATCTTGGATACTGTAAGTGATCGTGCTATACATATCTCTTATCGTTCAATTCTATGCTCTGTTCTGTTCTGTTCTGAAGATAAGTCCTCTCATTTGCTCTAGGTGGAAGTTTACAATGCAAATTCTGGCTGGTCAGTCCTTGGTTTTAGTTCTATTGGGAAGAGGTCCTTCGCATCTGCTGTTGTCATGTAATTGCTAGTCAGGAGTTTAGGGTTCACATCACCAAATTTTGTAACATGGCTGCCATTACAAGGAATGGTTAGCATAAATCAGGGTAAACAACCCTTCTGAAGCATTCTGGTCACCAACAGCGAGATACGTCAACATGGCGGTTCGAACTTCTACTTCTAAAATCCTCGTTCGCCGACTAGAAACTGCACATTCACCGCATTGTGTGGATGAACATTTTTGTCGGATAGGAACGCCCAAACTGATGGGAGTATAATGCAAAAGAATCTTTTGTATCGCGTTATTGCTTCTGTTTTTCTCATGAAGGTCTTGTTTGGATTTTGTCGGATTCATCTCAATCCACATGTGTTGGAGTGGATTAGGGTGGAATTTAGTTCAAGTTCCACTCCAATCCACCCCAACACATGTTGATTGATGCGAATCCGACTACATCTAAACAAGGTCAAAGTAGGCTTATATACATCGCAGTGCTTAAACCTTTGAAGATGGTCGAGCAGACTTTCAAGTTTGCAGGTTGCTCCAAACTGCAGCAAATGTTGCTGTTAGCTTTATTCAGCTACCCGTTCGTTTGAGTTTATCAGCCGAATCTGCTAGCCATTTAACAATGTTTTTCTCTAGCCAACCAAACAAACAATACGGGTAAACAAGTGTTTTGTGATTATTTATTCATTTGAGACGAGATCAACTAAATATATGCCAAGAAATTTAGGATTTGTGATTTGTCATTCAAATCACTCACAAATCGGGGTGCCTGCCTGCCACCGATTGTCAACTGTGGGAACATGGTTGAACTGTTAAATTCGAAATGTGGGAACATGGTTGAACTGTTAAATTCGAAATGATGTGGATGACCTTTTGTTTCCTTGTATCACTTCAAGTTGGCAGTTTTAGTTCTTTGAACTGCATGCATTACCTATTTATTTTATTCTTTACGGAAATCGATCGGTATCAGTTGATTCCATACTGGCGGCCAAACATTTTAAACTCATTTGCGTCAGATATTAAATTTTTCAGTGCCGTCATGAAGTTGGATAGCAGGACTGGACGTAGCTGCAAATTTAGGGCCTTAGAATGGGAACGAAATTTTTTGGGTGTCACATCGGATGTGTCGGAAGAATGTCGGGAGAGGTTTTTAGAAACTAATAAAAAAACAAATTACATAGCTCGTCAGGAAACTGCAAGACAAATTTATTAAGCATAACTAATCTGTCATTAGCATATGTGGGTTACTGTAGCACTTAAGGCTAATCATGGAGTAACTAGGCTTAAAAGATTCGTCTCGCGATTCTCAACTAAACTGTGTAATTAGTTTATTTTATTATCTACATTTAATGTTCCATGCATGTGTCCAAAGATTCGATGGGATGGATGAAAAATTTTTAGGTGGAGACTAAACAGGGCCTACTAAGATTTTCACAACCCCTCGTAGGTTGTTTTCACTCCTCCCAATTTCATTGAACTAATAAACCAAAGCATACATTGAATATTTTTGTTAGAGAACAAGGTTTAGATCTACATTTACACCTGGTACTACTTTACTTATGTTTACATCTAAGAACACAACGGTATTTGGGCGCCACCAAATTATTTATAATCAATATATCACATCACATAAGTAATAAGCTAAAATACTATAACTTTACTGCTGCAAACACTGTCGTTGTTCCTTGCGTTAAATTTTATTCATGTAATAACAGTACTTAATGCAGCCTAAAGAACTGCAAGCAGCTGCAGCCGCAGCATTCTCAGAGCAGGTACAATGATAAGTTTATAGCCAAGCTAATATTGATGTGGAGCAGAGAAGAGATGAGAGAGATGATAGCTTGGCTCTCATATAAGCACCAATCTAAACACAGATGCATAGATAGTGGTGGGCTCAAATAACAAGTGTTACGAGAAAGAATAGGAAAGAGAAAGATATTTTAGAGACAAGTATGAGACAATTTATTTTATAACTTGGCTTTAATCACTTTGCTTATGGCCAAGTACTTGGCTCTATTATTGACCTTGCTCTCAGGGCTTGTGAAAATATTTGTTTTAATTATTATAGCACTTTTGTTTGTATTTAATAATTGTTGTCTATTTATAAATTAATTAGACTCAAAAAATTCATCTCACAAATTATAGATAAACTATATAATTAATTTTTAGTTCTCTATATATATATCAAAAATTTTAATATAATAAAAAATCTTAAAAAAATTTGGAACTACAAGGCCTCACAAGGCCACTCTAGCCAGAGCGCACAGCTAGATTCCGGCTTTTCTGCCACCCCACGTGTCAATGATTAGTCACGTCCTCTGCGCCGCACCACCCCCGCCGTGCCCACCGGAGCTCGGCCGCAGTCACTGCGAGGTGGCCCCACCACCGCCCACCTCTCCCACACATATATAAGCCTCCCCGTCCTCCCCGTACACGACTCCGCCAATAATGCTCCGGGCACACACACGCAGACGCAGCGCAGCAAACGAGATTTAAAAAAAAAAAGCAGCACCCAAACGAAAACCCCCGAACCAGAGCGCGGCCGCAGCGCTTGCTTCGCTCATCGGAGCTCCGGCCACCTCGGCGTCGGCGCGGCGCAATCAGGTGCGGTTCCGGCCACTCCCCCAGCGCATCCAGCCGCTACATTCCTCCCCGATAGATCGCGCGCTCCGCGAGGTTTGGTTCCTCCGTACGTACGGCTCGCGGCGCATTTTGTTTTTCATTTTCCATTTCGGCAAAAATTTCTGGAACATGTTCGTGTTTCGTTGGGGGCGCGTGCGGGGGTTTAGCCCGTTCCGGTTTGTTGATGCGTGTGTGCTCGACGTGGGGGTGGCGGCTGGGAACCGAACGCGGTGGGATGGGTGGCCTGGCCTCGGTGATTGTGGTTTGGGTGGCTCATCAGTGTTAAGCGTCGTTGATCACTGGGGGGTTAGGGTTTAAAACCGAGGCCAAGGTTTTGGCTGTTGCGGGGTGGCGGGGTGCCGATTGCGGGGATTGCTAGTTCGTTGCGTTGTCTAGCTGTTTAATCGCAGTCAATCGCGGTGGTTTTGGTGGGTTTCTGGTTGGTTGTACGAGCGGTTTTTTTTTTAAAAAAATGAGAAATCCATGCAATTTTGGTGGGCAACTGTGCCTGCATGTAATTTAGTTACGTTTTTTCCGTTTCTTCGTTTCATGACTGGTGGTTGTGTGGGTTGTGGTGGATACAATCAGGTGGATTTTCTGTATTTTTCCATGCGGGCTGTACAAGATTTTTATTTGTACAAGAGCTGACCCAAAATTGGCTGCATGTGTGATTTGTGTCCCTTGGGATGTGGGAGCACTTGTGCGCGGTTTAATTGTTTTGTGGTGGCATGGTAACATGGACCACATTGCTTCTGTGTGTTCGTCCTTGTTGAAGTGGTGATGTAAGCCTATATTGACTTCAGATGTTCTTGTGCATCACATTTCGATCAGACTTTTTTTTTGTGTGTGTGCTCATGATTCGTAAGCTTGTATTGCAATTGTGGTCTGGATGGGGGTGGAATTGAGTCTTGGTTCTGGAAGGATGGTTAATTAGGTGGTGCATTGGGTATGCATTTGGTTCCTGTTGGAAGGCAGGGGATTAAATGCCATGTGTAGGAAATTTTGTTTCAATGGTTTCCTCAGGGTTGTGTGCTTGTTCACTGATTGATAATCTTTTTGACTGATTATGATGTCCATGGCTCTATTTTGCAACAAGATTTAGTTTCAGTTCAAATTTTTGGTACTTTTGTTGCTACTCTGCATAACATTCATGGTTTATTGAAATAAATATAACTTTCCTTGCAAATAATGGACTAGCAGTGGATTGTTTTGGTTACATGTTGGCATCAAATGGTTAATCTACATGTTACTTGCACTTCAAAAAAGAAAATGTTGCTAATGTTTTCAACCGTTTGACCTATGAAACCACTGATGGTTGTATGCTTTCTCTCCTCCAATTATGACTTAGAACCAAGTGTTATCTTATTGATACCATTGTATTTTCTTAACTGATGTGCTGCTTCCCATGCAACCAAAATTTCTGAAGGTCAAGCGCTTGAAGGGACCCACAATCTTGCAATGCAAGCAATTCAGATTCAGCCAAACAGCCAGCCTGGGCTCCAGATTCGTAATCTCCCAGTAAAAAAGCTTGGAGGGGTGATCTTTGGATGCAAGCCTGAAACAATTGAAGAATGCTTCAAAAAACAGCTCTTTGGTTCGCAACCACCTTCATAATTTTTAATTCCACAATTGGGTTTACAGTATCCTGTTTAGTTGTGGCACTATTATTGGGCTTGGTTTATAAACTATTTGATTTCTCGGTTTAATTAGACTGTTTTTTGTTTGTTTTGTCTCATAGGTCTTCCTTCAGTCCATTATTCATATGTGAAGAATGTCAAACCTGGCATGCCTTTGTTTCTATTCAATTATACTGACAGAAGACTCCATGGTATTTTTGAGGCTGCAAGTCTTGGTCAGATGTCTATTGATCCATATGCTTGGAGTAATGAGGACTCATTAACAACACCTTTTCCTGCTCAGGTATCAAACTTTTTAACTGATTGTTTGGTGGAATGGTTTAAACAGTTAGGTTTTCTCCATTCCATTTGTCTCAAATGACTGTTTCTACTTTTAAGGTTCGTATTCGCACAAGGACTCGGTATATACCAATGCTGGAGAGCCAATACAAAACAGTGCTTGGTACTAACTATTATGATCGTCATCTGTTCTACTTTGAGCTGGACCATACACAGACAAAAGCTTTAATTTCTTTGTTCAAATCACTTCTCCCTATTAATTTCAATCAAGTTCCAGCTGCTTCAAGCAAAAAGAGTATTGTTGTGTCTTTACCACCAACTAAAAGGAAGGCACCAGTTCTACCTGACCCAAAAAAAGTTAAAGCAAATTCAAAGGATATCAATCCATTTAGTGTTTTATCAAATGCAAGTGATGGTGTTCTACAAAACTGGGTTGATTCTGATGTGGAAAATGCTAGCATCAATGAAAATTCACACAGTGATACTGATGAGAAGGAATTTGAGGAGCCAGTTTCTGATTGGGAGGATTTGGATGACAATGCTCTGCAATACCAGTTTAGTCCTCATTCAAATCCAGATGAGAGTCAAAACTCCTCATACAAAACAGTTTGCCAAGGAATGGAGCTTCCTGAATGTATTCATCCAGTTGTCAATCCTGTGAATGAAGAAAAACACACCATGCTTGTACATAATGAGCATAAAGCTGCTGTGAGTATTGACAAAATAGAGAGTGAAGTTAATAATATCCCGGGTGGTGTTGGGCTACAGCCTGAAAGGCACACTATCCTGAAAAAGCTGAAAGAGTTGTTTTCCATACGACAGCAGGCGGCACTGTCTTCCCAGGATTGTGTTAATTCAAGCCCAGATCAATGTGTACCTGAAGAAACAAAGGTCAATGCAAACCTGTCCTGTGGCCCATTTGATGGCACTGTGGAAGATAAACCCTCCTTTGAGGAACACCGTGGAGAATTTGCTGAGGTGATCTATGTTATTCATTATGTTTGCCTTTTTTTTAATCGACACACTGTGTCTAGCCCTCTTACATTTTCTTTTTCATGGAACTGTAGTCCCCTTACATTTTTACTTTCCTCTGTAGCTCCGACAAATCATTGCTGATTTATCCAGGAGGGCTGAAGCATTGGAGAAAAAGCAGGTTTGTCATTTCTTCCTTGAACAATGGAAATGGAAAATTCGTTGGTGTATTCTTTTGTTTGTTGGAAGTGGAAAATAAATGAGTTTTTTGTTCCTAGAAGAAATAAACAATAAATAAATAAATGACTTTGCTTTCCCTATTCCGCAATTTTATTCACTGGGCAATATTTACCTTTTATAATCATGTTGATAGTTGATATGATTAGTTTAAGCATACCAGTTTCTTTCACCGAGAATCTGTAATGTTTTCTCTTGTATTTGTATGCACCATTTAGCTCATATCTACAGTGCCTATTTCATTTAGCTCATATCTACAGTGCCTATTTCTTGCATTTGTATGCTTACTGTAGTTTTTTCAAATCTGTTTGCCTTAGGAATCCTACCAGATGAATTTATGGTGGAAACTTTGTTGCACAAGATTTTCTAATATGTTTACGTTATTTTCTCAGAAAGGGTCAGATCAAGATATACTATTTTTGAGGGAAGTTGTTAAAGATTCAGGAAGAAAAGTACAGCAGCTGGAATATCTTGTAGATGAGTTACAATTCCGATTTGACTCTTCATTGCCTCTTCTTGGAAGCACGCGCAAGCCATCGATATTCCTGATAGGTGGTTACAATGGCGTGACCTGGTTACCATCTCTTGATTCCTTTTCTCCTGAGAAAGACACACTGATGGGTCTTGCACCAATGAGTGTCGCCCGCTCATATGCATCTGCTGCTGCATTGGATGGTCACATATTTGCTTTCGGTGGTGGAGGTGGCAACTCATCATGGTATAACACAGGTATGACATGGTTTTCATAATATGATTTCACTACTTTTGCATGACCTTTTCATTTTTTGTGGCATGTATTTACTTCTATGTGGTTGTTTTCTTTTGATAGTGGAATGCTATAGTTCAAGGAATAACGAGTGGATAGAATGCCCCTCATTGAACCAAAAGAAAGGAAGTCTTGCTGGTATCAGTCTTAATAGCAAAATATATGCTATTGGTGGAGGAGATGGAAATGAAACTTTTTCAGAAGTTGAGATGTTTGATCCATATCTCGGGAAATGGATATGTGGTCCATCTATGCTGATTTCTGTATGATCTCATCCTCTCTTTGCTTATACTATTTACCTAGCTTGATGTCTTCTAGGCTCTAGCCCATTACAACTTAGTGCTTGGACCTTGAGTCAGCTATGTTTGTATTCTGATTAACCTGGTGCCCTTAAGAAATAAGAACACATAAAGGGAATAACTTTATTTTTGTGTAAAGATACATAAGATCAGTTATGATGTGTAATTTTTCTCACTTTTTTTTATATACTTACAGCAGCATATGGTGTTCATTCTCTGTGTAAAGAATTTTGCTTCATATAATAATAATTCATCTGATCATTGCATCATTGTTTGCATAATTTGCCTAGATTTTTGTTTAATTGAGCGACAATCTATAGCTACTTACTCTTGTATCTTCACAATAATTTCTTACATCAGTTGTACTTATTAGAGTATCTCAAAGAGGTAAATAGTCTTGACACCAATATGCTAACTTTCTCACAATATATGTCACAGCGATTTGCTCTTGCCGTAGCTGAATTGAATGGCACCATCTACGCAACTGGTGGATATGATGGAAGCACGTACTTACAGTAAGGCCTCCTTAACACTTCCCTTCATGTTGTTACATGATATACAGTCACATAAGACAACAGAACTAAACTTAAGAAACACATTGTTGCATGCAGATCAGCAGAACGGTACGACCAAAGGGAGGGTGTCTGGGCCCGTCTTCCAAGTATGAGCACAAAGAGGGGATGCCATGCCCTAACTGTCCTGGGAGAAAGCCTGTCAGTAGTTTCCTCGTCTTTCTGGCAGAATTAAGCTCATCCTGGTATTGAATCGTGGCAATGAACTTATCTAGCTGTTTGCCCTGTGTTTCAGATACGCAATGGGAGGATACAATGGGGACAAGATGGTTTCTAGCGTTGAGATCTTCGACCCTCGCCTCAATGCCTGGAGGATGGGAGATCCCATGAGCACCCCAAGAGGATACGCTGCTGCAGTTACTCTGGATGGAAGCGCGTATTTAATCGGTGGCCTGAAGTCCAATGTGCAGATCCTGGATACCGTACGTAACTGTTGGCTCCTCCTGACAGTTACTCCTGACAACAATTTTACCTATGATAGATGTTGCCTGGCAAACCTGTGCTCTTTCCTGAACCTGAAGATGGTTCCTCTCTTCTGTCACAGGTGGAGGTTTATAACGCGAGCTCCGGCTGGTCAGCTCTCGGTTTCAGTTCACTCGGGAAGAGGACCTTTGCATCTGCCGTGGCCATGTAGTTACTGATCAGATCAGGAGGTTAACTAGTGTTAATAACATCAGGTTTAACATAGTTGCTGCCTTTCGCAAGGAATAGTAGTTAGGGTAAAGTGGGTGCCGATGTGTATTGTGTTTGGATCTTCATCAGGGTAAATCATCCGAATGGTATGGGAGACTGGGTACGTGGCCCGTGGATTGACCGTTGAACCCTCGCTGACTGTCAGTCTTGAGAACCCATGCATGCATTCGCTGTTGTATGCGTGCCACTGCCACGCCGTTGAACTTAGCTGTACTATCAGATAGATAGTGATACCCAAACTCACGGAGTTTAATGGAACAGGATAGAATGCTGTGCATGGGGTTTGTTGCTTCCTTCTTTTGGCCTTTTTTTTTTCAATTGGTGGTGGTGATGTTACAGCCGGTCGCGCTGTACCTTATCTGTGCTGAAACTCGGCCTCCAGGCTCCAACCACAGCAGGTAGTGAAAGTGCAAACCAAGCAGGCACATGCAACTGCTCTCTGCTCAGCATGATCTGGGGTTGCATCAGAGCTAGCTCGAGTGTGGTCACTGCGCGCGGTTATTCTGTTGACCACGCGTCCAGCATGATGCTTATTTGAAGGACCATGCCCGTGTCGTGTCAGGTGTCCGTTACACGTATGTTTTTTTTTTTTTGCAGACGTAATAAAACATCAGCGATGT
Source organism: Sorghum bicolor (assembly GCF_000003195.3). NCBI lineage: Eukaryota > Viridiplantae > Streptophyta > Magnoliopsida > Poales > Poaceae > Sorghum > Sorghum bicolor. The sequence continues at coordinate 5,993,803 of NC_012878.2, read as the reverse complement.
GGCGCAAAGGGTAAGCACGTGGTGACGTGGCAAACGATGTAACCGGTAGCCTGTACGCCGCTATGTTTGTGAGTTCTGACGATGGCAAGCGATGGGGTTTGTTGCTTGTGAGTTCAGCAGCAGTTCCAGGCTCCAGATCGTGCTCCTTGACACTGACACGTACGCTCCAATGCTGCCACCGCGGTCTCCACTCTCCACTTCTCCAGTGCTGCGAACCGGGAGTCGAACTGAAAACTCGCCGTTATAATTAGGAAAAAACCCTGAACAGTAGAGCCACCAGCCAAACTAGCTGAATTCTCTCCATGGTCACGTATAATACATTACACGAACAAACATATCCTAACATTCATACTTAGGAGTTTTTTTTTTAAAAAAAAAGAAGTAAAACTATGCATACAAATAGTGCATCTGTAGATATGTATTGCCACAAAACTTTAAGATTCAAACTCATATGATTTTTTTCAAAACGAGTTTGAATCTTAAATTTTGTGGCAATGTTGTAGATGCACTATACGTGTGCTTAGTTTTAATTTTTTTTTAATTTCTAAATATTAGTTTTATAAAGGGTTTTTACGATTGCATCAAAGATATAATTTGGCTACACAGTATCGTTTTCTTACTTTGCTTGTAGAGATTGTTCATTCCCATATCTTGGCGAGTTTGGGATTCTATCAATACTACTTGGGCTTTGATATACTCCAATTACCACATACTCCTATATGATTATAAAGTAGTAATAACTTAAACAGTTTCATCTTTTGATTTTTTATATAGGATTTATTACTACTAACGTGTCCGTGCGTTTGCAATGGTCTGATATGTTTTGAGATCAAACTCTTTATCATGACTAGACATCTACTATTATAACTCATATGAGCACGAGTCATGAGTTCAGAGGTTACGGATGGACAGTACTCCTACATTGTAAACTAATTATGGTTCTTATATTTTTATACACGAATGACAACACGGAGTTGAGTGTATATAGATTTGTGTGGGCCAAATTTTAGAGGTCCATAGATGCAATGCAACTATTCGAGGCTGGTGCTGAGGTGTAGTAGGTGGCACGGGGCCCGTGGGCCGTGGTTTACGCCTCTGCGTTACGGATCAGGGGCCTGGGATGATGGTGAATTCGATGCAAGAATACTAGGCCTTGTTTACTTCACCCAAATACCAAAAACTTTTCAAGATTGTCTGTCACATCGAATCCTACGGTATATGCATAGAGTATTAAATATAGATAAAAAAAAACTAATTATATAGTTTGCCTGTAAATCGTGAGACAAATCTTTTAAGTCTAGTTACTTCATGATTGGACAATGTTTGTCAAATAAAAACGAAAGTACTACAGTGTCAAAATCCAAAACTTTTTCAGATCTAAACATGTTTTAAACTTCTAGTAATTTTAATTCAGACTACTGACGCCAAACATCAGAGTGGCGCAGCGGAAGCGTGGTGGGCCCATAACCCACAGGTCCCAGGATCGAAACCTGGCTCTGATATTTTTTTTTGGTTCTGTTGTCCGACGTAAATTCAATTCTGCATGCATTAGGACTTCTTCTGACCGCTCGACTATCAGATTTATTTACGCTATGTTCCAAATTTAAATAGTTGACCATGAATAAGTTACCTTTTTGACATTTAGTCCTGTAGTTTGCTCACATGAAGTGATAATTTTTTTTCGTATGTCCTCTTTTTTTCTTCTTTGTTGTCAGATGTAAATTCGATTCTGCATGCATTAGAACTTCTTTTGACCGCTCGACTACCAGATTTATTTACGTTATGTTCCAAGTTTTAATAATTGACCATGAAAAAAGGTTTCCTCTTTGACATTTAGTTCTGTAAGTTTGCTCACATAAAGTTAGCAAATCTCCACGGTAAAAGATTGACCTCACGATAAAAAGAAGCTTCTGCTTTGCAGTTAAAAGCGAGACTATGATGTGGCTTTGTCTTCAGATGATCTATAAAGACACGAATTGAAACTACTGAATGGCTCTTAGGCCAGTCTCAATGACCTGTTTCAATGCACTGTTTCCAAAACAAATCTGTTGACAGAGCATCAATGAAACGAACAATAAAACAACCTCCACAATGCATGAGTTTCACTTTGATGTTTCCTAGGCTGGGCAAAGCATTTAATTACTGCAAAATGATTGGATCACATGTAAGATGGTGAAACGATTTAGTTCTCAGTGGGGATTTCATCCTGTTTCACCGCGTGGGAAACAACGCCAGCGGAGTTTCACCATGGTGAAACTACTTCATTCTCTCTCCTCTTCGTTTCATGCAAAAAGTACAGTTTTGCTGACATGGCGCTCTAATAAATGTGCATGACATCCTGATGAAACCCCCACTGAGACTGGCCTTATATAAAATAAAGACAAACAAACTATAGATGATACTACCCATTTAATGAGGAAATTAATTTACATTGTGATAATATAACCGATGATATCTTTCTATACTAGTATTTCCTTTTTATTTTTTATCCATGTTGTGTGAAATTTTAATCTATCTATCTATAACTCTTATAGTCCTAAACCCCACTTACTATTTGTCTAAGCATGCAAACTCTCCACTTAAGCAATGCACTATCATATTCAATTAAAATCCACCAAGTAAAATCTCAATAACTATTCATCTCAACATGCAATGCACTACTACATATACAATTAAAATCCAATAGCACACATGATAACTATAATGTCCATGTCAGCGTACTACATAATTTACTAATCCACAATTCCCGCATCAACGCGCGAGGTATGCTCCTATATTTGAAAGGATCTAATTGGCCTAGAGGGGGGGTGAATAGGCGTATCTTAAAAACCTGAAACTCAAAAACTCAAGTTGCGGAAGTCAAATGCCTGTCGGTACCACCGACAGTATGGGCCGGTACTACTGGTGTCACACAGCCAGTAGTACCGACGCAAACTGCTGGTACTACCGACTCCCTAAGACAGCTACGAAATCAGAGTGTAAAGGGCTTAGATTTCAGATCTGAGTTTTACCCCACTTTCCTAGGTGTAGAAGAAGGTGTTGTTGAAGTCTCCTTAGCTTAGTTCTTCTCCACACCGTAGATCGACCTTTGTTTACCTGTGGAAAAGAGAAAAGAGATAGGAACACCAAGAACACAAACAAGGGTAGTCGAAGCTACCTCCACAGCAAGACAAGGTATTTTTCCCGAGGTTCGGCAATCTCCACTAAGGAGTTCCTACGTCCCCGTTGTTGAGGTGACCACGAAGGTCTGACCACTTAGGTCTCCTCCTCAAGCAACCACAAAGGTTGGCTTGATGTTTCCACTAAGAATCAAGGGGTAATACAAACACTTCGGGGTGCCCTCACAAATGAATCAACACGGGCAACCACGAAGAACGCCTAGCCGGCTAGGGTTCCAAGAACCCAAGAGTAACGAACACAAACCAAACCGGCAAGACGAGGAACGGAGTGCTCAAGTCACAGATCGAAGCTCCCAACTCTCTAATCTCACTTCTCTAGCTCGAATCTCTCAAGAAATGAAGTCTAGGAGCAAGAGGGAGAGAGAGTGGGTGAGACAAAGCTTGGAGACTGTTTTCTCAGAGTTGGAGTAGCTAGAATGAGCAAGCCAACGGTTAGAAAAGAGGAGAGAGCTATTTATACTAGAGTACAGAACACTGGCCGGTACTACCGGTGCAAACACCGGTACCACCGACGCCCCCAGATCTAAACGTGAGAAAGCTGAGAAAGATGCGAGAAAAAGGCCTACCGGTACTACCGGCCTTGGGCCGGTACCACCGGAGGAAGGCCGGTACCACCGGCAGTTCAAAATCTCGCAAAACCGCAGTTCTGCGAGAATTTGGCCTGCCGGTACTACCGGCGTTTCACCGGTACTACCGGTCAAAGCCCGGTACTACCGGTAGTTCATTTTCTCGCAAAACTCAGGAGAGAACTGACACTGCCGGTACCACCGGCTCTGAGGGCCGGTACTACCGGCCCACCCTGGCAGAGAAGGAACTTTCCAGAAGTTCGTGCGTGCAAGTGTCTCTCTCAAGCGCAAAGACTAAGTTGACTTGAGCACCTTTATCCTCATCTTACCAACTCAATTTGCATCCCTCTTGATAGTGCGGCATTTCCTATAACTCAAACAAGAAATAAAACTAGGTAGCTTCTTGAGTTGAAACGTCGCTTAAATGAAGAAAATTTTGGGGGTGCTGTGATTCACCAAATGTACATGTTTGATCCCATCAATGAACTAACACCTGTAGATCATACTTGATAGACATGTTAGTTCCTAATTTGATTGTCATAAATTATCAAAACCCACACCGGGGGCGAATGCACTTACAAACTCCTCCTTTTTGGTAATTGATGACAACCAACTTAGGCTTATAAAAGATTGAAAGAAGTAGAGCTTTTGAATTCCAAAAGTTAGGTTGGGCTCCCCCTTAATGTATGCTTTGAATTTGGAATTTCAAGTCTTGATTGATATCAAGATGGCATACATTAAGATCAAGCTCCCCCTAAATTTTGCAATCCGTGGGGTGCCTAAAAGAGTGTGTGTGTGACAAGAAATAAACCGTGATGCATATGACAGGATATATCACAAAGAGTAAAAGAAGAATTTGAATGATTATGCAAGAACCAAGGAGCTCACAATAACCATTCAAAAACAACAATGCACCAACAAAAGTCTAAAGAAGCTAACACAAGCAAGATATAACGAGAAATAACAGTGTTTAGCTTACAATCATCCATCACACAACGTAGTTCTTGTTCACCACACATAGTTCATTACTAAGAAAGTTTAAGACGGGCACCAACAACTAACTTATTACAGCAAATATAAGCCTAACACTCCCCCTTTGGCAGCAAGTGCCAAAAAGGGTAGGCTGTGAGGGAGAGCTAGAAAGACTACTCGTCACCATCACCAAGGTCGTCGTCGTCGTCGTCGCTGTAGTCGATGAAGGTACGCAGCGGCCCCTTACCATGAGGATCAGCGGAGGTGGACTGCTCGTGAGGGGGTGCAACAGAAACAGAGGCCCTAGTGACATTGTCCGCAGCACCAAAGATATCCTGATAAGCAAAGCCAGCCTCGGTGTCCTCCATGGAGAAGCCAGCAGGTATCCCACCACTATAGAATGGATCGAATGCAGAGGGTGGTGGAGGATCCTGCTGCTCCTCATCCTCATCAGCAGAAGTCCGGTGCATGTTGTCATATTCAGCATAGGGGTCCTGGAACTCACGAAGAGGAGAGGACGGAGGAAGAGCTGCCTTCTCCTCAAGACGACGGAGACGCTGATCGGTCTTCTTTTGGCAATAGCAATAGCAAAAGTAGGAGAAGAACCGCTACAGCGCATGATGGGTAGGACTACGGCGACCACGACCGCTGTCCTGAGGAGGAATAGCTTCACCATGAGCATCAGCAGCACCAGCAGGAGTGGCCATACCGGGAGTAGCAGCACCAGGAGTAGCAGCGCCTGGACTGAGAGGAGGAGCATGAGGAGCACCCAAGTGCTTGGCACGAACCGGAGCATGAATGCAAGGGTGCGAGAACTGCATGCCAGTAACTTGCTCAATAATATGCATCAGATATGGAGCATAGGGCAAGTACTTGTTGGGATCCACGGACGCATCAGCAATCTTGTTCCACATGAAATCCGAGACACCAAAGCGGCCACCATTAGCACCAAAGCGAGCCAAAATCTTAGGAGCATCTTGGCGAAGGTGAATGGAATCTCCAAACTTGGGGTCAATGGTGTAGCGGATCAGGTTGTTCAACACATAGAAGTAAGGCTTCAGGTGAGTGGTCTTGAGATCCGGATGAGCTCCTGGCTTGTACATTTTAGCAGCATCAAGGTCAGCCTCAGAAATCCCCTCAGCAAAAATGGTAGACAGCCGGGGTGCATCTCGATCCAAGTGATCAAAACCAAGCAAGCGAAAGAAGGTGATAAAGTCAAGGCGATAGTGAACACCTTGAGTCATCCAATGCAGTACCCTAGAGGCTTGATCCACCCACAAAGTTGCCCAAAACTGAAAGATGATCTCCTCATTCCAATTCTTCTCAAGGGTCATAAGAGGAAGAATGCGCCATTCTTCAAGCCTGTTAATCAAAGCAGTGACCTCTGGATGATTGAAATCTTGTAAGGACTTGAGGACCACATACTTGTGCTGAAAAAGTGGTCCATTCTGGGTGGCTTTGCTGCCCTTGTAGAGGACGGACTCATAAAAGTCATTGTGAAATTGAGACCTAAACCGCTCCTCAACTCCCTCAAACTTGATAAACTTGTAGGGGTTCTCGCTGCGCTGATTTCTCAAGTCCACAAGACGCTTCTTGTAATCAATACCAAATCGGGGCAGCGTACCAGAGGGAATAGAGGGCCTCCGGACATGGGCATTGAACTGAGGATGCCATGAGAGAGTCCGGCGAGCACCAACTTCACTGAGATGCAGAGGCGAGCGACGAAGGACATTGGTGTCCATGGATCTGCCCTCCTCTTGCACAGGATCAGGCACAGCTTGGCTTCAAACTCTAGCTTGATGAGAAGGAGGCGGACACGGGACGGTGTGGTTGTGAAGAGGGGCAGGAATGCCCTCATCACCGGCGGAAGCACCAGCCGCACCCGAACTGCGTGAAGGGGTTCCACGACCACGCACCGCCCGGTCCGCAGAGCGACCACCGGCATCACTGGAGCGAGGACGAGCACCACGAGGAGGGTTCTTGCGCTTGCCGGAATCCATGCTACAACACCACAAAGAGGGGCAGCAAGAGAACGTTACAAGGCCATACTAGAATGCAACAAGAAATCGATCAAGGCGATGGGAGGAACTGCCTTGCTCACAGGGGCCGGTACTACCGGCGGCATCGCGGAGCAAGGGAATCACCTCCAATCGACCAAATCGACCACAGGAAAAACGCATAAAACATTCTAGAGGCAAGAACACACTAAGATAAGGAAAGGATTGCGAGGAATCGGCCTAAAGGTAGGTACATTGGGAGATCGGGCAACTTCAAGATGTACCTTGCTTCACAAAGAAGAGGAGCCGAATCCAAGCAAACCCACGGGTCTTGGAGTCAACCAAGGACCTCCACGCGTCCCTCACGGCCGGGGCAAGGTCCTCCTCAAAGTTCGGGCGACAAAGATGGAGGAGCCAAGAGATTGGGGCAAGAGAAGAGCCGCCGCCGCCGGAGAAGGAGAGAGAGAACGGGTCGGGTGGGTGGGGAAGAGATGGGAGAAAGAGAATGACTGCGGGCGGCTTATATACCGCAGTAAAAAGCACTGCCGGTACTACCGGCAGATACCTGCGAGCGGGGTTCTGCGGGATTTTGGCCTACCGGTGCTACCGGGCTTTGGCCGGTACCACCGGCTGGAGCCGGTACCACCGGGGCTAGGCGCCGGTACCACCGGCCGGGCAGGAAAACAACGCTTAAGATGAACTTAGTGTGAAAAATAGATTTTGAAAAAGCACTAGATTTTTCACAAAGGTTTGTCCTTTCTAATCAATCAAGTATGTGCAAGACATCAAGCCATGTTACGAGAATCAACGATATTTAGTTCACGCCTCAAAGCACAAAACCTTGACTCATCTAGAGGTTTAGTGAAGATATCGGCTAACTGGTATTCGGTTCTCACATGTTGCACAGCGATATCTCCTTTGGATTGGTGGTCTCTCAGGAAGTGATGTCGAATGTCTATGTGCTTTGTTCTAGAGTGGTTTACAGGATTATCAGCTAGCTTGATTGCCCCCTCATTGTCACACAAGAGGGGAATCTTGCTTTGCTCACAACCAAAGTCTCTCAAGGTTTGCTTCATCCAAAGTAGTTGGGCACAGCAAGCGCCTGCCGCCACATACTCGGCTTCAGCGGTGGAAAGGGCAATGGAGTTTTGTTTCTTAGAACTCCAGGACACCAAAGACCTACCAAGGAATTGGCAAGTCCCTGATGTACTCTTTCGCTCTACCCTGCAACCGGCATAGTCCGAATCGGAGTAGCCAAGTAGAGTGAAAGTGGAGCCCTTGGGGTACCATAAGCCAAGATTAGGAGTGAACACAAGATATCGAAAGATTCTCTTAACAGCCATAAGATGACATTCTTTCGGATTAGCTTGAAACCTTGCACACATGCACACACTAAGCATAATATCAGGCCTAGATGCACAAAGGTAAAGCAAAGATCCAATCATGGAGCGATATACCTTTTGATCAATGGCCTTGCCGTCTCCATCAAGGTCAAGATGTCCGGTTGTTGGCATTGGTGTATTTATGGGTTTGGCCTTGTCCATGTCAAACTTCTTTAGCATGTCGGTGGTGTACTTGGTTTGACTTATGAATGTGCCGTCCTTGAGTTGCTTGATTTGAAATCCAAGGAAGTACGTCAACTCCCCCATCATGGACATCTCGAACCTTTTGGTCATGATCCTACTAAATTCCTCACTGAAGTCCGCATTAGTACTACCAAATATAATGTCATCGACATATATTTGGCATATAAAAATATCATTATTGACTTTGCGAGTAAATAAAGTGGGATCGGCTTTCCCAATCTCAAACCCTTGTTTGAGTAGGAAATCCTTGAGACAATCATACCAAGCTCTAGGGGCTTGCTTAAGCCCATAGAGTGCCTTGTCCAGCTTGTATACATGATCGGGATGATGTGGATCTTCAAAACCCAGTGGTTGCTCCACGTACACGGTTTCGGAGAGGGGGCCATTTAGGAATGCACTTTTCACATCCATTTGAAACAACTTGAAATCATGGTGAGCAGCAAAGGCAAGTAATATACAAATAGATTCAAGCCTAGCTACAGGTGCATAAGTCTCCCCAAAATCCAAACCTTCGATTTGAGTGAAACTTTTGGCTACCAACCGAGCCTTGTTTCTAGTGACCACGCCATACTCATCTTCTTTGTTGCGGAAAACCCATTTGGTACCTATCACGTTTTGCTTGGGTCTTTCCACCAAGGACCAGACTTTATTCCTAGTGAAGTTGTTCAACTCTTCTTGCATAGCCATCACCCAATCCGGATCCGCCAAGGCATCTTCCACCCTATTTGGCAACATAGAGGAGACAAAAGAGTAATGTTCACAAAAACCAACTAAACGAGAGCGTGTTGTTACCCCTCGTTGTATGTCTCCCAAAATGCTATCAACGGGATGATCCCGTTGAATAGACTGATGAACTCTTGGGTGAGGCACTGCTGTTCTTGTTTGAATGAGACCATCATCTTCATCTTCATGGTCTTGGTTGATTGGAGAGTCTAGATTTTGAACGTTTTGATCTCCATCTTGGTTTGGTTCTTGTGCTTGAGGTGGATCTTGTTTAGCTTGTTCTCTTGAGTGATGACCTCTTCTTGATGTGGAAGCATCATCATGGGTATTGGTTGACCCATGATGCAGATTTGGGTCACGAGAAATTTGCATGTGTGCATCATCTTCTTCTTCTTCAACGGGTTTCACTTCACCGGTAGCAAGCTTTTTGATTACTTGGTGTGATGGCTCTTCTTTACCTAAAATTTCAGCATTGACTTGCTCTTTTTGAGAGCCGTCGCTTTCATCAAAAGTCACGTCTACCGCTATTTCAATTTGACCGGTGGTCTCATTGAAAACACGATAGCCATGTTGATTAGTAGCATAACCAAGTAAGAATCCTTCATCAACCTTTGGTGCGAACTTAGAGCTTTTGGATCTTTTATTAAGTATGAAACACTTGCATCCAAAAACTCTGAAGTAATCCACCTTAGGCTTTTTACCGGTTAGGAGCTCGTAGGCAGTTTTCTTCCTCAGCTTGTGAAGATATAGGCGGTTGATTGCATGACATGCCATGTTAACGGCTTCTGCCCAGTAATCCTTTTCAGAGATCTTGTATTCATCCAACATTGCTCTTGCGGCTTCAATGAGTGTTCGGTTCTTTCTTTCCACCACACCGTTTTGTTGAGGAGTATATGCAACCGAGAACTCATGCTTGATGCCTTCTTCATCAAGGTATGCTTCAATGTTGGTGTTTCTAAATTCAGTCCCGTTGTCGCTTCTCACTTTCTTGATCTTCACTTCAAACTCATTTTGAGCCCTTCTTGCAAACTTCTTGAAGATCCCTTGAGTCTCACTCTTGTCCTTCAAAAAGAATACCCACGTGAAGCGAGAAAAGTCATCGACAATTACAAAACCATATTTGTTACCTCCAATGCTTATGTAAGCATTGGGTCCGAATAAATCCATGTGAAGAAGCTCAAGTGGTCTTGATGTAGTCACGATGTTCTTCGCGGGATGCTTGGCTCCAACTTGTTTTCCCGCTTGACATGCACTGCAAATTCTATCTTTCTCAAAAGAAACATTCGTTAGTCCTAGGATGTGTTCACCTCTTTGAAGATCGGCCAAGTTCCTCATCCCAACATGGGCTAGACGGCGATGCCACAGCCAGCCCATGCTAGATTTTGCCACTAAACAAGTCTCGGACCCCACTCTACTAGCTGAAAAATCAACTAGATAGAGCTTGCCCTTTAGTTGACCCGTAAAAGCAATAGAGGAATCCGACCTTCTAGAGACTTCCACACCCTTATCCGTAAAGAGACAATTGTAACCCTTCTCACAAAGTTGTGAGACGGACAACAAATTGTATCCCAACGAATCCACAAGCAAAACATTCGAAATGGAATTATCATTTGAAATTGCAATTTTACCTAAACCAAGGATATCTCCTTTACTATTGTCACCAAACACAATCCTTTCACTTGTGGTTTGATTTGGTTGAAAGGAGGTGAACATGCTCTTCTCTCCGGTCATGTGATTGGTGCATCCACTATCGAGCACCCAACTTGGCCCACCGGAGGAATAAACCTACAAGATAAGATTAAGCCTTTGTTTTAGGTCCCGAGTTGGAACCTAGGGGGTTAGACACATAGGATTTGGGCACCCAAACACTCCTCAAGATTTGTCTCTTCTTGAGGGCGCCCACATACTTCACAACAATCTTGCCATCCTTATCCCAACAACACATGTAATCACAGATATGATTGCGTGAGATAGGCTCTTGTTGCTTGGGCATTTCCCTTTGCTTCCTTTTGATGTCCTTGTTGCTTGCAAGTGGAATTGTAGGAGTGACAACATTGTTCACTTTGTCAATAAGGTCAACAAGAGGCACACTCTTGTTGAACTTCACACAAGCCACCCCATTTATCATGTTTCTTCCATTGGCTCTACCATTATACCTGTTGTATCCGAGGCCATCCTTGATTATGGGGTGCCTTGATGCCTTGAACACATTTGCCGGTTGCTTGTCCTTGCACTTGCAACCAATCTTGACAATTGTGTTTAATCTTTGGATCTCCTTGTCCTTCTTTGCTAACTCATCAAGGTTAGTGAGACAAGCATTTATGTCAACATTTATGCATCTTTCACAGCTTTTACTTGAAGAAGCCTTTGAATCCTTGGAAGCGTTAGAGGTGCTAGACCAAAGCTTTTCATAGTTTAGTTCAAGCTCATGATATTTTGTTGTCAAGCTTGTGAGGCTTTCTTGAGCCAAACTATGATCATTCTTTAGGCTAGCCAAAGATCCATTGAGTGAGGAATGTTCCTTAGTCAATCGCTCATTGGAGTTTTGACTAGAGACAATTCTACACCCAATTTCTCAACCCTCTCCTTTTCCTTGGAGAGACATACTTCGAGCCCTTGGTTCTTCTCCCTTTCCTCTAGGAGCAGTTCGCCTTGCGACTCGATGCATGACTCAAGCTTGTCATTAGCGTATATTAGCTTTAGAATTTTAGTTGCAGCAGCTTTACCATATTTCTTAATGAGATTGTTGGCATAGTTTTCATCATCTTCATTATCACTATCATAGTCACTAGTGGTTTGAGGAGAGGAGTCAGTTTGTACCTTGTCTCCTTTTGCCATAAGGCATGTAGGAGTGTCATCATCGTCATCGGAGAGATTGGCGAAGAGCCTAGGCGATGAATGGGTGTCGGAGATGAGTGCTGTTGATGAGGCAACGTTGGTGAGGATCTTGTTTGGGGAGGATCCTTCTTGTACTGCGATGGCAGCTACACTCTTCTTCTCATTGTCATCATCATCACTGTCACTGTCCGATTACCATTCTTGCCCGAGGTGAGCTTCCCCTTTCTTCTTGTCTTTGTACTTCTTGTCATTTTGTTTGGTGTACCTTGACTTCTTTCCTTTATTGGGACAATCTGCTGCAAGATGGCCGGAGTCACCACATTCATAGCAAAACCTCTTCCTATATGGCTTGCTTCCTCCATATCTCCTCATCTTATCTTTCTTCATTCTCAGATAGTTCTTGTAGTTTCCCACCAGCATAGCTTGTTCTTCATCAAGATCATCATCATCTTTGTGCTTATGCTCACAACATCCCTTGTTGCAATGACTTGACTCACTTCCATGTGAAGCTGTGAGTGCTATGTTCTTTCTTTGATTTAGGGCTTCTTTGGCTTCATCATCCAAGACTTCATGGTGCATTAACTTTGCTAGCATTTCTTGAGGAGTCATAGTATGATAGTTGTCTTTCTCCATGATGATGGATGCAAGCATGTTGTTCCTTTGTCTATACACTCTACAGATCTTTCTTGCTGCAGAGTTGTCATCCCATGTTGTTGCTCCAAGTGCTCTAATTTGATTGATCAATGACATAAACCTATCAAACATGGCTTTTGTTGTTTCTCCCTCAAGTATGCAAAAGTTCTCAATCTTTCTTTGTAAGAGCTCAATGTTTCCTACTCTCACACTCTTGTCTCCCTCAAAAGACACTTTCAAGGTGTCCCAAATCTGCTTGGCATTTACCATATCGTTTACTTTGTTGTTGTCTTCAGGAGTAAGACATTGCAGAATCAAGGTAGCAGCTGTTGCATTAAGGTGAAAATATCTCTCATCTTCAGGAGTCCATTCACTTGAATTTTGTGGTGGATTTACTCCAATATCAACTACTTCCCAGCATCTTGCTGCAATGAGATGCAACTTCATTCTATGAGCCCAATCGGTGTATCTTATACCATCAAATGGAGGTGGCTTTCCTGGATTGATCATTGGCAATGTTGTATTCTTGCTTGAACTGCTGTAATCAAACCCAGCGTTGTTGTAGGTCTTTGACCCTTTGCTAGCATCTTCATTTCCACCCTCGCTATCCGATTCATGATTCCTTTTGCCTAGGAGCTCTCTCATCTTGTCTAGCTCTTCTTGCATCTTCTTCATCTGCTCTTTCTGCTGCAGCTGCAAGGATGCTGTGATTTGTGCTGTGATTTGCTCAACGATTTGTTGTTGAGTTGTTGGATCCATCTTGGCCAATATTGTTCCTCACGCGGTGAAGCGTCTGAACGAGGAACCCTGCTCTGATACCAATTGAAAGGATCTAATTGGCCTAGAGGGGGGGGGGTGAATAGGCGTATCTTAAAAACCTGAAACTCAAAAACTCAAGTTGCGGAAGTCAAATGCCTGTCGGTACCACCGACAGTTTGGGCCGGTACTACTGGTGTCACACAGCCAGTAGTACCGACGCAAACTGCTGGTACTACCGACTCCCTAAGACAGCTACGAAATCAGAGTGTAAAGGGCTTAGATTTCAGATCTGAGTTTTACCCCACTTTCCTAGGTGTAGAAGAAGGTGTTGTTGAAGTCTCCTTAGCTTAGTTCTTCTCCACACCGTAGATCGACCTTTGTTTACCTGTGGAAAAGAGAAAAGAGATAGGAACACCAAGAACACAAACAAGGGTAGTCGAAGCTACCTCCACAGCAAGACAAGGTATTTTTCCCGAGGTTCGGCAATCTCCACTAAGGAGTTCCTACGTCCCCGTTGTTGAGGTGACCACGAAGGTCTGACCACTTAGGTCTCCTCCTCAAGCAACCACAAAGGTTGGCTTGATGTTTCCACTAAGAATCAAGGGGTAATACAAACACTTCGGGGTGCCCTCACAAATGAATCAACACGGGCAACCACGAAGAACGCCTAGCCGGCTAGGGTTCCAAGAACCCAAGAGTAACGAATACAAACCAAACCGGCAAGACGAGGAACGGAGTGCTCAAGTCACAGATCGAAGCTCCCAACTCTCTAATCTCACTTCTCTAGCTCGAATCTCTCAAAAAATGAAGTCTAGGAGCAAGAGGGAGAGAGAGTGGGTGAGACAAAGCTTGGAGACTGTTTTCTCAGAGTTGGAGTAGCTAGAATGAGCAAGCCAACGGTTAGAAAAGAGGAGAGAGCTATTTATACTAGAGTACAGAACACTGGCCGGTACTACCGGTGCAAACACCGGTACCACCGACGCCCCCAGATCTAAACGTGAGAAAGCTGAGAAAGATGCGAGAAAAAGGCCTACCGGTACTACCGGCCTTGGGCCGGTACCACCGGCAGTTCAAAATCTCGCAAAACCGCAGTTCTGCGAGAATTTGGCCTGCCGGTACTACCGGCGTCAAAGCCCGGTACTACCGGTAGTTCATTTTCTCGCAAAACTCAGGAGAGAACTGGCACTGCCGGTACCACCGGCCCTGAGGGCCGGTACTACCGGCCCACCCTGACAGAGAAGGAACTTTCCAGAAGTTCGTGCGTGCAAGTGTCTCTCTCAAGCGCAAAGACTAAGTTGACTTGAGCACCTTTATCCTCATCTTACCAACTCAATTTGCATCCCTCTTGATAGTGCGGCGTTTCCTATAACTCAAACAAGAAATAAAACTAGGTAGCTTCTTGAGTTGAAACGTCGCTTAAATGAAGAAAATTTTGGAGGTGCTGTGATTCACCAAATGTACATGTTTGATCCCATCAATGAACTAACATCTGTAGATCATACTTGATAGACATGTTAGTTCCTAATTTGATTGTCATAAATTATCAAAACCCACACCGGAAGCGAATGCACTTACAATATTATTATAATTGGATAACACCATATAATTATGTAACTACTATGACGTTACTCGACTCCACGCATTTTAGTAAACCATAAGGTTAGTTTATTACTTCAGTGGTGCCTTTACTCTTTTAGCATTACTATCATATACTCTTATAAAGCTAAACCCCACTAGATGAATTCTCTCTTTATGCAAGGTGTCCACATCATTCCCCACTAAGTGACCCACTAAATATTCTATCTCTTAATGCAATGTGTCCACATCATTTTTCTCCACTAAGTCCATGTCATCTCATATTAATTATAAAAAATGACCATGTCATCTATATCATGTGAAATACTTTAAAATTTTAATCTATTAACATACAAGTCATGTACATACACTATTTATTTCATCACCAATTCCTCTATAATATAACCAAATACTCCCTCCATCCTAAATTGTAAGTCATTCCAAGAATCTTGGAGAGTCAAACTTTTCAAAGTTTGACCAAATTCATATGATAAAATAATAATTATTATGATACCAACTAAATATCATTAGATTCTTTCTTAATTATATTTTCATAGTATACTCACTTTACATTACGAATCTTAGTATTTCACTCTATAATTTTGGTCAAACGTGAAAATGCTTTGACTCTCTAAGATTCTTGGAATGACTTACAATTTGGGATGGATGGAGTATTAGTTTTTCTTCTATTAGCTTAGCAATTTTTTTACTAGATCTAATACAGTAAAATACATGCAGGTCAAATTCATATATATACATAATATACTGAATACCAATATTAATACTATGTATATAATGATTTATTTTTAAGAAAATTCTGCAGCAACACGCGGGAAAATTCACTTAGTTTAATATATTTCTATGTACTGGAAGAGAAAAAAAGTGTCATGAATGATTGAAGTTGAATAGCTTATGGCCGTAGTTTATATTTCATCCTGAGCCCTCAAATTTGTAAAGACAACTAGGGGGAGTGGAGAGACGAAGGTGAGGATGGCAGTGTATTAGAACAGTTCAAAAAAGAAACATCAGATAGGGCCTTGTTCAGTTTCAATTTTTTTTTGGGTTTTGGGTATAGTAGCGGTTTCATTTTTATTTCATAATTATTGTCTAATTATGGACCAACTAGGTTCAAAAGATTCATCTCACGATCTATAGATAAACTGTGTAATTAGTTTTTATTTTCGTCTATATTTAATGTTTCATGTATGTGCCGCAAGATTCGATGTGGCGGAGAATCTTGAAAAGTTTTTAGTTTTATTTTTAGTGCTGACCGCTTTTTATTAAGGACTTGTTTCCAACATTTTTTTTTTTGCAAAATAGACACTATATCATTTTCGTTTGTATCCAGTTATAAACTAACTAGACTTAAAAAATTCATCTCACGGATTACATATGACTTGTGTAATTAGTTTTTATTTCATTTAATTTAATGCTCTATACATACATCTAAATATTCGATGTGATAAAAAATATAAAAAAATTTGTAAAATTTGTCAGAAGTAAACAAGACTAAGTACAAACTCTATCTCGCGACAAGTCGCGCGCCCGTGCACTGGCACGACTCATCCCGCGTGCCGCCGCTCGCTGGGAGGAAGAAGCTTATTACAAGGTTAGAGAAATTCACTCATCGACAGCAGTAGACAAGAGTTTAGGGAGGCGATGGTCGTGATAAGACGGTGGTGACGGGTGAGATGGCGGTTGAGAGGGGCTGAGGCGCACGACACTAGGTGCAAGGACATCGCCAAGCAAATGTTGAAGAAGGGTTTTAGGGCTGCAGTTGACGTGCATCTCCGGTGAATCAAGGGTTAAAAGGAAACTGTTGATGGAGGCTAGAAAAATCAACATCCAAGCAATGCACGAAGGCGGCATGCTGGCCTTGTTTAGTTTCTAAAATATTTTATAAAATTTTTCATAATCCATATCAATTCAAATCTTGTAGCACATGCATAAAGCACTAAATATAGATAACTAATTACACAATTTATCTGTAATTTGCGAGACGAATCTTTTAAACCTAGTTAGTCTATGATTGAATAATATTTGTCAAATACAAACCAAAATAGTACTATTTATATTTTGCAAAATATTTTAGAAGTAAACAAGGCCGAGTCGAGGCATGGCTACTGCCAGCGGACCGATTGACTTGGCCCCACGTGTCGACCGTGTTGGCCTCTTCGGCTAAGAGCAAGCTTAATAATACAGCCTACTTGCTAGTTGTAAGGTTTCTTATAGCTTTCTCCCAACCCACCTATACAATAGTTAGCTATTCACTATTAATACATGATCCAGTTATCTCTCTCACAAAGTTTTTTGGTACCTAAGCTGGTTGTAAGCTTACAGTCTACTTCTCCTCTCTCTCCTCCCTTCTCTCCTCCACCTCAACATTTAGCCGGCTTACAGCCTACTATAATACTTGCTCTAAGGCCTTGTTTAGTTCGTGAATTTTTTTAGCTTTAATTATTGTAATTTTTTCATTTGTGTTTGATAAATATTGTCCAATCATAAATTAACTAGACTTCAAAGATTGATCTCGCAAATTACATTTAAATTGTGCATTTATGTTTTGTTTTCGTCTATATTTAATACTTTATCCATACGCCCAAAGATTTGATGTGATTGAGAATCTTAAAAATATTTTGTAAAAATATATAGTTTGGCTGTAATATGCAAGATACATTTTTCAGCCTAATTATTTTATAATTAGACAACATTTATAAATATAAATATAAATACTACTATATTTATTTTACATTTTTTTATAACTAAACAAAGCCTGTGACAGACATCGCTTCCCCTCTTCTTCGCCCCTGCCCCCACGGCCCAGGGCCCACCCAGAATTTTCCACAAAACTTCTCCATTGTACTACGCCCAGTTTCTCAGGAAAATTCAAAAATTTTCAAGATTTCCTGTCACGTTGAATCTTTCGACGCATATACGAAGCATTAAATATAAACGAAATAAAAACTAATTACACAGTTTACCTATAATTTGCGAAATAAATCTTTTGAGTTTAGGGGGTATTTGGTTATGGTTGGTAAAATTTAAGTAGCATTTTCGTCTTATTTAAAAATTATTGTCCAATCATAGATTAATTAGGTTTAAAAGATTCGTCTCGCAAATTACTCTCTAACTGTATTTTTAATTTCGTAAATAGTCTATATTTAGTACTCTATACATGTTTCTTCGGTACAGTTTATCGGAGGAAACCAAACACCCTCTAATTAGTCTATAATTGGACAATATTTATATTATATACAAATAAAATTGATACCGTGCTCATTTCCCAAAAAAATTTTGCACCAAGGCCCTAACAGACTTCAACGCTGCACGGGCCTGGCCCGGGCCCACATCGCATTGAAATTAACCATCCCGCACGGTCCCACCCTGGCTTCCACCTCCCAGTCCAAAAGACTCCAAACAGTCCAGCTACGACCGCCAGGTCTCCCCCTTGTCGCCGTCGCGCGCGCGCAGGGGAAGCGGGGGTAATTCCGTCGAACACCTACCCCACGCCGGCGCCGGAGCGCCATGTCCGGAACCGGTTGCCTCCCCGCCGACGGCGCGGCGGCCCTAACCAGGGTCTGCCGCGACGGCGCGGCGGCCTCGCGGCTCAAGACGGGGTCCCTGCTCGCCATCCTCGTCGCCAGCGCCGTCGGCATCTGCCTCCCCGTCGCGCTCACGCGCGCCTTCCGCGGCAGCCCCAACTACGCGCGGGGCCTGCTCCTCGTCAAGTGCTACGCGGCGGGGGTCATCCTCTCCACCTCGCTCGTCCACGTGCTCCCCGACGCGCACGCCGCGCTCGCCGACTGCGCCGTCGCCTCGCGCAGGCCCTGGAGGGACTTCCCCTTCGCGGGCCTCTTCACCCTCGTCGGCGCGCTGCTCGCGCTCCTCGTCGACCTCTCCGCTTCCTCCCACCTCGAGGCCCACGCCCACGTCGGCGCCGACGCCGACGCCCACCACGGCCACGGCCACCAGGAAACGCCATACACCCCAATCCCCAAGAAGGTTCCTGTGTTCGAGCTCGCCGGCGAGATGAGCCCCAAGAAGCGCGCTTTCTTGGATGACGACCGAGAAGAGGACCCCGCGCCGCACGCCGCCACCAACGGCGGCGCCGACCCGGACCGCGACGACGTGGCGCTCTTCGGGCCCAAGAAGGGCGCGCGCAGCGACGAGGTCCCGGTCGTCGTCGCTGCCGGCTGCCATGGCGTCGCTCATGAAGTGGTGGAGGTAGGGGAGGGGCCCGGGGAGGACGAGGAGGAGACCAGGAGGAAGCAGAAGATGGTGTCCAAAGTGCTGGAGATTGGGATAGTCTTCCACTCCGTCATCATCGGGGTTACAATGGGGATGTCCCAGGATGTCTGTGCAATCCGTCCACTTGTGGTTGCGCTATCCTTCCATCAGGTGTTCGAGGGGATGGGACTCGGCGGATGCATCGCACAGGTGAGAGCCAAAAATATTTATTTTTCTCGAATTGTGTGCCTAATAGAAGAGCTCATGACCAATTTGCTCATATTGTTGTTGTTGTTGTTCTTTTTCTTGCTCGGAGTTGCTGGTTTCGTCAGTAACTATTTTGAGAGTTTGGGATTCTTGAACGGGGTAGTGGTAGAAGTGAAATTTAAGTTCATAACCAATTTTGACCTTCTGTTGTGAATTTAGATTTTGTAGTATCAGGAACTAGGAAGTTTTACCTTGAAAGAATCTGTGATGTCAGTGCTATGCTGGATAAAATATCATTTGACCGATTGACTTCCTTTTGGAGTACAATGAACTGATAGCCCTATTTTTATTAGGGGGTCACATTGTGTTATTAGCTACCTATATGCTTATTGCTTATTATGCCTGATATGATAATTTGCACTTAGACATGTCAAAGGATCATCTCTTATTATTGATTTATAAATAAATTATAATAAAGAGGTTGATTTGTCTGCCTTGGATTCAGCTTGTCGTTGATTGTTTTCAGTTTCAGACTTGGGAATCTTATCTGCACCGCATTGCTATATTCTATACTAACAGTTGATAATGATTTGTTTAAGCCCCATGTGTCCCCTGATCCCTCCATATAACTTAATAGAGTTTAGAATGATTCCTGGTCGAAGGTTCCCCGTGGTCCACAACAATTAACCAGAGTGTCCTTTTTTGTACTACTCATTGCATTTGTTTTAGCCGTAAAAACCTGAAGAACTTTTTGCACCATGAAGACCCATGTGGCCAATTGTCCTTTTTCCCCACCAAGTTCTGTTGGTTCATGCTCAACTTTTATGACTCATCAAATGTTTGGACAATGTTTACCTTTGTCCTCCTTCCACTATATAAGGTAATGAGGCTGATGTGTTATGCACACAGGAGAAGTGACAAAGCAAATAGCATTATAAGGCTTAAAAGTCCTTTTTGTTTACGTGGTATCTTGCTGGAGAGCAATTTACAGAAAAAATGTAGTGAAAGAGTAAAGTAAAGAGTTTGCAGGGTATGCCCAAGCACTAGGACCCATAAAGATTCACACTACCTGAAAAGTATGACATTAGTACAAGAGTAACATGTCCAGTTTGGCAGCGGTGCTAGTGCAATTTGCCAATTTCTATCCTTTTCCTCAGTGAATAATTCATAATGGATACCAAATAAAGCCATCACCTTGGATTTCATTTAGCATGCTGGCAGT
This sequence comes from Sorghum bicolor, assembly GCF_000003195.3. Lineage (NCBI taxonomy): Eukaryota > Viridiplantae > Streptophyta > Magnoliopsida > Poales > Poaceae > Sorghum > Sorghum bicolor. The sequence continues at coordinate 5,973,319 of NC_012878.2, read as the reverse complement.
CTTATTTTGACATTCATAATTCATAACTAGAGGTGAACACTAATTTCCAGTTGCGTGCATTACCCTTTGGTCTGCATAGTATTATGTCATCTCTTCACTGAAACATACTGAATATTTGCTTTTGCAGTCTTTGTTTCTAATCTGTACTAGCATATGAATTCCACTCCGAGACACTTGCATTCTTCATTGATTTGTATGTGCTTGTCTATTTCTCTCAGGCTGGTTTTGGGATGGCAACAGTTGGCTACATGTGCATAATGTTCTCAGTGACGACACCATTGGGAATTCTTCTTGGAATGCTAGTGTTCCATATGACTGGTTACGATGATAGCAATCCAAATGCCTTAATAATGGAAGGGATTCTTGGTTCACTTTCGGCTGGAATTCTCATTTATATGGCACTAGTCGATCTAATTTCTCTTGATTTTTTCCATAACAAGATGATGTCAGCATCTTTGAAACTGAAGAAGGCATGTTACATTGCGTTGGTGCTTGGATCTGCTTCTATGTCAGTATTAGCTCTCTGGGCATAGGTAATTTGCAGAAGAGCCATATGTACGATCTTCAGAGGAACATGATGTAATGTTGGTCCCCTGATATCCTGTGTAGGAAGGAATGGATAATTTGGGGGCCAACACTACACTAGTCCCCTGCTCTCATGTAAATTTGAACACAAAGGAAATTGAAAAATCACAATCACAGTTCGTGAGCCGTGCATACTAAAGTGTAGTAGGGACATGTTTTTGGCAACGAGGTTGGCCTTGCTGCTTATACTGTTGTAGTACGTGTTGTCTGATCTGGAACCCATGATATGATGAAATGCTTACTGATGGAGATTGAGAAAGTTAACTTCTTTTGCGAAGCAGGCAAGCATTAATTTGCAAATAATGGCGTGAATGAATAAAAAGTGTGCACTATCACCTGAATACATTTCTGAATGTTATGTGCTTCTTTCAGATTTGATGTTTATATTATATTTTTCTTCTGAGTCAACCTTGTTTTCCACCAACCGTCTTTCTACAAACAAGCAATCGTTACTTGGCTTCACATAACAAATTTCATGTCTGTTAATCTCAGTATCTGAATTAGCAAGGCATGCAGTATACATGTGCTACTCAGTGATCAGCATTCATAACCCTATATAAAAAAATTTGATACGAAAATTGAATGAGCCATAGGACCGGATCATGTGCCTCTGGCGCAGAGTAAGGTTAATAGTCGTCTATAAGAGCAACACTACAAAGCTTGCAGCTCCCTACTCAGAGTCGCAAGGGTTAGCTTCTCAGAAGTATGCCCCACCCACCTGCATGGTTACACCGTGCACAATGGGAGATAGAGATGATACGCGTAGGCCTGCGATTGTGAGGCATCAGGAGATTATACGAGGTATAAGAGATGTTGAGGTCACGAGCAAGTGCAGCACTATTTCCTGTTGGCTCTAGGTTTTAATTTATAGTACACGTAGGCACAAGTAGTTTGAGAATAACAGAGCTTCTCTCTAGTCAGCACCAGTTATTTTTCTCTTCACTCCCTTCGCTTTCATTTCTCTGTTTTTGCTCTTTGACCGTCTTCTAGAGCTACAGTAGCCTGCAGAAGAACTAGTGCCACCCCACAAGTCACTATTCTTTCTCGAGGTGGCATCTGAACCAACGTGGCCTGATGATGACTTGATGAGGTCACTAGCTGAATCACTGTCGCCCTGAGTAATGCCCCAAACTCTAAACTTTGATGGTCATATTTTTATACAGAGATCCTAGCTACTCTTGTTTGCTTATGCCCTCATGTCTGATATCATAATTTGCACATAGACAACACAAAGGATTATCCCTCTTATTTTGATTTGTAAAGTGGATGATTTGTGTGCCTTGGATTAATAAGCTTGTCATCTCTTGCACAATTATGGTCTCTCCACATCATTGTTTGGTGGAGAATGTTTTATACTTGACAAATGACTGTTTAAACCCCTTGTGTCCCCTAAAATCTCCACATAACTTTACAGAGGTTTTGAATGATTCCAAGTGGAAGGTTTTCCGATTCTTACAGCAATTAACAAAGGAGAGATTTTTGTACCAATAGTCGAATTTATTTTAGCAATAAAAATCTGAAGGCTCAATCTTTTGTACCATGAATTGAAATCCTATGTGGGTCAGTCTGTCCTTTTGTGCCCATCCACTTCTATATGTTGGTTCATGTTCTACTTTTTTTTTACATAATGTTTACCTTTTCTTCATTTCACTATAGAAGCAAATGAGTCTGATGTGGTATGCACACATAAGGTTAAGTGATAAAACAATAGCACTATAGTAGGGATGCAAGGTGGGTGCAAATTCGCAAAAGTTAAGCCTATTTGTGGGTTCGCGGACAACCCGCCTTACATCCCTAATTCGTAGGACTTAAAAGTTCTTTTGGTTTTTGTGGTACCTTGTTTCTCTACATGATGCGAATACTAATGGCAGCGAAGATCAAGTAGAGTAACAAGTTTGCAGGATAGGCCCATACATTAGGATCCATATATAAAGATTCAGAGCACTTGAAAAATACAATAGCTTCAGTTGATACTTTTTTTTTCATGACCGTGCCTAGGCATGTATTTCATTAAAGAGCCATTGGGATTCCTTCATTTTGGAGGAATTAGAATCTACTTATTAAATTAGGCTATTTGGCTTGTAATAAATTGCACAACTTTTCCAAGCTCACAAATAAGCCTATCTCAAATTCATAGGGTGAGAGACGGAAATTAGTTCTATAGATCACCATGCTATATTTCTACTCTTCAACTTATAACATGCTTGTCAACTCACTTTTCTATAGTAGAAATGCAACAAATAAGTATCTCCTTTGTATGACTATCAATAATATACAAATATATTCCATATATAACCATATTAGCTTAACGAATCTGTGCATACATTATAATTATTAAAATAAATTCAATTCCAAGGATCCAAATAGGACCTAAGAGAAAGTAGAGAAACATTACAAGTGTCCTGTCAATGGTAAGCGTTGATCTTACCAAGGAGGAGGAGGAGGAGGACCAAAAACACACAAAAAAAAGAGAACCAGAAAGAAGCTAAGGACTACAACAAACTTAGAGGTGACCTCAACTGTAGGAAACCTGTCAATGCCCAATCAGAGGCCACATGGGCTATGAACTCCCTAACCACCCAACGTCATGCTCGATCGTGTTGAGGCCGCGCACAATCCAACTCCTTAGCACTGCTTGGCCAGAACAGTGTAAACCTTCAGGGTGAAGTTGTCTAGGAATAGTACCTTGAAGGCCTCATGCTTGATCTCCAAAAGCGGTTCAACAAAGATGGACTCAGGCCTTGTTTAGTTCCAAATTTTTTTGGGAAATGGTCACTGTAGCAGAAGAGCCATATACACGATCTTGAGAGGAACATGATGTATTGCTCCTCCTGAGATATCTTGTGTAGGAAGGAATGGATAATTGGGGCCAACACTACACTAATACCCTCATGTAAATTTGAACACAAAGGAAACTAAAAATTCACAACCACAGTTTGTGAACTGTGCATACTAAAGTGTAGTAGGGTCATGTTTTTGGCAATGAGGTTAGTCATGCTGCTTATACTGCTGTCTGATCTGGAACCCATGATATGATGGAATGTTTACTGATGGAGATTGAGAAACTAAGATTCTTTTGGGAAGCAGGCAAACATCAGTTTGCAAATAATGGCGTGAAGAATAACAAAAAAGTGTGCACTTGGATGCCTTTCCGATTGTTTTGTGTTTTTTTCTGATTTGATGTTTATATTAAATTTTTCTTCGGAGTCAGCATTGTGTTCCACTAACAGTCGTTCTACAAACAAGCATTCGTTAATTGGCTTTACATAACAAATTTCATGACTGTTAATCAGTATCTGAATTAGTAATGCATGCAGTACTAGCGCCCCCTATATACATGTGCTACTTAGTAATAAGCATTGAAAACCGAATAAAAAATCTGATACGGAAATTAATTGAGCTATAGCGCCCAATCATGTGCCTCTAGCATAGAGCAAGGTTAATAGTCGTCTATAAGAGCAATGCTATAGAGCTTGCAGCTCCCTACTCCTAAGAGTCGCAAGGGTTAGCTCCTTAGAAGTTGTGTGCTCCCACTCACCTGCATAGTTAGACTTACACAATGGGAGACAAAGATGATACACATAGGTCTGCGATTGCGAGGTATCGGGAAATTACATGAGCTTATAGGAGATGTTGCGGGCACTTCGTCCTTGTTGGCTCTAGGTTTTAGTTTGTACTACACGTAGGCACGAGTGGTTTGAGAATAACGGAGCTCCTCTCCAGTCAGTACCAGTTCTTTTCGTGATCGGTCATATCACGTCAATCTCTCTTCACTCCCTTCGTTTTCAATTATCTTTTTATGCTCTTTGACCACACTGTCTCCTAGAGTTACAACAGCCCTGCACAAGAACTAGTGCCACTTTGCAAGTCACCATGCTCTTTTATGTGGCCACCAGCTGAATCACTGCCACCTGAGCAATGCTCCAAACTCAAGTTTGATGGTCATACTGTTATGTGGAGAGCACATTATGTTTATTAGCTACTCATGTATGTCTGATATGATAATTTGCACATAGACAACACAAAGGATTATTCCCTCTTTATTTTATTTTTATAATAAGACCTTGTTTGGATGTTATCGGATATACTTTAATCCACATGGGCGGGAGTGGATTGGAGTGGAATTTAGTTCAAGTTCCACTTTAATTCACCCCAACACATATGGATTGATGTCAATCCGACTATATCCAAAGAAGGCCTAAAGTGGATGATTTGCTTGCCTTAGATTAATAAGATTGTCATCGATTACACAATTATGGTCTCTCCACATTATTGTTTGGTGGAGAATATTTTATAGTTGACAAATGACTATTTAAGCCCCCAGTGTCCCTTGAAATCTCCACATAATTTTACAGAGGTTTCAAATGATTCTAGGTCAACAATCAACCAGAGAGTGGTTTCTTTGTACCAATAATTGAATTTATTTTAGCAATAAAAATCTGAAGGCTCAACTTTTGGTACCATGAATTAAAATCCTATTTGGGCCAGTCTGTCCTTTTTTTCCCTATCCACTTCTGTCAGTCTGTATCATGTTCAACTTTTTAGGCCTTGTTTAGTTTCCAAAAAGTTTTGCAAATTTTTTTAGATTCCTCGTCACATCGAATCTTGCGGCACATACATGGAGCATTAAATATAGATAAAAGAGATAACTAATTGCACAATTTACCTGTAATTTGCGAGACGAATCTTTTGAGCCTAATTAGTTCATGATTGGACAATATTTGTCAAATACAAACGAAAATGCTACAGTACCCATTTTGCAAAATTTTTTGGAACTAAACAATAGTACACAATGTTTACCTTTTCTTCATTTCACTGTAAAAGCAAATGAGTCTGATGTGTTATGCACACGCACAGGTTAAGTGATAAAACAATAGCACTAGCAGTAGGGATGCAGCTGGGTGCAAATTCGCAAAAGTTAAGCCTATTTGTGGGTTTGCAGACAACCCGCCTTACATTCCTAATAACTCATAGGACATACAATTCCTTTTGGTTTTTGTGGTATCATGTTTCTCTCCATGAAGTGAAGTATAATGGTACTGAACGATTGAGTAGAGTAATGAGTTTGCAGGATATGCCCATACATTAGGATTCATAAAAATTCAGAGTAACTGAAAAGTACAACACCTTCAGTTTATAATGCAATTAATGTATCTAACAAAGCTAACACCTGGGCTTCATTTAGCACGCATGCCTAATTGTAAGGCAATCCTATTTTGATGTTAATTCATAATCCATAACTAGAGGTGCAAAGTAATTCATAACAAGATGATGTCAGCAAAGCTAAAACTGAAGAAGACATGTTACATAGTGTGGTGCATGGATATGCTTCTATGTCAATATTAGCTCTCTGGAAATAGGCAATCTGCAGAAGAGCCTTATGTATGATCTTCACAGGAACATGATGTATTCCTCCTCTGATATCTTGTGTAGGAAAGAATGGATAATTTGGGGCCCAACACTAGTCCCCTCAAGTAAATTTTTTAACACAAAGGAAACTGAAAATTCAGATCCACAGTTTGTGAGCTGTGTATAATAAAGTGTAGTAGGGATATGGTTTTTGCGATGAGGTTGACCCTGCTGTTTATACTGTTGTCTGATCTGGAACCGATGATATGATGGAATGCTTACTGATGGAGATTGAGGTAAGCTTCTTTTGTGAAGCAGGCAAGCATCAGTTTACAAATAATGGCGTGAATGAATAACAAAAAAGTCTGCACTATCACCTGAATACCTTTCCGAATGTTATGTGCTTCTTTCAGATCTGATTTTTATACTATATCCACTAACAGCCGTTCTGCAAACAAGCCATCGTTACTTCGCTTATTTACATAAAAAATTTCATGACTGTTTGTATTTGAATTAGTAATGCAATGCAGTAGCGCCCCATATATACATGTGCTACCTAGCAATCAACATTTCTAACCGAATAAAAAATCTGATATGAAATCTAAATGAGCGTAGCACCCGATATTCATGTGCTACTCAGTACTCAGCATTCATAGACCGAATAAAAAATCTGATATGAAAATTAAATGAGCATAGCACCCGATCATGTGCCTCTGGCGCAGAGCAATATTAATAGTCGTCTGTAAGAGCAATACTACAAAGCTTGAAGCTCCCTACTCGTAAGAATCGCAAGGGTTAGCTTCTCAGAAGTTGTATGCTTCATGCTACCTGCATGGTTACACTTACACAATGGGAGATTGGGAGATAGAGACGATACGTGTAGGCCTGTGATTGTGAGGCATTGGGAGATTATACGAGATTATAGGAGATGTTGAGTGCACAAGAAACACGGGTAGTACTTCCTGGTGGAGAAAGGTCAATGCAAGTAGACACAAGTGGTCTGAGGATAACAGAGCTCCACTCCAGGCAGCACCAGTTTGACCAGTCCTATCATGCCACTTTCTCTTCACTCCCTTCCCTTTCATTTCTCTGTTTTTGCTCTTTGACCGCACTCTGTCTTCTAGAGCTACAGCAGTCAGAAGAACCACTGCCATTCAGCACACCAACTGAGGCCACCAAATGAGTCATCGCCTCCTTGAGCAATGCTCCAAACCCTAAACATCGATGGTCATACTTTTATGCGAAGATCACATTGTGTTTATTAGCTACTCCTATATTCTTATGCCTGATATGATAATTTGCACATAGACAGCACAAAAGGATATTTCCTCTTATTTTAATTTATAAAGTGGATGATTTGTCTGCCTTGGATTAATAAGCCTCTGCACATCATTGTTTGGTGGAGAATATTTTATAGTTGGCAAATGACTGTTTGAGCTCCCTGTGTACCCTGAAATCTCTTATAATTTTATAGAGGTTTCCAATAATTCCAGGTAGAAGGTTTTCTGATGCCCACAACAATCAATTAGAGAGATTTGTTTAATGATAGTTGAATTTATTTTAGTAATAAAATCAGAAGGCTCAACTTTTTTGTACCGTGAATTGAAATCCCATGTGGGCCAGTCTGTTCCTTTTTCCCCATCCTGTTCTATGAGTCTATCGGTTGGTTCATGTTCTACTTTTTTTACACAATGTTTACGTTTTACTGATTCCACTGTAGAAGCAAATCAGAATGATGTGTGATGCCAACGTGCAGGTTAAGTGACAAAGGAATATAACTAGGACTTAGAAATCCTTTTTGTCTCGCGCTATCTTGTTGTGTGTGTGTGTGGGGGGGGGGGGGTGGGGGGGTGGGTGGGGGGCAATCAGCGAAGCCTCTCTCACTCAAATAGTGCAGGTAGCAGGCGTGAATATGAGCATTATCAGTAACGGCGGCATCGGCGAGCACAAAGTTCAGCATCAAGCTAAGCCATCACGAGAGGCGAGCATTTTGACTGTGTCACTTTATAAGAATAGTGAGGCATGAAATCGGACTATCGTGTTATGTCGGTGTAGTCATCTAGGTAGTCAGTAGAGTTTCATTTTGTTCTGGGCTGTGTTAGTATCAATAATAACTACTCAAACAGATTCAGAGAGTTATCCTTGAAGAGCAACTACTAGTTCATAGAGATTTCATCCGGCGTGCGGGAAGAGGGGGGGGGGGGGGGGGGGGGCAGCCCAAGTTGGCCTAAACGTAGCTCTGCCAGTGAGTCGATACTCTTCACTTGGCATGCATTCTCCATTGTAAGGCAATCCAATTTTAATAATCATTCGTAACTCATAACTACAGGTGAAGAGTAATTCATAACAAGATGATGTCAATATTAGCTCTCCGGGCATAGGTAATTTGCAGAAGAGCCTTATGTACAATCTTCAGAGGAACATGATGTATTGCTCCTCTGATGACTTGTTTAGGAAGGAATGGATAATTTGGGGGCCAACACTACACTAGCCCCCTCATGTAAATTTGAACACAAAGGAAACTGAAAATTCAGACCCACAGTTTGTGAGCTCTGCATACTAAAGTGTAGTAGGGACATGTTTTTGGCGATGAGGTTGGCCCTGCTGTACTGTTGTCTGACCTGGAATCCATGATATGATGGAAGATTGAGGTAAGCATCCTCTGCAAAGTAGCCAAGCATCAGTTTGCAAATTATGGCGTCAATGAATAACAAGATGTGTGCACTATCTCCTGAATATCTTTCCGAATGTTATGGGTTCTTTCAGATTTGATGTTTATATTTTTCTTCTGAGTCAGCATTGTGTTCTAGTATTGACAAGCGTTACTTCGCTTTACATGACAAATTTCATGACTTTTAATCAGTATCTGAATTATTAGTAATGAATGCAGTAGCGCCCGATATATGCATGTGCTAGTCAGTATAGATCGAATAAAAATCTAATGAGAAAACTAAATGAACCGTATCGCCCGATCATGTGCCTCGGGCGCAGGCAAGGTTAAATGGCCACCACATAGCCAGTCCATCTATAAGAACAATACTCGAAAGCTTACTGCAGCTCCCTACTCCCAATAGTCACAGAGGGTTCTCACTTATTGTAAGAACAATACTAGAAAGCTTGCAGCTCTGATCCATCTGCACGGTTAAACAATAGAATATAGAATTGTGAGGCATCAGGAGATTATACCAGGCGATGTCGTTGGCACGAGCAATGCGGGCAGTACTTGTTGGCTCTAGGACAAAAAGGGCAGTACACGTAGACGAACTGAGTGGTTTAAGGAAAATGTACAAGAGAGGGCAGTACACGTAGACGAACTGAGTGGTTTAAGGAAAATGTACAAGAGAGCTCCAGTCCTATCATGCCACTCTTTCTTGAGTCACTCTGTTTTTGCTCCCATCATTTTTATTTCTCTATTTTTTTGCTCTTTGACCACCCCCTCTCTTCTAGAATACAACAGCCCTGCAGAAGAAGTACCATCATTTTGCAGCCATTATGCTTTCTCTAGTTGGCATCAGATCCTAAATGGTCTAATGAGGCCATACTACCTATTGTGATAAAACAATAGCACTAGTAGTAGGGATGCAAAGTTGATGCATGTCTGCAAAAGTTAAGCCTATTTGTGGGTTCGCGGATAACCCACCTTACATCCCTAACTCATAGCACTTAAAAGTCTCATTTTGATTTTCATGGTATCTTGTTTCTCTCCATGAAGCGAAGAATAATGGTGGAGGATCAAGTAGAGTAACGAGTTTGCAGAATATGCCCATACATTAGGATCCATAAAGATTCAAGTACATGAAAAATACAACACCTTCAGTTGATAATAATACATAATGTATCTAACGAAACCACCACCTGGGTTTCATTTAGCATTCTTTTTAGATAAAGGATATGTTATACCCGGCTTCATCTATCAACTGATAGAATCAAGCCAATTATTACAAAGGACTGCCCGAAGGCACAACTGCAAGCTATAAAAAAAGCAAGTTTACAGCCGAACAAAAGAATAACCGAAACAACGATAAAGTTTTGACTAAGCATGACCAATATGTCTAGATAGGTTTCATTTAGCATGCATGCCTCATTGTAAGCAAACCCTATTTTGATGTTCATTCATAATCCATAACTAGAGGTGCAAAGTAATTCATAACAAGATGATGTCAGCATAGCTAAAATTGAAGAAGACATGTTAGCCTGGTGCTTGGATCTGCTTCTATGTCAATATTAGCTCTCTGGGCATAGGTAATCTGCCGAAGAGCCTTATGTACAATCTTCACAGGAACATGATGTATTGCTCCTTTGATAGCTTGTGTAGGAAAGAATGGATAATTGGGGCCGAACACTAGTCCCCTCATGTAAATTTGAACACAAAGGAAACACAAGAATGCCTGTGTCTTTGAGTTTGCCGGTCCCAATATGAATGACCGTTGCGTGCCTTTGGTGATGAACACCACTTGTGGTGTCTTGTGGGTGCACGGAAGCTTCATGCCTTAGGTCGAGCTCTAGCTAAGGGTAGGTAGGTGGTTAGAGCATTGGTCAGGTCTCACCTAGTGTGTGTGTTTGGTTAGAAAAACTTTTTTTTAGGACCCTACTATGGCTTGGTTTGGAATAGGGGGGGTTTAATTGTATGGAACCTATCGGGGTTATAACCCAGGGGTGTCTCAAGACATCGATTAATTAGCAGGCCAAGCAGCCCACGACACATCAGCTAGCGAAGGCCCGAGCAGCCAAGGCCCAGCGGAGCCAAGTAGAACAGGTCTAACGCCAAGGCTAGGGTTGGCCACGGCCCCTCTTTCTGCCTTAGCCGCATGACGTGCAAGAGACTCATGACCTCTTCGCCGTCTCGACCCCTGAGAGGAACAGGGAGAGGTCAAGCCCAGCCAAACATGCTCGCTCTAACAAGAGTAGATACGCAGCACTAACTCCGTAAGGGCCAAGGGGACTGCAGTCACCATGAATGAGTGATCTTTGCTGTGAGCTGAGTGAGTATCACTGTTATTTTTGGTAGCTAGTTGAACTATGCCACAATAGATTGTTTGTAAGAAACTTAAATTTAATGCTGAGCTGATTGCATTTTGTTTCCTTTCTAGGGTTTCTCACAAGGGTGAGTTTTACTTATAAAGATTTTTAATGAGACAGCATTGCACAAAACAGCTCATTTCTATTACCATTTTCATCTTGTTCTCTTGTGTGTTATGTGATCACTTGGTGAAAAACTAAAAATGTATTGTTCTGTGTTCAAAATAAAATGTTTGAGGTGTTTTAAGAAATACGGACTGCGGACTGGCACGGCCCGTAAAAATTGCCATGCTACACAAGCCAGCATGGCTTGGAAATCGGTCACGCAGCGGCATGGCCCGTCAGGCACGATGGCCCGTGCCGGCCCGACAGCCACCATGCCGTGCCGGCCCGTTGGACATGTATACATAGGACTGCTAGAGCAAGGCAAAGAGAAATGATGCTAACGGTTGAGAAATGCTCTGTTTAACTCTTGTGCATTGCCTCTAGACCTTGTTTAGTTCCAAAAAATTTTGGAAAATCGACACTGTAGCACTTTAATTTGTATTTGACAAATATTGTCCAATCATGAACTAACTAGACTCAAAAGATTCGTCTCGTCAATTTCGACCAAACTTTGCAATTAGTTTTTATTTTCGTCTATATTTAATACTCCATGCACATGTCTAAAGATTCGATGTGACGGGAAATCTGAAAAATTTTGCAAATTTTTTTGGGACAAGACCCTATTTTCCTCTCTGGAGCATCACGAATGATCTGCTGCATCCCAAGCTACCTAGATATGAGATGATGGCACCAGGTGACCCAATCGATACTACCATGATTGTTTTATTTGACAGAAGGGGCTTTGTCCTAACAAACAATATGAATGGAAGTTGTCTGTCAAAACTGGATCTGGATCGGTTGCGGTTGCTATAGCGACTGCAACTTTAGTAGTCGTGTCATTCTGGTCACTCAAAACAAATCAGATGGCCTAGAACGACTCACCCAAAACAAATCACAAACATTATATCCTATTTCATACTCAAACGGTGATCCATCACGAAGACCGGTTGTTGTCAACAATAACCTGGTCAAGAATGCATTTGCTGGTGATAAAAGAAGTGAGAAGGGCAACAAAAAAGTGTTTAAGTATCTGTAGCCAAGGCGTTGCCACTCAGACACTAGGTCTTATCTCCACACAACAGAGAAGATTACAGTGAATGCACAAGGAAGGATCAATGGATCAACAAGTGGGGGCGATTCCAGTAAACTCTACATCTTCTAAGAAAGTATGGTGGCTGAAGCAAATTCTTTCTATGTCAGTTGGAGCTTGATTAAGCATTATGGCTGAAAAACATGATTATCTTTCTTAGAACAAATATGGTCGATGAATTGTTAATTATTTCCATTAGCTAATTCCAAATCAGAATAATACTTTTTAGTGTGCAAGCTCTACTAAAGAATAAGAGGCATATGTTTGCACCCAACATTGGTCAAACCCTGGTGTGTGCTAGGAAAAACAGTCAAGTTGACTTTGAAACTATCAAAATGCACATATAGAACCCCAAATTTCCTGCTCGTTTTTCACATATGTGGTGTGGTAAGTTGTAGCGCCAGATCATGTATATAGTAAAGTTGAGTGCATCCTATGCGCGGCTGGTACTGGTAGGTTAATTATTTATTTCAATAGGTGCTGCCCATGCATATATATATATATGCACCTTGGCCATCATGATAGAGTAAGTTAATGACAAGCTCCATGAAAAAAATGTGCCTATAAAAGTAACCTAGTTACATAGAGTATACAAGTTAGAGGAGTCTCTAGTCACAAAACATTCTAGCTAGCCTGTTTGTTTGTCTGAAAAGTCATGGCTCTACAGGTGGTTCGTAAGCCATTTCTACAGACGTTTCTCAGAACTGCCAGCGGTAGGGGCTAGTAGAAATGAATCTTTTCACTGTTGGTTAATTGAGAACCTCCCGTGGAAAATCTATTTCTAGAGGCGTTTGGTTTGACAACCCAGTGCAAATAGATTTCCATAGACGGTTTTCTTAGCCAACTATCAATGGAAACATTTATCCAGAAAATATGAAACTGGTAGCCTCATCCTCGCGCGTAGCCTCCTCTACCACTCCACCCATCACTCACTTGTGTCTATATTAGAGTTTGGTTCCCCACATATTATCCTAAACTTAGCATACATTGAATGTTTGAGGCCCTAAACGAATTCAAATAAAAAAGTTGTCAACTATAAAGTTTTATAACTTTTCAAGATCTACAACTTTTATATTGGTAGTTTCTTCGTCCGAGCTTGTTTACAAAATTTGAATTTCAAATTTAACAAATTTGAACGTAGTTTTTGATGACAAGATGATTTTAAATAAAAAAGTTATCAACTATAAAGTTTCAAAACTTTTCGAGATTTACAACTTTTATTTTGGTAGTTTCTTCATACGAGATCATTTAAAAAACTCAAAAAATCAATTTTAAATTATTTTTCTTAAGAAACCGCCACTAAAAATCTGATTTTTAGTGGTGGTTTTGGTAGAAAAACCGTCTATGCAAATCCATTTTTCACTGATGGTTGTGAAAATAATTTTCCACTGGTGGTTCCTGAGTGGGGCCCTCCGATTTATTTTTGGACTGGAAGAGTAGGGGAGCCCCCTACCTTTTTTCAATTGAATAAAAGAATCAATACAAGTTCAGAATTATAAGGCATCAAGCCCAAAAAAGAAGAAGAAAAAGATTACATATAGGACTCTCTCCAACTAAGAAGTAAAGCACTTTTTGAGGGCTTGGCCTTGGTACAACCGCCGATTTCTTTTCACAGACATTTTTTAATTGAAACCTCCACCACCAGCGTGGAGCTTTACTGTACTAGTGGAAAGTACTGTTCGCTGATTTATTGTGAGAGAAAAACACTACTGAATGGCTGGCAGATTCGGAGATAAGCTCAAGCGAATAGGCTCTCACAAGGCTCACCCTTGTCATTTGGCACTTACCTACTCCCTACTCTACCTCGCTAGGCCCCTTGGATCTTTCATTTTCAATCTCCATGGGACATGGGAAGTACATACACATGGGCCTGTGAGGCATCAGGAGACAATGTTTTTTTGATGAAATCAGGAGACAATGTTGAGAGGACTTAGTAATAGTATTACATCAGTGTTGCATACATGTTTTGTCAGTGCAGCATCTTTCTTGTATGGACTTAGTATTACCACTGAATATGATCAAGATACTTTGCAGCGAGAGCGTGCATCACTGGGCTAGAAATTGAAGCTACTTTACTAGACAACGTCATTACCCAAGAGGTCGGTTTGCAAGACTTGTGTCCATGCCACCATGGCATGCTCGACATCACCACTGCTCCAAGAATCACAAGCATGTGACATTACCGAGGAGACCACATCACCAAATCCAGCATTGTTGTTGCAGCAGCCAGCAATGTCACAATCAATGAGCCAACCAGCAAGTGCTTCTACATGGCTTAGCCCAACACAAAATAGGCACGCAGGCCCAACTCAAAATTTGCTTAGCTATTTCCTATTACAGGGCTCATCTCTTGAGTCTTGACACAAGCGTCCTGGCAAGGACACTCTCTGTCCATTGTTGATCACCACCATCCTCAGTCTACTCTACTTCTCGCGCAAAAACAAAATGCGAGTGATAAGGAAGTCACATTAGTCAGAGAAATAAAGAATTCAATATGAATACTAAATGAGTTGTAGTGCCCGATCATGTGTAAAGTTGAGCAAATATGCTGCACTAAATGCATCACCTATGCATGTACCGCTGGGGCCATGACAGGCAAACTCCCATGAAAAATGCGCACCTACAAGAGCAACACAAAGTTTACAAGTTGGAGCACTCTCAAGTTACAAAACTTTCTAGAGGTAGCTACGTTTTGCAAGGATCACCCATACTTCTCACTTAGGCACTTAGCTACTCTACCTAGGCAACTAGGCTCCTTGGATATTTCATCTTCGATCTCCATGGGATATGGAAGATACGTACACATGGGTCTATGAGGCATCCGGAAACGATATTGATAGAATATGATGCCTACATGTTTCGTTAGTGCGGCATCTTCCTTGTATGGGCTCAGTGTTGCCACTGGACATGGTCGAGGTACTCTGTAGAGAGATGGCGCACTTGCCCAAGGGTTGTGGATTCTAAGACAAAGCTAGCAATAGCTGAACCCAAGGGAATTAGAAAGAGGAATAACAATTAAATGCAGATACTAGACAAGCAATGGGATAATTTTCATTCAAATGTAATGAGGCATAGAAAGTTAGATAAACTCTAGTGCTGTCAGTCCTAGCTACATTCATATGGTTGTCCTTTCGAAGACCAGAAGAACAGTTCATCTCTTATGCCCAACCAGCCCTGTCTATCTATTCCGAATGAATTATTAGTCTATCTAATCACATTTACCTCCTTTCTATTTATTGGACTTTTCTCCTGCCATTTAATGGAAAATTTAGGTGAATGTTATTTTAAACAACAAGCCTAAATGATCATTTATGTGAATGTCGTTTTGATGGACTCACATTGTAATGCCATGTAAGGGTATGGTAATTATATTCAGAGGGCCAAATAACAAATGTGTGGTAAAGGATACATGAACAATCTAAATAAGAAAATTAGCTCCTTGAGTAAAATGTTATGTCACTTCTACCAAAATCTTATTAAATTGTTGCTTTGACAACCAGGGATTATTATTTGGAACATGGAGGTGACTACATACACCATAATGTAAGGAACAAAAGGAATTTACCAAACATAGCTTGCATGTGCAGGACAATGGAACACCAGGGCATTGCATAAGTTTATATTGGCTTATATTGTGCTGCATAAGGTCTATTGCGGACTAATAATAATGCAAGCACACTCTAAATTTAGTCCTATATGTGTTGTGGCTGGCTGGCTATATCTCTAGATGCTGCCCTTGCAATGTAGCTGCGTCATAACAGAGCAAGTCAAGGATACGAGGTCAAATGGAAAATATGTGCCAATGAAGAACTTGTGTTGTTGGCACATACTTGTAATAATTGATCTGATTCTATCTTTCGATAGATGAAGCCAGATTTTAATATCCATTATCTAAAAAAAAGAAACACAAAGTCAAGTCATAAACATTCTACCTTCTTGTAAGGATCACCACCCTTCTGACTTTCTCACTTAGCCACTTAGACACTTAGCTACATACTCTACCTACGCCACCATGGAATTTCCTTGGTTTCTTTTCATTTTCTCTATGGGACATGGGGGATACATAAATATGGGCCTAAGAGGCATCAGGAGACGATGTTACCCCCCATCGATCCAAACTTGTTCTATCGGTGCAGTGTGTGCCTTGTATATATGGTCTCAGTGTTGCCACTAGAGATGCCAAATCTAAAGGGATATATATATATATATATAGGAAATATCCTGGTTGTATGGGTGATATCTATCACCCACGGTGGATAATGCACCTCCCCATTTTTGGACAGACTGCAACTTACACGCTGCTGCACATATGCTGCCTTACTTCTTTTAGTAAAGTTGAGAAGACAAATCTCCAGCAGCCGCTGCCGGTCAGGATCACTACTAGGGCCTTGTTTAGTTCGCAAAAAATTTCAAGATTCTCCGTCACATCGAATCTTTGGTTGCATGCATGAAGTATTAAATATAGACAAAAATAAAAACTAACTACACAGTTTACCTGTAATTTGTGAGATGAATCTTTTGAGCCTAGTTACTCCGTGATTGGACAATGTTTGTCAAATAAAAACGAAATGCTACAGTACCTAAAAACAAAAAATTTTGCGAACGAAATGCTCGTGACCCTCGTGACCCACTATCTGCTACCGCTTGTGATAGACATGTTACTGCCGCACACAGGTCCCTAGAGCATGACCAGTAGCATCAGCGTGTAAGGCTGGTGGAAAATAGACTACGGTCTTGTTTAATTCACCCTGAAAACGAAAAAGTTTTCAAAATTTTCCGTCACATCAAATCTTGTGGCACATGTATGAAACATTAAACATAGACAAAAACAAAAACTAATTACACAGTTTAGCTGTAAATCACGAGACGAATCTTTTGATACTAGTTAGTCCATGATTGGATAATATTTGTCACAAACAAACAAAAATGCTACAGTACCGAAAACTTTTCACTTTTCGGAACTAAACAAGGCCTACATCTAGGCCTTGTTTAGTTCCAAAATATTTTGCAAAATTGACACTGTAGCTTTTTCGTTTGTATTTGACAAATATTGTCTAATCATGGACTAACTAGGCTCAAGATTCGTCTCGTCAATTTCGACAAACATGAGATTTAGTCCCATCATGGACTAATTAGTTTTTATTTTTGTCTATATTTAATACTTTATGCATGTGTCTAAAGATTCGATGTGACGGGAAATTTGGAAAATTTTGCAAAATTTTTTGAGAACTAAACATGGCCCAAAGCGCCCGTACAGGAAACTTTCACATGCATCTCATCCTGCTAGTGCTCCCGTTTGGCTTTTCTTATGGAGACACTGTAGATGTCACAGCAAACATGAGATTATTTAGTTCTGGAATGCGTGGAGCTGCTTAGGGGATGCGGATAGGAAATTTTTTTCCTTAAAATTTGGCATTGCTATGATTTATTAGATTTAGCCAAATGATTATAAGAAAATTAACCCAAACGCCTGCTAAAAATAATGAGCACAAGCAAGTGAGCACACCTATCCCTCTCTCCCTGTATCCCTTTTATACACACACGAAAGCAAGGATGTTGAAG
Source organism: Sorghum bicolor (assembly GCF_000003195.3). Taxonomy (NCBI): domain Eukaryota; kingdom Viridiplantae; phylum Streptophyta; class Magnoliopsida; order Poales; family Poaceae; genus Sorghum; species Sorghum bicolor. The sequence goes on along the minus strand of NC_012878.2, from coordinate 5,955,609 downwards.
CAAGCGAATGGACCACTTACTCAAAATGAGCCAGCATCCTAAAATACATGTTGCTTCTTTCTATATTAAGTAATTCAATCAGAACCGTCCAACACAACACATGGCACAAATCTAGAACGTGGTGCGTTATCACCCTTGGGGGTGACGGCTATCCCCCATGACATAAAATCCACTCTAATATATATATATATATATATATATATATATATATATATATATATATATATATATATATATATATATATATATATAGCGCTATTCTACACCCTAGGTGTAGAATATTATTCTACACCGCAAGTCAAAACTGAGTAGAAAAAATACTGACCAGTACTGAACAACGTTCAGTATCACCTAGTCGTACACTCAGGACCACAAAATACTGAACAATACTGAAACACGGGTACTGAACAAATACTGAATTCTACACCGAACTGTTATACTGAGCAAAATTCAATATCGCTCAGTATTCGTGTTTCAGTATTGTAGTATTTCATGGTTTTGAGTGTTGGACAAGTTTATATTGAACACTCTCTAGTACTGCTCAGTATTTTTTCTACTCAGTTTTGACTTGCGGTGTAGAATAATATTCTACACCTAGGGTAATAGCGCTAACGTGTATATATATATATATATATATATATATATATAATTATATAGATCTATTAAACAGGTGATCTATAATCACTTCAGAGTACACTAGACAAATGATAACAAATTGTTGAAGAATAAACGAACAATTTAAGAAAAATAGGTTGGATAGTAAAAGATCACTTCTACTATAATTCTGCAAATTATTGTTACTGAGAGAGCCGCACCCGCACAACACGTAATATATTATATTATGTTATTACAATATTATATTATAACATATAGTATCATATTATTTTTGTATTATATCATATATAACATTATATTATATTATGTTATATTATCATAATCCTAGTGAAAAAAATGTATTTCACATCTCGACCACAAAGTCCTTGTCACCAATCCTATTATTAATTGTTACCTAGACAACTGTGCAATTGCTAATGGGCCTACATCATTGCCATGATGTTGTAATAGAGAAAAACAAATACTTCGCAACTCAGCTAAAGCCATTATCATCCAAGATATAAAAGCAGCAAAAGTCAAGATTATTGGTGTTACAATGTTTATGTCTCAATGCAGTATATTTGTGCAGTTAAGTCATATTATTCGGTGAAATACATAATTCAATATGAATATTAAGAGCTAGTGTAGCGCCCGACTATGTGTGTGAAGTGGAGCAAATATATATGCCACACTAAATGAATCGTGTGTTTATGTTGTAACTTACTACAAGAATTTCCTTTATACATGACAGTTTACTTTGGTCATAGACAAGTGAAAATGTGTCACAGTTAACTCATGACGTCATGTATCCTATGTCATACAATTATTGCACTGAAATAGACCGTCACAGATTAGTTTTTTTTTATCATTACAGATAAACTAGTCGGCATCAATAGGAAGAGATTATAGTGATGAAATAAACCGTCATGATTTGTTGCCATGTCAGCTATTGCCATGTCATTTGATGATTTGAATTTGACATGGTAGCTACCTTGCCACATCATAAGTAGGCTGTCTATGGCCCTTTTTCACCAATTAGGTTGATGTTCTGTCTACTTTTTTTTGTTTTAGTTAGGACCATAATGTAGCAGGTACTATTGGGCTAGTCCATTTGCATAGAAAAATTGGCCCATTTTGGACCATAACATGTTAGCAAATATTCAAACTTAATTAAATTGCATCAAATTGAAATTCAAATAGACACCAAATTCAAATTTAATTTCATAGCATATTCAAATTTAAATTCACACCATTCAGGTCGTCATAAATCATCACAGATACATATAAATATGTCATCACATATAGAGGTCCCATCATCATAGATAAATCTAAATATCCAACATCGCTATCAGTTACATATAAAGTTTGGTACACCATAGGCATGCATGAGACCTTACAACAGTTCACAGAACTGCATAGGGCGAAGACCATGCATCAGTTCAATTCAAAAGACCATGCATCCACCTGTTCAAAGACTAACATTGCAGGAAGACAACTTACCAAAATGCATCATCACCAAAAGAAGCATCCAAAAGCATTGGTGCGCCAACCGGTAACCCAAGATAACCTTAGGCCTTGTTTAGTTCACCCCAAAAACCAAAAACTTTTCAAGATTCTCCGTCACATTAAATCTTGCGGCACATGCATGAAGCATTAAATATAGATAAAAACAAAAAACTAATTGCATAGTTTACATGTAAATCATGAGATGAATCTTTTGAGTCTAGTTAGTCCATGATTGGACAATAATTGTCAAATAAAAACGAAAATGCTACAGTACCAAAATAAAAAAAATCAGAACTAAACAAGGCCTTACTCTGTTGCTTGACATCCTTGAATCATGGACACCAAACTCCTGATCAGTGCATGTTCAACGTCTGTTCATCTAGATAAAAGTTGCTAAATTAAATTTCCCAACTGAGAACGGTCTTATTCAATGACAATGGCTGAAACAGACTATCACCAATGATAATAGCTGAAACAGAATATCACCAGCCGCAAGTATGCAAGATGCTCTCTATAGGTTGCACACTTTATTTATCATTCATTATAACACACAGATAGCAGGGCAATGTAACTGCTAAAAAGATTGCTTCGACATTGATAGCAGGGCAAACTCAGGGGTAACGTCACCTGAAATGTCGTAAAAAAACAGTAGCTAATCATTCCCTCAACACTATGATTTACACCCTGTTGAATACTGGATACAAATATATTGCTGTTTCAGCCTTACTATATTTAATATCTTTGGAGAAAGACATGGCTGGTTGGTTATTCCATTGGTTGCTGCGCATGCACCTCTGTTGCGTCATGACACATCAAGTTAATTGCTAACTCCCTCTAGAAAATAAAATGAGCCCCTATATAAGCAAAGCAAAGCTTACAAGTTAGAGCTATCATCTCAAGTACGTGACATACATTCTACCTTCTCGATAAGCTACCATACTCACTTAGGCACTACTTAGCTACTCTCTACCTACATGATGGCTAGACATGGGAGATACATACACATGGGCGTGTGAACCACTAGGGTTTTCGCCTGATCTTTCGATGAGAGGCGCTGGATAACTCGATTAGTGAATGGAGATGACGTTCACGGCCCGACTACAGCCTTCTAAGGCCGCGCCTTAGCAACCGATACACCGCCTCCAATGGCTGTCACGATCTTGTGGAGCGCAACACCCGGCCACTAGGGCACTCGTCCTGCAAGCAATCGAAGAACCAGCAAGAACAAGTAGAACCAGTACTAAATTACTAGATGTAAATAAAGGTTTCAAACTCAATCTCTAATGAAGTGGGGTTTCGAAAACAAGAAGACGGGCGGCTGGATCAGCACGCGCGTTTACAAGCAAGTAGCGAAGGCTAAACTTTATCTAATCAAAACCCAGTTGTTCATGGCGGCTCTAGATGTAAATAAATAGAGGGGAGGACGACCAAAGGGGTGCTAGAGTCGTCCTCCAACCCTAGGACGCGTCCCTAATGGACTCAACTTGATACATGGGCCATTGGTCGAAAATAGGGTGACGCAGCACCAAAACAGAAAAAGGTGTCGGCACAAAAACAAGGACTGCGCCCGACTCATAAGCTGCATAGATATGTGGTTGGACCCATTGGAAAGTAGACTTCATGAGCTTTCCAACAAGTATAGGAACGTCCCAGTTGGAGTCCATATGACGCCGTGGTGATCCATACAAGTTAGAGTTATTTTCCAGTCCGAATCCAACTCCCAAAACGTGTTGGGTTTGGACTCTTTGTTTCCTTGCTTTAGAAGCGACGTGGTAACTTGATAGAGGATGTTGTGGAGGCTTGGACCTGATCTCCAATCACCTTTGTTAAGTTATCACTCTTCCCATATGCAATCAACCCTTGAAGTTGGTGTTGCCTCAAATTCTGAATGCAGTTGAACCTTCCTTGCTGATCTTGTCCATTATTCCTGAGCAACACGAAAGTGCGCGTGTCTCCATTGTCTAAATATGATTGACAAGAGTTTAAAACTGAACTTACTTGAAGGTTGAGTTGACGAACACGAGCACGAGTAAGAGGACCAGCTATAGGTTGTGTTGGAGAGGATGTAGGACCAGCTATAGGTTGTGTCGGAGAGGATGTAGGACCAGCTATAGGTTGTGTTGGAGAGGATGTAGGAGAGGATGTATCGCTGGTGTTGATGTCCTCATCATCCTCCCTTTCTTGCATTTGAGTCGTCCTCGACTCAAGCTCATCTTCCTCACCCAAATAAGGCTTCAAATCTGCAATGTTAAATGTGGGACTAACCCCAAAATCTGCAGGAAGATCAAGCTTATATGCATTCTCATTAATTCGTTGCAGCACTTTAAAAGGACCATCAGCTCTAGGCATCAATTTGGATTTTCTCAGTTCTGGAAATCTATCTTTTCGCAAATGCAACCAAACCAAATCTCCATGTTCAAAATTCAATTGTGTTCTACCCTTATCACCAGCAACCTTATACTTAGCATTCATGCGCTCTATGTTTTCTTTAGTTGTTTCATGCAATTTCAACATCAACTTAGCACGTTGTTCAGCATCAAAATTCAATTTTTCAGAGGTTGGCAAAGGCATTAAATCAATAGACGCACGTGGTAGCAGGCCATAAACAACCTCAAATGGACACATCTTTGTAGTAGAGTGTAAAGAACGATTATAAGCAAACTCAATATGAGGCAAACAATCTTCCCATATTTTAATATTCTTCTTTAGAATAGCCCTTAACATAGTAGACAAGGTTCTATTCACAACTTCAGTTTGACCATCAGTTTGGGGATGACAAGTGGTAGAAAATAAAAGCTTTGTCCCCAATTTTCCCCATAAAGTTCTCCAAAAATGGCTAAGAAATTTAGCATCTCGATCAGAAACAATTGTATTTGGCACACCATGCAAACGAACAACTTCCCGAAAGAATAAATTAGCAATATGTGTAGCATTATCGGTCTTATGACACGGTATAAAGTGTGCCATCTTAGAAAATCTATCCACAACAACAAAAACACTATCACGGTCCTTCCTAGTCTTAGGCAATCCCAACACAAAATCCATAGAAATATCTTCCCAAGGAACGCTAGGAACAGGTAGAGGCATATACAAACCATGTGGATTTAAGTGTGACTTAGCCTTTTGACAGGTTGTGCAGCGAGCAACAAATCTCTCCACATCTCTCCTCATCCTTGGCCAAAAGAAATGACCAGCAAGTATGTCCTCCGTCTTCTTTGCTCCAAAATGTCCCATCAAACCTCCTCCATGCGCTTCCTGCAACAACAACAAACGAACAGAGCTAGCTGGAATGCATAGCTTGTTAGCTCTAAACACAAACCCATCACTAACGATGAATTTATTCCACCCTTTTTCATCTTTACAATGCAGCAACACGTCTCTAAAATCAGCATCATGAACATATTGGTCTTTAATTGTTTCTAACCCAAATATCTTGTAATCAAGTTGATTCAGCAAAGTATATCTCCGTGATAAAGCATCAGCAATAATATTTTCCTTCCCTTTCTTGTGCTTAATAATATAAGGAAAAGATTCAATAAATTCAACCCATTTTGCATGCCTACGATTCAGTTTTCCTTGACTACGAATATGTTTCAAAGATTCATGATCAGAATGGATAATAAACTCTTTGGGCCACAAATAATGCTGCCATGTCTCTAATGTTCTAACAAGAGCATAGAGTTCTTTATCATAAGTTGAATAATTGAGAACAGGCCCACTCAATTTCTCACTAAAATATGCAATAGGTTTTCCCTCTTGTAATAAAACACCTCCCAAACCAATTCCACTAGCATCACATTCAAGCTCAAAAGTCTTATTAAAATCAGGAAGTTGTAGGGGAGGTGCATGAGTTAACTTATCTTTCAACATGTTGAATGAATTCTCTTGTGCTTTGCCCCAATCAAAAGGCACTCCCTTCTTTGTAAGCTCATTCAATGGTGCTAAAATCCTTCACAAATCAGCGATAAAACCCAGCAAGTCCTAAGAAACTCCGCACCTGGGTGATTGTCTTTGGTACAGGCCATCCCTGTATAGCTTCTACCTTGGCTTGATCAACCTCAATTCCATAACCTTTGTCGAGGAGTTCTTGCACTTGCCGCTGGATCTCTTTTGTTTCCTCTGGATTTGTCCTGTATGGCGCGCGGTTTGGCAAAGATGCACCAGGAATAAGATCAATTTGGTGCTCAATCCCACATATAGGTGGCAGCCCTGCCGGTATCTCACTTGGAAAAACATCAGCATACTCCTGCAAAATGTTATGAGGGTGATCAAATAATAGATCTCTCTCCACTCCGTAGGAAGAAAAAATACAACAATGCCAAGAATATCATGAAAGGCAAACTTCCTAAAAAACCAAAAACACCCTCCAAAATAAAAATAAAATGAAAGGTGTTTTCTGGAATAGCAGAGGTCTTAGAGACTTGGCTAAGCACAGATTTTTGTCCGAACTAGTTAAGGAAGAACAGATTAATTTTATCGCTCTGTCCGAAACTGGTAGGGACTCATTCCCGGATCATGTTCTCAAAAATCTTTGTGGAGGAAATGATTTCCTTTGGCACACCATGGCGCCCCACGGTAGGTCTGGGGGTATCCTGCTAGGTGTGGATTTGAATATTTTTGACATTGGAGCAATCGTGGAGGGAGACTTCTATGTAACATTCACCCTAAGAGTTAAATCAAATGACTTCAAATTTGTGCTATATGCGGTCTATGGACCAGCACAACTGCAGAACAAGCGTGCTTTCTTAGTAGAAATAGCCAACACGTGTTCCAAAGAAACACTCCCTTATATCATAGGAGGAGATTTTAATATAATGCGTTGCCTAGGGGATAAAAGCAGTGGTGACTTTGACCCTAAATGGCCAAATCTTTTTAATGCTATTATTGAATCTCTAGATCTTAAAGAGATTACCATGGTTGGTCGCCAATACACGTGGACTGGCCCAGGGGATAATCCAACTTTTGAAAAGTTAGATAGAGTCCTAGTTAGCACAGAGTGGGAAATTATGTTTCCTTTAACCACAGTAGAACCAAGGGATGGTAACATTTCAGACCATACTCCCCTGGTTCTTAATACAGGTGCTTCAACCCACCAGACCCACAATCGCCCTTTCAAATTTGAGAGAGGATGGTTGATAAGAGATGGATTTTATGACATGGTTGCAAATATTTGGCAATCTCCATGCTCTGGGTCAACTCCCCTTGAACGGTGGTAGTTTAAAATTCGTAGACTCCGTCAGTATCTAAGGGGTTGGGCGAAACACACAGCAGGGTCATATCGCAAAGAAAAAAAGACTCTGTTAGCTCTTTTAGAGAAAATTGATAAGAAAGCTGAGATCTCTCCTTTATCTGATCAAGAGATCAATTTGAAGCATTATCTAAAAGAGCGTTTGGTCAACCTTCTGAGAGAGGAGGAACTGAAATGGTACCAGAGAGCCAAAGTTAAAACCCTACTGGAAGGGGATGCTAACACTCGGTTCTTTCATTTAGTGGCCAACGGGAAACATCGCAAGCAGCATATCTATAAACTTGAGAATGATCAAGGTGCTGTGATAGGAGATGATAATCTCAAAAGACATATTACGACTTATTATAAAGAACTCTTTGGACAGCCGGAGAGTCTTGAGATTTCCCTTAGGGAAGACCAAATCCTGGATATTCCACAGGTATCTCCGGAGGAAAATGACATCCTCATTAGCCCTTTCACTGAATCCGAAGTGAGGGATGCGGTCTTCCAAATGGAGCATAATAAAGCTCCAGGACCAGATGGTTTTCCGGTGGAATTCTATCAGGTGTTTTGGGGAGTGATAAAGGAGGATCTCCTTCCCTTATTCACTGAACTGCATAGGGAGACTCTTGACCTATACAGTCTGAACTTTGGTATTATTACCTTAATCCCAAAAGTTAATAATGCCATAAAAATTCAGCAATACAGGTCAATTTGTGTTCTTAATGTGAGCTTTAAAATATTCACTAAAGTGGGCACAAATAGGCTTAATATGGTAGCTAAAACTGTAGTGAGACCAACACAAACTGCCTTTATGCCAGGCAGGAATATAATGGAGGGGTCGTCATCTTACACGAAACCATCCATGAGCTTCACACAAAAAAGAGAGACGGTGTCATTTTCAAAATTGATTTTGAAAAGGCATACGACAAAGTGAAGTGGTCTTTTCTACAACAAACGCTACGTATGAAAGGTTTTTCCCCCAAATGGTGTCGATGGGTAGAAACTATGGTCACAGGCGGGAGTGTTGGAATCAAAGTCAATGATGACATAGGGCCCTACTTCCAGACCAAACGTGGACTCAGACAGGGAGATCCAATGTCACCAATCTTATTCAACATCGTCGCAGATATGCTAGCTCTCCTTATTAACAGAGCAAAAGCCGACGGTCAGATAAGAGGTGTTATACCCCACCTTATAGATGATGGTCTATCCATATTACAGTATGCGGATGACATCATTATCTTTATTGATCACAACCCCGAACAAGCACAGAATTTGAAACTGTTGCTTTATGCTTTTGAACAGTTATCAGGGCTGAAGATCAATTTTTACAAGAGCGAAGTCTTCTGCTATGGAGCTGCCAAAGAGATGGAATCCTTTTATACTAGTCTCTTTGGTTGCAATTCTGGGGAATATCCCTTCCGTTATCTTGGGATCCCTATGCATCATAGACAACTCCTTAATTCTGAATGGAGAAAAGTAGAAGATCGTTTCAAATAGAAACTCTCTTGTTGGAAAGCGAAGTACCTGTCTTTTGGGGGAAGACTAGTACTGCTTAATTCAGTCCTAAGCAGCCTGCCTATGTTTATGATGTCTTTCTTTGAGATCCGCAAGGTTCTTTTGGCAAGGATCCTTAGATAAACATAAATATCGCCTTGCCAAATGGGACATCCTGTGCCGCCCTAAGGATCAAGGAGGATTAGGTATCCTAAATTTACAATTGCAAAACAAGTGCCTCCTAGCCAAATGGCTGGTTAATCTTTTGAATACAGAAGGTATTTGGCAAACGCTTTTAAGGAATAAATACCTAAACTCCAAAAGCCTACCCCAGGTGACAGCTAAGCCCAATGACTCTCATTTTTGGAGAGGCCTCATGCGTATCAAAGATGAGGTGTTGGCAAAAGGCTCTTTTCATATTAAAGATGGAACCGCAGCTAGGTTTTGGGATGATACATGGGCAGGAGATAAGCCTCTGAAAGCTAGTTATCCATCTTTATATAACATAGTGAGAGATCCTCACGCCACTGTCTCAAAAGTTATGAGTACGAACCCTCTTAACATATCTTTTAGGAGGGCCTTGGTGGATAATAAACTTACAGAATGGCTTAGTCTAGTGGCTAAGATATCACATGTCGAATTGGTGGATGGTCCAGATTATTTTAGATGGAGTTTAACCAGGTCAGGGTTATTCTCTGTTCGTTCCTTGTATCTCAATCTTATAGATACACATACACCCTTTCGGCATAGGAAGATCTGGAAGATAAAGGTACCTCTAAAAATTAAAATTTTTCTTTGGTTCCTGCAAAGGGGTGTCATCCTAACCAAAGACAACCTTGCTAGAAAAAATTGGAAAGGGAGTCAGAAGTGCATTTGCTGTAATGGGAATGAAACTATTCAACACTTATTCCTAGACTGTCCCTTTACCAAAATGATTTGGAGGCTTATCTTCTTTGCTACTAGTTTGACCCAACCTAGATCAATCAGCCACATGTTTGGTACTTGGCTATCTAATCAAAATAAAAAGATTAGAGATTTGATTTGGGTAGGGATGGCTGCTTTGCTTTGGGCTATCTGGAGATGCCGCAATGATTATGTTTTTAATAAAATGAAAACTAACTCTATTATGCAGGTAATTTTCAGGGGAGCGTACTGGTTATGCTTTTGGGCTCAGCTGCAGCATGATGAGACAGCCAAGGACGTGCTCTCGATGATAAGCAAGAAATTAGAAGTAATTGCTTTAGAGATTTCCAATAATGGATGGAAACATTTATATTGTTTAAACTAGCGTCCCAGTCCATGTATAGGACTATGGCTCTCTTTGTTTATTTCATATAAAACTCTGTAATTTTGGGTTGTGTACATCCTCGGATGTAGAGGCCGGATTTTTATCCATTATCTAAAAAAACATGGGCGTGTGAACCATCAGGAGACGGTGTGGTTGACCATCACTGCTTTACTGTTTTCTCAGTGCACCATATTCCTTGTACGGACTCAATGTTGCCACCAGAGATGGCATACAAACAACGATCCACCCTTACCATGCATAGTGAGATGATCACACATAGTGAGCTGAAGATGTTCTGTAGACAGAGCATGCATGCTCAAGGAAGATTTGCCATGCTCAAGGGTTATGGATTATGAAACTAATACCAATAAATGGCTGATCATTTATAAGGATAGACCATTCATATGTAATCAGGCTTTGGACAAGAAATTCAGATAACCTCTTGTGCTGGACGAAATCCTACTTCCATATGGCTTGCGTTCTTCAGATCAGAATTTTAATTCATCTCGTACATAAACATTGTTCGGTTAAATAAAGAATTGGATACCAATAATATACTAAGTACCTGTAACCTGTAGCGCCTGACCATGTGCCGATATTGCAAATGGAGCAAATGTGCCACACTAATTAAATGCATCATGTGTGCGTTGTGTGTCTGGCTGCTTTGTTAATTATTTCACTGTATGGTGGATGCTGGCCATGTCTATATATACCATTGTGGCACAAGTTAGAGCTCTCTCGAGTACAAACGTTCTACCTTCTTGCTTCTGGTGAGGGTCACCCCTTCTCACATAGCTTCTCTACCATGTCCCTTGGAAATCCCTCCATGGTCTTCCATTTGTCCATGGGATATGGGGGACAAATACATACACTTGACCATGCTAGGACATGGGAGACAGATACACACACTTGACCATGAGAGGCATCAGGAGACCATGTTGTCGGCCAAGTATATCCAGAAGCATTTTGTTAGTATCCATCTGCCTTGTACCGGCCGAGTGTCACCACAGCATCACTCAGTACGTTGCCACGGGGGAAGCTGCAGCACCTCGATGTTCACTCCTATCATATGTTGTTCGATCAAACAAGTGAGATGAATGATAACCTGCAGAGAGTCTGCTCAAGCAACGCTCATGTGGTTTGTGTCTTGACGATCCTGCCACTTCATACTGTTTTGACAAGCGATGCTCATCTATCTTTCAGAAAAGAAAAGAACAAGCTAGACAATCGGTGAGCAGACACACAATTTTTCTGATTCAAAGGGTAATAGATATATAGTGCAACAATATAGACAGAGGATGTATCATTCAATTATGCAAGCCAAAAATGACAGATGTTTTCTCCACGAAGCCATGAAGATTTAGTTATCGATTTGCATTGGTGGAGCAGGACTAACATCTCAAATTCTGACCAGGTCCTGTTAGCAGGCTCATATATGTTTGTAACTGGTGATCAGCAGGAAACAGTAAAAAACTGGATTGAAATTTGAACAAGGAACCGCAAACTATTTAGAAATTGGTACTCCCCTGGTACGGTGGCGCCCAACCAAGTTCGACAGTGTAGCATCTAGCATATATATCGAGCAAATAAACAATGCATTTGATTTACTATAGCTGTCAAAGAAAACAATTATCATTTTGTATTACCTGTCAAAGAAAAGCCATCTTTTGTTAAGAAATCAAGCCAAACTTTGGTACAAACATGTTCAACAAATGGAAAGTAGAGTCAAGAGATTCTGCAGACAATAGGAATTTTCACCATGGTCTTTACAGGAGAAAGAGAGAAAGAAAGTGCTAACATATGAATATTGCAATTTGCATAAATGTAAAAAGCAGAAATTTTCAAAGACATTTTCAATTTTGAGGAAAATGTTGGAAACCCACTGCCAAACTGGACATATGAGCTAGAGCTCAATCTAACACAGTAAGCACACACTGGTGCCGCCCTTGATCAATTAGTCCACCGGCAGTGGGGGATTCCCATTTCCCTTCACCATTCTGGAAGAAATTTATAGAAACACCAAACTATTTATGTTGTGGTGAGAGTGTTTTTATTTTCTTTCGTTATTGGCAGCGCTCGGTAGCTTGGAGTAATAGTAACAGCAGCCTGTAGTGTGCAGCAACAGCTGCAGCATACAGCCACAAAGTAGTTGAAGCTACCGGGGAGTCCAAGTCCGGGTGAGGGAGGGGACGGGGGATGGCCAAACTCGGACTTGGACTCCCCAATTCATCAGGTTTGGTAATATTTCAGGTCCTAGCTCTTGGCCGAGTGATGCGTTTCATCTCAACAAATCTAGGATAAAATTTCCTCTTATGAGTCACGCGTTTAGGTAGAAAGAGTCTCTAGTAACTTATCATTATTAGAGATGCATTTTTGTTTTGTAGCCATGGGCGACTTTGTTTTACATCAACAATTTTTTTTGAAAGAGCAATTAATAAACAATGGATTTGTTACACTATAAATGAGTTGTACTTGCTGAATGTATGCGCTTGCAGCCTTGGGTTGCTGGTTATTGTGACTCGCTATAAATTAAATGCTACTTTACTTGTGTGCCTCTGGCACGGAGCAAGGTTATATGGGATCCCATGAACACTATACGTCTTCTATATAAGACTAAAACTATGAAGTTTGCAACTTCATTGAGTCACAGAGGTTTGCCTACTCGGGATCAAAAGTTGTATCCTGCTCTCATCATCTATCATCAGCTAATCACGACATCATCTACACGGTTCCATACATTGCGAGGTAGACGTTGGCCTATAGGAGTGTGAGGCATCAGGAGACGGTGCTAGCTGTCCGTCTGCATTGTCTGATCAGACTACTAAAAATGGCTAGTGTAGAGGCAGCCGGGAGCATCACCAACAATCTGTGCTGCAATCCAAGCTGTACATCTGTTAGATAATAGCACTATTTTTGTTGGGAAGAATGGAGACTTATGTCCTAGGTAAAAGACAATATAGACTGCAGGAGGGGCAAGAGTCGTTGCCTCTTTTAAAACTAGGTAAAAACTTGCGTGCAGCACGCTTGCACGAGTCACCCACCATGCATCAAATGGCATCAGCGAATGATGGAGAAAGACCACAAGTGTGGTGCGACAGGCAATTCATGTGACAATTCAGCCCACACGTTAGGGAACCGAGCAACACTGTGAATATGCTCTCATAGGAGGAGAGCTCCATATCTCTGTCCTTAAAAAAATAGTCTCAAACACTTCAAACAATCTCTAGTTTTTAACAAGGATCAAGATGTAAATTTTGTCATGTGTATTTTGACATCGACTTTAAAGACCTTGTTTCGATAATTTCTTTTTTAAAAAAATCAGAAAGTGTTGCATAGGGGTTGTGTTTCGCGTCAATTGGGTTGTGATTGTGTGAGTGTGATCAATGATATGGAGTCATCTGGCATTCTGATTACGGTTTCTCATTCTGGCCCTACCGTTTGCACAGATCATCATGTGTCCACTGTTGATCACCACTGTCCTTGGTCTGCGCTACTTTTCAGGTAGAAATAAAAATGTAAGCAAGAAGAAAGTCATGTTAGTTGCAATAATATACTAAAAATTCAATATGAACATTAAGTAAGTTGCAGCGCCCGATCATGTGTAAAAGTTGAGCAAATATGCCACACTAAATGCATGGCCCATTGATGCACCTCTAGCGCCACACTACTGGAAACTCGCATTCTTCAGTGTGTGATGAATTTTTCTGTGCATTTTTTTAGTACGCCCAGAAATATGCCAATTTTTCTGTAGGTCACAAGATATACCTACAGAAAAAACAAAAACGCATAGAAAAATTGTACTATTTTTTCTGTGAGTGACAATACACTCAAGGAAATAAAACACACTTACAGAATAATAATTTGATTTATTCTGTCGGTCCTTATGAGACGCACATAAAAAATACATGTACGCATAGAAAAATTGTTATTTTCTGTGAGTTATTTGAAAATGCACGGAAACAACATACACACACACACAGAAAAATTCATATGAGCACTAGGGTTTGGTGCTCGCGCTTTCCATTTTGGCGGTCGCGCTCTTTATTTTGGCGTTCACACTTTTTATTTTGGTATTCGCGCTTTCCATCTCATAAAACGTACACTTTAATTAAAAAATAAATCAAAAAACAAAGAAGTCCTAACCCTAACCCACCAGCCGCTGCCCCCAAACATCCTCTCACACGCACTTGGCCACGCACGCACTCGGCCTCCTCGAAGATTTTAAGATGGTAAGGAAGTAGAAACTCTACATCACTTAGAGATTTAAGATTGTTGTATAGCTACTGCAGTGAAATCTCTCCTTCCGTTCCCTGTCATGCATGGCTACGCCTTGAAAACTAGCAATTTGAACACTTTAAACCTTGTCCAATTCATGGTACCACATTCAAATGTACTTCACATCAAATTTAAAGGCTTTGCTAAAAGTGTTATATTATTAGGAGAAAATTCCACTTACTCTTGTAACTTTGTTCACATTTAGGCAAATATTTCTTCTAATGCTACCTCAGACTTTGTCAACAATGCTATTAATGTTGCCCACACCAATGAGGATCATCATGCTGCAAACGTTGGCAACAATCAAGGTTCCAACAACAACGGAGATCATGCATCGATAATATGATGGTTGTGTTTAGATGCTAAACAAGGATGTGGTGGTGGATTCTTCTTTTGTAGAGTTGTGCTTTTGCACATTAACTAGTAGGTGCCACTAATCTGGTAGCTTTAGTTTTAGCTATAATACGACTCAATGATGCATGTTGGTATTTTATTCATCTTAGCTGAAACTTGAATTGCTAAGATGAGATGGTAATGCTTTTGAATGTAATGATGCCGGACCATTTGGACATCTACATATAGCCTAGATGCTATGAATGAATGTGATGAACATTTGGATCTTTATATGCATGCTATTTATTTGTTATATGGACAGCCCGTATTTGACTATGATGTTGCTACTGTTTCCAAATAATCATTATATCCAATTTGCTATTTATTTTTTCTATCCGTGCTCTCTTTACATCGACAGAAAAATAGTAATTTTTTGTGCGTCAACCAAGCTTGACAGGAAAATAATGCGCCTCTAAATTCTGTCGGGACCACATGGGTTTTTCTTTTTTTTTGTGAGGTTTAGCACATGTGGAATTTAAGTTTAATTTGAGCTAACACTTTTTTCTGTGCGTGTAAGACACACTGAAAAATTATTTCTGACGGTGAACACACAGAAAAATTCTATGTTTCCGTCACTCTATTTCTGTGTGTATGTTTCTGACGGTACACCGTCAGAAAATTATTTTTCTGACGGTATTCGCATTGTTCTGTGCGTTTTCGCACACACAGAACAATTCGAGTTTCTAGTACAGAGCAAGTTAAGTATGATCTTCCATGGAAAATGTGTGCATATAAGAGCAGCACAAAATTTTAAAAGTTGGAGCACTCTCAAGTCACAATACGTCTCTAGCTACCTTCTCGCAAGTCGCAAGGGTCACCCTTCTCATTGAGGCAGTAAGGCACTCACGCACTTATGACCCTTGGATCTTTCATTTTTTATCTCCATAGGACATAGGAGACATGTATGTACATATGGGCCTGTGAGGCATCAGGAAACCATGTTGATGGCATACAGTGCTGACACGTTTCTTCAGTCCAGCATCTTCCTTGTATGGTCTCAGTGTTGCCATGGTGCATGACGAATGAACTTTGTAGAGTGATCGTGCGCTTGGCCAGATGCCCAGGGGTTGCGGATTATCTAACTACACTAACAATAGCCGAACCCAAGAGACTTACAAAGAGGACCATATAATGGTCAAATGCAGAGACCAGGCTAGCAATGGGGGAGTATTCATTTAAATGTAATGAGGCTTGGAAATTCAGATAGACTCTAGTGCCGCAGTCCTAGCTAATTCTATATGGTTTTCCTTATAAGGACCAGATCGAAGAACAGTTTATCTCTTATGCCCAACCAGCCCCGTCTATCTATTTGCAAATGGATCAGACATAGCTGTACATGATCTGGTTGATGCAGTTAAAGCCATGTTTATCTGCCTATTGAAAAACAACAAATCAATACACTAATCGCCCAGAAGAATATAATCCGGTAAGGCCTTCCACAGTGTGCTAGTGGTGCCAGAAATAAAAAGAGATCTACCCTATAGAATGGGCATGGCTCCCTCTTGAGCTGCAGTGGTAGGCAAGGCATCACTCTGTGCAAGGCCTAATATATACATGAGTACAATATTTCTAGCGAGATCCCTAGGTATACTGAAATTTGTTTCATTCTGTCCATGTTCAAATTAGCCTACTTTATCATATATAACATCCATCTAGATACTAATTAAATAACAAACGAAACATGAACTATCCCGTAGAAATGTATCACTGAATCATTGAAGACGTAGTTCGCATGTGAATCATGCATCCTTATTACAAGTAAACACCTAGAGCACACATCAGTTCACAAAGAATATCCACTCCATTCCATTTTGATGGTCTTTATACGTGCCTCTGCTTTGCAAACTAGAATATGAGATGCATGTTCATCTTGAGCATCCTCATGGTCTTCACTTCAGAGTACCACAGACAAATAACAAGAGATTATTATTAAATAATAAATAAATAATTTATTCCTGTGAATTATTGTTACTTAGAGAGCTGTGCAACAGAGATTATATTATATTATCATGATCCGTGAGAGAGAGAGAGAGGGAGAGAGAGAACATATTTCGCAACTCAACCAAAGTCATTGTCATCCGGAAAAATCCTATTAAAATTTTTGCTTATACTACTGTGCAATGACCAATGGGGCTGGGATCACTGCCTTGATCTTGGAGTGGAGAAACAATACTTCGCAACTCAGCTAATACCATTCACTACAGGAAACGCGAGCTTTGCCGAGGGTCCTGCTTTGCCGAGAGCCAGACCCTCGGCAAAGACAGCCTTTGCCGAGAGCCCTGCCATCCTCTCGGCAAAGAGCCTTTGCCGACGGCCAGGCTCTCGGCAAAGAGGGGCTCTAGGCAAAGGCCAGCTTTGCCGAGAGCTTAGCTCTCGGAAAAGGCAAGCCCTCGGCAAAGATGCCGTGCCGTGAACGGCTGCCCTAGTCGTCACCTTTGCCGAGAGCCGCGCCGTTAGGCTCTCGGCAAAGAGGTGACCTTTGCCGAGGGCAACTCCAGGCTCTCGGCAAAGACAACCTTTGCCGAGGGGCTAGCACTTGCCCTCGGCAAAGATTGAATTTTTTTTTTGAATTTTGTGCCTAGACTTTTTCTATAGCCCTTGCATATTATATACAAGCACATGTTAAAATTTGGGAGCTTTTTATAACATTTTGCTATATTTTATCAATTCATTTATTTTTTTTGCATTTTTTTGAAAAAGTAAATTTGAACTGCATGTGCATGAAATAATAAAATATAGCCATTCGAAAAATGGTACTCATGTTTGAGAGTGTATTTTGAGGCTATATCCATAAACTCACCCAAAAGTTTGAATGTCTTTTATACGAAACATAACCATCCATGTGTCGTTGATGTGATTTTTAATTATATAAATTCCAAATGAACTTTAAAAATCTCAAAACTTGGGGACATGTCTTGTTATCGTATGTGGATGTTGTGGTAAAAAATTCATAAAGTTTCGAGCAAGTTGCGACTCCGGATGTCTAAAATCCAAACATCTCCGCATGTGATCATATTTGATCACATGTGGAGATGTCTAGGTTTTAGACATCCGGCATTGCAACTTGCTCGAAATCTTATGAATTTTTTAACACAGCCTCCACATGCGATAACACGACACGTCGCTAAGTTTCGTGATTTTTGGACTTCATTTGGAATTTATATAATTAAAAAACACTTTTCCCTCACATTCCTTGACATGTTATGTCTGCGAAAGGGTTGAGATTTCATGTGTGGTTGTGGATACGGCCTCAATGTACACCAAATATCTTAATTATCATATTTCGAATCATTGAGTTCTAATATTTCATGTACCTGCAGTTGAAATTTGAATTATGTGAAAAATTTAAAGAAACAAGATTAATTAGTTAAATATAGCAAAAAAGTCAAATTAATGACAAATTTTAAAATGTATTTAGAAATTGGATCACAAGGACCCAAGTACGCAGCACACGTGGCCTGGTGCCCATCCGCAGCACGGCCACCCCGGGTTGTCCGGCAGCCCTCCTCCGCGCCCCGGGTACTCGTACCCGTACCCGTCGGTGCCAGGGCAGGCCATGTGGGCGCCGTGGGCAGGTGCGAGCTCTCCACACCCTGGGGGGCACTCACCCTGGTCGGCTTGGCCAGATGGAGGCTCGGGACACGACGGAGGCCACGGCGACGACGGGTCAGAGTCACAGCACTAGGGGTGAGGCGCTAGCGACTTCGAGGAGTGATATTCATGTGGACTTGTGGTTTATGTTATGAACTTGTGGTGACTTATGGTTTATTTGGACGTAATGTTAGATTTGTCATATCTATGTGGATTTGTGATATCTGTGGACTTCGATATGTTTCATGTGTGATATATATGTGGATTGTGATATAGACAAAGGGATTTGTGATATATATATACATATGTGGCTGTGCATGTAAAAAACAGAGAAAAAACAGAAAAAAAAACTAAATTCCTAGCTTTGCCGAGAGCATGGATGGCTGGCACTCGGCAAAGATAGAAAGCCGGGTTCAGAAGAACTACAGCTTTGCCGAGAGCCTGGCTGTCTGGCTCTCGGCAAAGGGGTTCTTTGCCGAGGGCGTTTCTGGCCCTCGGCAAAGTCTTTGCCGAGAGCCTGCCACGTGGCTCTCGGCAAAGAATTCTTTGCCGAGAGCTTCTTTGCCGAGAGCTCTTTGCCGAGAGCCACGTGGTAGGCTCTCGGCAAAGCCGTTGCCGAGAGCTTTAAGGCCTTTGCCGATGGCTCGCGGCTCTCGGCAAAGAAGCCGGATCCAGTAGTGATTGTCATCCTGATAAAAGCAGCAGAAGTTAACATCGCTAGCATTAGAATGTTTGTGTGTTCTGCACCCCTAACCCCCAAAGAGCTTGGTTCTTCATAAGCGTTAGCTTTCTCGCAATGCACTGTATATGTGCAGTACAGTCATCTCACATTAGTCCATGAAATTAATACATAATTCAGTATGAATATAAGTGAGCTAGCTGTAGTGTGAGACATGGGAGATTAAATGTCTCCTATATATGTCACCCTACTCAGTCACTTAGCGACTACTCTGTGGCTACACACCTTGGAAATTTAAATGTCTCATTCCTTTTCTCCGTGAGACACATGGCAGATACGAACACATACACAAGGGTTCACCGGCCTGCGAGTGCGAGGCATCGGGAGACAGTGTTGTGGCCCAACGAACTACAATCATGCATGGTAAGCTGATCGTACATATATAGTAGTGAGATGAAGATACTCTGTAGAGAGAGCGTGCACTTGTTCCAAGATGATCTGCCATGCTAGCTCAAGTGTCATTGGCGTTGGGCCCTACGGTAGCTAGACCTTTTCTATGCAATTCATAATCTCGGTCCGTAGAGTTGGAGCAAGGTTTTACCCCTCAGCACCCTGTTGTTGAAGTGGATGAGATTAAGAAATAGACATATTGTTCTTGCTTGATTCTAACAAGGTTCAATTATTAATTACAAGACTATATAGGCACCTAGGCCAGACCTTTGTCAGTCCCTGCCTCGATCTTTCTTACAGTGCTCCCTGCCTTTGTGCGCATTGTCTATTATTGGCATCTATTCTTGCATAGCGCTGTCTTTCCCTTCCTGCTATTCTTGGCGTGGATTCCTTTCCTGCTGGCACGAGTTGCATGGTCCGCATGGTGACCGCGCCCACATGACACCAATTAAGGGTCATGGATTAGACTAATATGTGTCAATTAATGGCTGATCCCAATAGAACTACAAAAGAGGACAAACATTTTATAGTACCATTTAGAGTTGCAGGGTTGTGATCCTACGGCCTGCATATTAGTTACTTGTGGCTAAAGTTATTTTAATGCATTGCTAATATCTAAATTCATGAATATTGATAATAGCATATAGCCTTCCGTATTTTTGGAACATGAATGTAATTTGGGTACAAAAATAATAAAAACATGGATTTTAATATATCTATTATAGTCTCTGGTACAAATACAGATATATCTGCAGTCGTTTTCCACCTCTACTCTCTACTCTCATACATGTATGCATCACCTTTTTTAACTAAAAGAATAGTAAAGTAGGAGGTGTGGTCGTGTGGATAAAATATTTCTCAAAAATGTTGTGTGTGTGCATAGCCTACTTTATTTACGGTCTACCGTGCATTAGGCGTGTCTTAAAATGGTTGGTTCTTTGTAGGCATCAGATTTTTCACAATGCATGTGCGTGTAGGGTCTCATTGATTTGTGAGCACCCCAACTATTTTGTATATTTCGTTTGGCAAATGAGAGAGTTTGCCAAGTCTCGAATAAATTTGTCAAAGATAAAAAGAGTCAATCTCTAATGGTTTGGTATTTTTCACTTTGCAAAAAAAGGAATTTGTGGACCCACATAATTTTGCCATGCTTTTCTTCTCCTCCCGCGCGGGTCTTTCTTCGCGGCATTTTCTTCGCGCGCGACATCCATTCCCCGCGCCAAATTTGTTTTCTTTGTGCCGTCGTCTGGTGTCGTCACGCCATCTGCCGCTGCTCCCTGCTGGTGTTCCCTGCCGCTGCTCCCTGCCAATTGGCTACGAATCCCTGGAAGGCAGCGATGGGTTTCCTGCGATGGGAAACAAGAGGAAATATTTTGCCACAGCCAGCAACCACTCCCCAAACCCGCCCATCCCTCCCCACAGAAGTGCATTTGCTGTAATGGGAATGAAACTATTCAACACTTATTCCTAGACTGTCCCTTTACCAAAATGATTTGGAGGCTTATCTTCTTTGCTACTAGTTTGACCCAACCTAGATCAATCAGCCACATGTTTGGTACTTGGCTATCTAATCAAAATAAAAAGATTAGAGATTTGATTTGGGTAGGGATGGCTGCTTTGCTTTGGGCTATCTGGAGATGCCGCAATGATTATGTTTTTAATAAAATGAAAACTAACTCTATTATGCAGGTAATTTTCAGGGGAGCGTACTGGTTATGCTTTTGGGCTCAGCTGCAGCATGATGAGACAGCCAAGGACGTGCTCTCGATGATAAGCAAGAAATTAGAAGTAATTGCTTTAGAGATTTCCAATAATGGATGGAAACATTTATATTGTTTAAACTAGCGTCCCAGTCCATGTATAGGACTATGGCTCTCTTTGTTTATTTCATATAAAACTCTGTAATTTTGGGTTGTGTACATCCTCGGATGTAGAGGCCGGATTTTTATCCATTATCTAAAAAAACATGGGCGTGTGAACCATCAGGAGACGGTGTGGTTGACCATCACTGCTTTACTGTTTTCTCAGTGCACCATATTCCTTGTACGGACTCAATGTTGCCACCAGAGATGGCATACAAACAACGATCCACCCTTACCATGCATAGTGAGATGATCACACATAGTGAGCTGAAGATGTTCTGTAGACAGAGCATGCATGCTCAAGGAAGATTTGCCATGCTCAAGGGTTATGGATTATGAAACTAATACCAATAAATGGCTGATCATTTATAAGGATAGACCATTCATATGTAATCAGGCTTTGGACAAGAAATTCAGATAACCTCTTGTGCTGGACGAAATCCTACTTCCATATGGCTTGCGTTCTTCAGATCAGAATTTTAATTCATCTCGTACATAAACATTGTTCGGTTAAATAAAGAATTGGATACCAATAATATACTAAGTACCTGTAACCTGTAGCGCCTGACCATGTGCCGATATTGCAAATGGAGCAAATGTGCCACACTAATTAAATGCATCATGTGTGCGTTGTGTGTCTGGCTGCTTTGTTAATTATTTCACTGTATGGTGGATGCTGGCCATGTCTATATATACCATTGTGGCACAAGTTAGAGCTCTCTCGAGTACAAACGTTCTACCTTCTTGCTTCTGGTGAGGGTCACCCCTTCTCACATAGCTTCTCTACCATGTCCCTTGGAAATCCCTCCATGGTCTTCCATTTGTCCATGGGATATGGGGGACAAATACATACACTTGACCATGCTAGGACATGGGAGACAGATACACACACTTGACCATGAGAGGCATCAGGAGACCATGTTGTCGGCCAAGTATATCCAGAAGCATTTTGTTAGTATCCATCTGCCTTGTACCGGCCGAGTGTCACCACAGCATCACTCAGTACGTTGCCACGGGGGAAGCTGCAGCACCTCGATGTTCACTCCTATCATATGTTGTTCGATCAAACAAGTGAGATGAATGATAACCTGCAGAGAGTCTGCTCAAGCAACGCTCATGTGGTTTGTGTCTTGACGATCCTGCCACTTCATACTGTTTTGACAAGCGATGCTCATCTATCTTTCAGAAAAGAAAAGAACAAGCTAGACAATCGGTGAGCAGACACACAATTTTTCTGATTCAAAGGGTAATAGATATATAGTGCAACAATATAGACAGAGGATGTATCATTCAATTATGCAAGCCAAAAATGACAGATGTTTTCTCCACGAAGCCATGAAGATTTAGTTATCGATTTGCATTGGTGGAGCAGGACTAACATCTCAAATTCTGACCAGGTCCTGTTAGCAGGCTCATATATGTTTGTAACTGGTGATCAGCAGGAAACAGTAAAAAACTGGATTGAAATTTGAACAAGGAACCGCAAACTATTTAGAAATTGGTACTCCCCTGGTACGGTGGCGCCCAACCAAGTTCGACAGTGTAGCATCTAGCATATATATCGAGCAAATAAACAATGCATTTGATTTACTATAGCTGTCAAAGAAAACAATTATCATTTTGTATTACCTGTCAAAGAAAAGCCATCTTTTGTTAAGAAATCAAGCCAAACTTTGGTACAAACATGTTCAACAAATGGAAAGTAGAGTCAAGAGATTCTGCAGACAATAGGAATTTTCACCATGGTCTTTACAGGAGAAAGAGAGAAAGAAAGTGCTAACATATGAATATTGCAATTTGCATAAATGTAAAAAGCAGAAATTTTCAAAGACATTTTCAATTTTGAGGAAAATGTTGGAAACCCACTGCCAAACTGGACATATGAGCTAGAGCTCAATCTAACACAGTAAGCACACACTGGTGCCGCCCTTGATCAATTAGTCCACCGGCAGTGGGGGATTCCCATTTCCCTTCACCATTCTGGAAGAAATTTATAGAAACACCAAACTATTTATGTTGTGGTGAGAGTGTTTTTATTTTCTTTCGTTATTGGCAGCGCTCGGTAGCTTGGAGTAATAGTAACAGCAGCCTGTAGTGTGCAGCAACAGCTGCAGCATACAGCCACAAAGTAGTTGAAGCTACCGGGGAGTCCAAGTCCGGGTGAGGGAGGGGACGGGGGATGGCCAAACTCGGACTTGGACTCCCCAATTCATCAGGTTTGGTAATATTTCAGGTCCTAGCTCTTGGCCGAGTGATGCGTTTCATCTCAACAAATCTAGGATAAAATTTCCTCTTATGAGTCACGCGTTTAGGTAGAAAGAGTCTCTAGTAACTTATCATTATTAGAGATGCATTTTTGTTTTGTAGCCATGGGCGACTTTGTTTTACATCAACAATTTTTTTTGAAAGAGCAATTAATAAACAATGGATTTGTTACACTATAAATGAGTTGTACTTGCTGAATGTATGCGCTTGCAGCCTTGGGTTGCTGGTTATTGTGACTCGCTATAAATTAAATGCTACTTTACTTGTGTGCCTCTGGCACGGAGCAAGGTTATATGGGATCCCATGAACACTATACGTCTTCTATATAAGACTAAAACTATGAAGTTTGCAACTTCATTGAGTCACAGAGGTTTGCCTACTCGGGATCAAAAGTTGTATCCTGCTCTCATCATCTATCATCAGCTAATCACGACATCATCTACACGGTTCCATACATTGCGAGGTAGACGTTGGCCTATAGGAGTGTGAGGCATCAGGAGACGGTGCTAGCTGTCCGTCTGCATTGTCTGATCAGACTACTAAAAATGGCTAGTGTAGAGGCAGCCGGGAGCATCACCAACAATCTGTGCTGCAATCCAAGCTGTACATCTGTTAGATAATAGCACTATTTTTGTTGGGAAGAATGGAGACTTATGTCCTAGGTAAAAGACAATATAGACTGCAGGAGGGGCAAGAGTCGTTGCCTCTTTTAAAACTAGGTAAAAACTTGCGTGCAGCACGCTTGCACGAGTCACCCACCATGCATCAAATGGCATCAGCGAATGATGGAGAAAGACCACAAGTGTGGTGCGACAGGCAATTCATGTGACAATTCAGCCCACACGTTAGGGAACCGAGCAACACTGTGAATATGCTCTCATAGGAGGAGAGCTCCATATCTCTGTCCTTAAAAAAATAGTCTCAAACACTTCAAACAATCTCTAGTTTTTAACAAGGATCAAGATGTAAATTTTGTCATGTGTATTTTGACATCGACTTTAAAGACCTTGTTTCGATAATTTCTTTTTTAAAAAAATCAGAAAGTGTTGCATAGGGGTTGTGTTTCGCGTCAATTGGGTTGTGATTGTGTGAGTGTGATCAATGATATGGAGTCATCTGGCATTCTGATTACGGTTTCTCATTCTGGCCCTACCGTTTGCACAGATCATCATGTGTCCACTGTTGATCACCACTGTCCTTGGTCTGCGCTACTTTTCAGGTAGAAATAAAAATGTAAGCAAGAAGAAAGTCATGTTAGTTGCAATAATATACTAAAAATTCAATATGAACATTAAGTAAGTTGCAGCGCCCGATCATGTGTAAAAGTTGAGCAAATATGCCACACTAAATGCATGGCCCATTGATGCACCTCTAGCGCCACACTACTGGAAACTCGCATTCTTCAGTGTGTGATGAATTTTTCTGTGCATTTTTTTAGTACGCCCAGAAATATGCCAATTTTTCTGTAGGTCACAAGATATACCTACAGAAAAAACAAAAACGCATAGAAAAATTGTACTATTTTTTCTGTGAGTGACAATACACTCAAGGAAATAAAACACACTTACAGAATAATAATTTGATTTATTCTGTCGGTCCTTATGAGACGCACATAAAAAATACATGTACGCATAGAAAAATTGTTATTTTCTGTGAGTTATTTGAAAATGCACGGAAACAACATACACACACACACAGAAAAATTCATATGAGCACTAGGGTTTGGTGCTCGCGCTTTCCATTTTGGCGGTCGCGCTCTTTATTTTGGCGTTCACACTTTTTATTTTGGTATTCGCGCTTTCCATCTCATAAAACGTACACTTTAATTAAAAAATAAATCAAAAAACAAAGAAGTCCTAACCCTAACCCACCAGCCGCTGCCCCCAAACATCCTCTCACACGCACTTGGCCACGCACGCACTCGGCCTCCTCGAAGATTTTAAGATGGTAAGGAAGTAGAAACTCTACATCACTTAGAGATTTAAGATTGTTGTATAGCTACTGCAGTGAAATCTCTCCTTCCGTTCCCTGTCATGCATGGCTACGCCTTGAAAACTAGCAATTTGAACACTTTAAACCTTGTCCAATTCATGGTACCACATTCAAATGTACTTCACATCAAATTTAAAGGCTTTGCTAAAAGTGTTATATTATTAGGAGAAAATTCCACTTACTCTTGTAACTTTGTTCACATTTAGGCAAATATTTCTTCTAATGCTACCTCAGACTTTGTCAACAATGCTATTAATGTTGCCCACACCAATGAGGATCATCATGCTGCAAACGTTGGCAACAATCAAGGTTCCAACAACAACGGAGATCATGCATCGATAATATGATGGTTGTGTTTAGATGCTAAACAAGGATGTGGTGGTGGATTCTTCTTTTGTAGAGTTGTGCTTTTGCACATTAACTAGTAGGTGCCACTAATCTGGTAGCTTTAGTTTTAGCTATAATACGACTCAATGATGCATGTTGGTATTTTATTCATCTTAGCTGAAACTTGAATTGCTAAGATGAGATGGTAATGCTTTTGAATGTAATGATGCCGGACCATTTGGACATCTACATATAGCCTAGATGCTATGAATGAATGTGATGAACATTTGGATCTTTATATGCATGCTATTTATTTGTTATATGGACAGCCCGTATTTGACTATGATGTTGCTACTGTTTCCAAATAATCATTATATCCAATTTGCTATTTATTTTTTCTATCCGTGCTCTCTTTACATCGACAGAAAAATAGTAATTTTTTGTGCGTCAACCAAGCTTGACAGGAAAATAATGCGCCTCTAAATTCTGTCGGGACCACATGGGTTTTTCTTTTTTTTTGTGAGGTTTAGCACATGTGGAATTTAAGTTTAATTTGAGCTAACACTTTTTTCTGTGCGTGTAAGACACACTGAAAAATTATTTCTGACGGTGAACACACAGAAAAATTCTATGTTTCCGTCACTCTATTTCTGTGTGTATGTTTCTGACGGTACACCGTCAGAAAATTATTTTTCTGACGGTATTCGCATTGTTCTGTGCGTTTTCGCACACACAGAACAATTCGAGTTTCTAGTACAGAGCAAGTTAAGTATGATCTTCCATGGAAAATGTGTGCATATAAGAGCAGCACAAAATTTTAAAAGTTGGAGCACTCTCAAGTCACAATACGTCTCTAGCTACCTTCTCGCAAGTCGCAAGGGTCACCCTTCTCATTGAGGCAGTAAGGCACTCACGCACTTATGACCCTTGGATCTTTCATTTTTTATCTCCATAGGACATAGGAGACATGTATGTACATATGGGCCTGTGAGGCATCAGGAAACCATGTTGATGGCATACAGTGCTGACACGTTTCTTCAGTCCAGCATCTTCCTTGTATGGTCTCAGTGTTGCCATGGTGCATGACGAATGAACTTTGTAGAGTGATCGTGCGCTTGGCCAGATGCCCAGGGGTTGCGGATTATCTAACTACACTAACAATAGCCGAACCCAAGAGACTTACAAAGAGGACCATATAATGGTCAAATGCAGAGACCAGGCTAGCAATGGGGGAGTATTCATTTAAATGTAATGAGGCTTGGAAATTCAGATAGACTCTAGTGCCGCAGTCCTAGCTAATTCTATATGGTTTTCCTTATAAGGACCAGATCGAAGAACAGTTTATCTCTTATGCCCAACCAGCCCCGTCTATCTATTTGCAAATGGATCAGACATAGCTGTACATGATCTGGTTGATGCAGTTAAAGCCATGTTTATCTGCCTATTGAAAAACAACAAATCAATACACTAATCGCCCAGAAGAATATAATCCGGTAAGGCCTTCCACAGTGTGCTAGTGGTGCCAGAAATAAAAAGAGATCTACCCTATAGAATGGGCATGGCTCCCTCTTGAGCTGCAGTGGTAGGCAAGGCATCACTCTGTGCAAGGCCTAATATATACATGAGTACAATATTTCTAGCGAGATCCCTAGGTATACTGAAATTTGTTTCATTCTGTCCATGTTCAAATTAGCCTACTTTATCATATATAACATCCATCTAGATACTAATTAAATAACAAACGAAACATGAACTATCCCGTAGAAATGTATCACTGAATCATTGAAGACGTAGTTCGCATGTGAATCATGCATCCTTATTACAAGTAAACACCTAGAGCACACATCAGTTCACAAAGAATATCCACTCCATTCCATTTTGATGGTCTTTATACGTGCCTCTGCTTTGCAAACTAGAATATGAGATGCATGTTCATCTTGAGCATCCTCATGGTCTTCACTTCAGAGTACCACAGACAAATAACAAGAGATTATTATTAAATAATAAATAAATAATTTATTCCTGTGAATTATTGTTACTTAGAGAGCTGTGCAACAGAGATTATATTATATTATCATGATCCGTGAGAGAGAGAGAGAGGGAGAGAGAGAACATATTTCGCAACTCAACCAAAGTCATTGTCATCCGGAAAAATCCTATTAAAATTTTTGCTTATACTACTGTGCAATGACCAATGGGGCTGGGATCACTGCCTTGATCTTGGAGTGGAGAAACAATACTTCGCAACTCAGCTAATACCATTCACTACAGGAAACGCGAGCTTTGCCGAGGGTCCTGCTTTGCCGAGAGCCAGACCCTCGGCAAAGACAGCCTTTGCCGAGAGCCCTGCCATCCTCTCGGCAAAGAGCCTTTGCCGACGGCCAGGCTCTCGGCAAAGAGGGGCTCTAGGCAAAGGCCAGCTTTGCCGAGAGCTTAGCTCTCGGAAAAGGCAAGCCCTCGGCAAAGATGCCGTGCCGTGAACGGCTGCCCTAGTCGTCACCTTTGCCGAGAGCCGCGCCGTTAGGCTCTCGGCAAAGAGGTGACCTTTGCCGAGGGCAACTCCAGGCTCTCGGCAAAGACAACCTTTGCCGAGGGGCTAGCACTTGCCCTCGGCAAAGATTGAATTTTTTTTTTGAATTTTGTGCCTAGACTTTTTCTATAGCCCTTGCATATTATATACAAGCACATGTTAAAATTTGGGAGCTTTTTATAACATTTTGCTATATTTTATCAATTCATTTATTTTTTTTGCATTTTTTTGAAAAAGTAAATTTGAACTGCATGTGCATGAAATAATAAAATATAGCCATTCGAAAAATGGTACTCATGTTTGAGAGTGTATTTTGAGGCTATATCCATAAACTCACCCAAAAGTTTGAATGTCTTTTATACGAAACATAACCATCCATGTGTCGTTGATGTGATTTTTAATTATATAAATTCCAAATGAACTTTAAAAATCTCAAAACTTGGGGACATGTCTTGTTATCGTATGTGGATGTTGTGGTAAAAAATTCATAAAGTTTCGAGCAAGTTGCGACTCCGGATGTCTAAAATCCAAACATCTCCGCATGTGATCATATTTGATCACATGTGGAGATGTCTAGGTTTTAGACATCCGGCATTGCAACTTGCTCGAAATCTTATGAATTTTTTAACACAGCCTCCACATGCGATAACACGACACGTCGCTAAGTTTCGTGATTTTTGGACTTCATTTGGAATTTATATAATTAAAAAACACTTTTCCCTCACATTCCTTGACATGTTATGTCTGCGAAAGGGTTGAGATTTCATGTGTGGTTGTGGATACGGCCTCAATGTACACCAAATATCTTAATTATCATATTTCGAATCATTGAGTTCTAATATTTCATGTACCTGCAGTTGAAATTTGAATTATGTGAAAAATTTAAAGAAACAAGATTAATTAGTTAAATATAGCAAAAAAGTCAAATTAATGACAAATTTTAAAATGTATTTAGAAATTGGATCACAAGGACCCAAGTACGCAGCACACGTGGCCTGGTGCCCATCCGCAGCACGGCCACCCCGGGTTGTCCGGCAGCCCTCCTCCGCGCCCCGGGTACTCGTACCCGTACCCGTCGGTGCCAGGGCAGGCCATGTGGGCGCCGTGGGCAGGTGCGAGCTCTCCACACCCTGGGGGGCACTCACCCTGGTCGGCTTGGCCAGATGGAGGCTCGGGACACGACGGAGGCCACGGCGACGACGGGTCAGAGTCACAGCACTAGGGGTGAGGCGCTAGCGACTTCGAGGAGTGATATTCATGTGGACTTGTGGTTTATGTTATGAACTTGTGGTGACTTATGGTTTATTTGGACGTAATGTTAGATTTGTCATATCTATGTGGATTTGTGATATCTGTGGACTTCGATATGTTTCATGTGTGATATATATGTGGATTGTGATATAGACAAAGGGATTTGTGATATATATATACATATGTGGCTGTGCATGTAAAAAACAGAGAAAAAACAGAAAAAAAAACTAAATTCCTAGCTTTGCCGAGAGCATGGATGGCTGGCACTCGGCAAAGATAGAAAGCCGGGTTCAGAAGAACTACAGCTTTGCCGAGAGCCAGACAGCCAGAGCTCTCGGCAAAGGCTTTTTTTAAAAAAATAAAGAATCTTTGCCGAGAGCCTGCCAGCATGGCTCTCGGCAAAGACGACGTCAATATTGACGTTTTTCGACGGCGCCGTAGGCTTTGCCGAGGGCGTTTCTGGCCCTCGGCAAAGTCTTTGCCGAGAGCCTGCCACGTGGCTCTCGGCAAAGAATTCTTTGCCGAGAGCTTCTTTGCCGAGAGCTCTTTGCCGAGAGCCACGTGGTAGGCTCTCGGCAAAGCCGTTGCCGAGAGCTTTAAGGCCTTTGCCGATGGCTCGCGGCTCTCGGCAAAGAAGCCGGATCCAGTAGTGATTGTCATCCTGATAAAAGCAGCAGAAGTTAACATCGCTAGCATTAGAATGTTTGTGTGTTCTGCACCCCTAACCCCCAAAGAGCTTGGTTCTTCATAAGCGTTAGCTTTCTCGCAATGCACTGTATATGTGCAGTACAGTCATCTCACATTAGTCCATGAAATTAATACATAATTCAGTATGAATATAAGTGAGCTAGCTGTAGTGTGAGACATGGGAGATTAAATGTCTCCTATATATGTCACCCTACTCAGTCACTTAGCGACTACTCTGTGGCTACACACCTTGGAAATTTAAATGTCTCATTCCTTTTCTCCGTGAGACACATGGCAGATACGAACACATACACAAGGGTTCACCGGCCTGCGAGTGCGAGGCATCGGGAGACAGTGTTGTGGCCCAACGAACTACAATCATGCATGGTAAGCTGATCGTACATATATAGTAGTGAGATGAAGATACTCTGTAGAGAGAGCGTGCACTTGTTCCAAGATGATCTGCCATGCTAGCTCAAGTGTCATTGGCGTTGGGCCCTACGGTAGCTAGACCTTTTCTATGCAATTCATAATCTCGGTCCGTAGAGTTGGAGCAAGGTTTTACCCCTCAGCACCCTGTTGTTGAAGTGGATGAGATTAAGAAATAGACATATTGTTCTTGCTTGATTCTAACAAGGTTCAATTATTAATTACAAGACTATATAGGCACCTAGGCCAGACCTTTGTCAGTCCCTGCCTCGATCTTTCTTACAGTGCTCCCTGCCTTTGTGCGCATTGTCTATTATTGGCATCTATTCTTGCATAGCGCTGTCTTTCCCTTCCTGCTATTCTTGGCGTGGATTCCTTTCCTGCTGGCACGAGTTGCATGGTCCGCATGGTGACCGCGCCCACATGACACCAATTAAGGGTCATGGATTAGACTAATATGTGTCAATTAATGGCTGATCCCAATAGAACTACAAAAGAGGACAAACATTTTATAGTACCATTTAGAGTTGCAGGGTTGTGATCCTACGGCCTGCATATTAGTTACTTGTGGCTAAAGTTATTTTAATGCATTGCTAATATCTAAATTCATGAATATTGATAATAGCATATAGCCTTCCGTATTTTTGGAACATGAATGTAATTTGGGTACAAAAATAATAAAAACATGGATTTTAATATATCTATTATAGTCTCTGGTACAAATACAGATATATCTGCAGTCGTTTTCCACCTCTACTCTCTACTCTCATACATGTATGCATCACCTTTTTTAACTAAAAGAATAGTAAAGTAGGAGGTGTGGTCGTGTGGATAAAATATTTCTCAAAAATGTTGTGTGTGTGCATAGCCTACTTTATTTACGGTCTACCGTGCATTAGGCGTGTCTTAAAATGGTTGGTTCTTTGTAGGCATCAGATTTTTCACAATGCATGTGCGTGTAGGGTCTCATTGATTTGTGAGCACCCCAACTATTTTGTATATTTCGTTTGGCAAATGAGAGAGTTTGCCAAGTCTCGAATAAATTTGTCAAAGATAAAAAGAGTCAATCTCTAATGGTTTGGTATTTTTCACTTTGCAAAAAAAGGAATTTGTGGACCCACATAATTTTGCCATGCTTTTCTTCTCCTCCCGCGCGGGTCTTTCTTCGCGGCATTTTCTTCGCGCGCGACATCCATTCCCCGCGCCAAATTTGTTTTCTTTGTGCCGTCGTCTGGTGTCGTCACGCCATCTGCCGCTGCTCCCTGCTGGTGTTCCCTGCCGCTGCTCCCTGCCAATTGGCTACGAATCCCTGGAAGGC
The DNA here is from genome assembly GCF_000003195.3 of Sorghum bicolor. Taxonomy (NCBI): domain Eukaryota; kingdom Viridiplantae; phylum Streptophyta; class Magnoliopsida; order Poales; family Poaceae; genus Sorghum; species Sorghum bicolor. The sequence continues at coordinate 5,923,445 of NC_012878.2, read as the reverse complement.
AGCGATGGGTTTCCTGCGATGGGAAACAAGAGGAAATATTTTGCCACAGCCAGCAACCACTCCCCAAACCCGCCCATCCCTCCCCACAGATGAAGAAAACAATAAACCCTAGGAACAATGGAGCCAATAAACAAACATGGAGATTGGATCCATGGAGTACCTCAACCAACACCGGTGTTGATGAAGATCAAAGGCACTGCTGCAAGAACCGAGTCACAGTAGCCTCTCAAAGCTTCGTGGGAAAATATGGCGGCGGGAAGGGATCGTGCGCGGGAGCACGCGCGGGGGCGATGGAAATCACGCAAGGTTGCCATGCCAAGCGCCGGCTCGGCTTGCATATATGCGAGTTCTTCCCTAGTATTTGCCAAGTTAATAAAAATGCAAATTCTATTTGCCAAACTGTTGGATAGGTATTTTTAGACTTTTTTGCAAATACAAGAATGCAAAGTTCATATGCAAAACGGTTGAAGATGCTCTTAATAAAGAATTCAACATTTTTCACAATGTCCAATATGTGCAGTTATAGTGCATGACAGTCTCGTACAACTTTTTTAACTAAAAGAATAGTAAAGTAGGAGGTGTGGTCTCGTGTGGATAAAATATTTCCCAAAAATGTTGTGCGTGCCTACTTTATTTGCGGTCTACCGTGCATTAGGCGTGTCTTAAATGGTTGGTTCTTTGTAGGCATTAGATTTTTCACAATGCATGTGCGTATATATAGAGTCTCATTGATCGGTTAATAAATAAATCAATGTTTTTTTTACAATGCACAATATGTGCAATTATAGTTCAGGACAGTCTCGTACAACTAAATTGGTGGATGAAATAAAGAATTCGATATGACTAATATACATTAAGTGAACCGTAACCCGCAGCGCACGACCATGTGAGAGAAGTTGAGGAAATATGACACACTAAATAAATGCCCATGTAGCCATGTAGGAGTACCTCTAGCGTCATAAACAACAAGTTACCATAATTACGAGATCTCCTAGAAAATGTGTGCCTACAAAAGCAATACAAATCTTACAAGTTAGTGTTCTCTTGTGTCACAGATGTTCTAGTTTGTTGGTTCTTGTGAGAGTCACCATTCTAACCTATGCTCCTCGGAAATCCCGGCCTCCTTGGTGTTTCATTGGTCCATGGAACATGAGAGATATATATACATACGCTTGGGCATGCGAGGCATCAGGAGACCCATGTTGTTTGCTCATGATCCACAACTGTTTTGTGAGTGTAGCGTCTTCCTTGTAGGGCTTAGTGACAACACCACGTCATCTACTCTCAGGATGATTTTGTGTTGCCACGGTATGAGGATGTGACAGAAGCGAGACCATCATCACACAATGCAAAGCGAGATGAAAGATATGCTGCAGAGACGGGTTGAGAAATGCTTGGGAGAAGGGTTGTGGAATCTCACTTCGCAACAGATTTTAGAATGGGATCCAATGGAGACAAAGACAGTGAAATTAAACAAAAATTGTTTGAGGTAGATGTTGGCCTAGGAGTATGGGGCATCAGGAGATGATGCTAGCTGTTGAGGAATGCTCCATGTAACCTTGTGCATTGCCTGATCTATTTGCCCATTTGGAGCATCGCCAATATCTACTGCAGTCTGCATCCCAAACTATCCAGATGCCAAATAATGGCACCTGGCGATCTAATCGATGCTGCGTCAATGGTTTTTGTTGGAGAGAAGAACAATATCCTCAAAACCACAAGTCAAGACAAGATGGATTGGCAGAGGTGCCACAGTTCGTTGTCTCTTGTAAAACTAGGTGAACTGAACACTCAGCATGCCCGCCACATCTGACGGCATCAGCGAACGATATAAAAACCAAGAGTGTGTTGCAGATGCGACATTCAGCTTCAAATCAAAACTTTTTCATATGAACTCGGAGGAGGACAAACTTTTTATCAAAATTGTATCTCTTGACACAATTAACAACTTTGTAGTAGTTGACAAGTTTTGATTTGAAGCTGTTTAGATACCATTGTTTTAAGTTCACAGATTTTCAAATTTGACATTTTCAAACAACCTCAGATGATGATGTGGTCTATACCAAAGTTGTTATTCTGAATATTATCACTAACTTTATAGTTGAAAAGCTTTTTATTTGAGATTATTTAAAGTCCCAAATATATTTTCTAAGTTCATTGATGATTTTGAAGTTCAAAATTTAGAATTTCTAAATGACCTTGAATGTTCACATAGTTAAACCAAAGTTGTAGTGGAAACCTAATCTATCTATTGATAAGTTTTTTATTTGAAGTTGTTTAGTGTCTCAAATTTTATTTTAAATGCACATATTTTGAGATTCAGTTTTTTTGAATTTTTCGAACAATCTAGGATGGAGACACATCCTATACCAAAAAATTGTAGTTCTTGACAAGACTTAAAACTTTGCAATTCAAACTTTTTTCATTTGAGTTTATTTAGTAGCCAGAATATAAAATACAAGATAACAATATATTTGTAAAAAAATATAGAATCCTGTATAAACTCACATGATGGTATTAACACTAAGTTGTTGGTGGTGGGTTCAATTCTTGAGAACCACATAAGTTTTTTTTGGGGGTTTTCTAGAAACCATTAACGAAGGCTGACATTTAGCGACAAACACCTTAAGGTATGGTGTCTGCCTTCATTTATCGAGTTTTAAGAAAGATATTATGATCGCCTCTGTAAATGGCAATTAACAATAATGTTTGGTTAGAGACGGATAGCCTGCCCGCCTCTAAAATTAAGAAATGAACGTCAATGTTCTAAATGCTAGTGTCATGTACTTGCTTGTGGCGCAGAGCAATGTTAATTCGCTCCTATGGACACTCCACACAGTCTATATAAGAGCAATACTACAATGCTTATTACTCCCAAGATATTATCAGGAGTTGTATCCTCTCATCATCTATCATCACCTACATGTATGTATACTGCTACACGGTTCTATACGTGGGGACATAGATGTAGGTCACAGCTGGGAGTGCGGGGCATCAGGAGATGATGCTGAGGCTGATTGGTTCCTCTGCTAGCCATGCAGGCTGTGGTGTCGCCAAGCCAAAGAACATGGCGGAGAAAAAGGCTGCCACAAGTATGGCGTGTTTTTCAACTGCAAATTCAGTGGCTGCCAAATCTAAGGTCTGAACCAAACAGCAACCTTTTACTCGTGGTGCACCACAGTTGAGGCTGGCAAGATGTGGCAAGCTACTTGATGCTCCATGTAGCTCTTCCTTGTGTTGTTGTCCATTGCCTGATCTATTTGCACATTAGGGAGCACCTGGTGATCCAAATAATTATTGTTGCAAAACATGGCACCTGGTGCAGTAGATGCTGTGAAAATGATTATTGTTGCGGAGAAGATCAATGTTCTCAAAATCACAAGTCGAGGACAAGACGGATCCTCATAGGTGCAATAGTTCATTGCCTCTTGTAAAACTGAAAATGATTAACACGAAGAATAGAACAGTCCAGTAGAAACTCTGTAACGACAATTGGATACGCTCCCTAGGCCATCGCATCACCACTGCCACCCACATTGAGGAATTTGTCTCTCTCTGGATCAGAATCCAGGATGTTCATCTCATCCAAGGTGTCAAAGACTCCATCACCTGGAAATGGACGCCAGATGGAAATTACTCCACCTGCTCAGCGTACCGTGCCCAATTCAGAGGCTCGTTCTCAAAATTCCAAAGGGACCTCATTTGGAGAGCACTTGTGGAAAATAAGTGCAAGGTATTTGTATGGATCCTGATACACGGGAAACTACTAACAGCAGACAACTTGGTAAAAAGGGGTTGGCCACATGAGGAAAAGTGTGTGCTGTGCAATGGGCCTTTGGAGACTGGGCTACACCTATGTTTATGCTGCTCATTTGCTAAGGCAATTTGGAGTCAAATCCTAGCTTGGGAACATTTTGACGTCCTCTTGGGACCGCAACAGAACGACCCCCAAATATTTGTCACTGGTGGGAGAACACTGCACAAGCAAAGTGCCTTGTCCGGAGCGAAGACGCTTCAACGGTATGGTCATCTATATCTTCTGGAACCTCTGGAAAGAGAGGAACACACGAATATTCAACAATGACTATGAAACGGTGATGCAGGTGGCCACGAGAATTAAAGACAACATAGAGCAAAGAACAAGAGTGTTTCGATAGGGAGTTTTTATTTTTTGCTGCTGTACCGACTGGACTGTTTTTGGTCCTATTTGTACATAAAACACTTTTTCTACTCCCGTTCTTAATTGAAAGGCAGAGCTCCTGCCATTTTTTCCAAAAAAAAACTGAAAATGATTATTGTTGAACTGAAGACTCAGCATGCCCGCCATTCATCCGGCAGTGTCAGAAAACGATGGAAAAACCAACAGTGTATGTAGACATGCAGTCCATGCGAAATTCAATTCAGCTAGCGCACTCTGCTGATGAGGCCCACATGTATCCATTCAATGTTGCCTTCCTTCGGCAGAGCAGCTGGTCAAGAGGAATTGGCCTGGGGATGAACACTGCAATGTGTGTGGACAATTAGAGACAACCCAACATGTTTTCTTTGAGTGTTACTAATTGTTGCTAGTGGACATTCCATATGATGCTCTTTTTTGGACACAGACACCCACACACCTTATTCAAAGGTGATTTTCCTTTTAGCTTGCATTTGCTAGAGTTTATGGTTAATTCATAATGACTATGTTTTCAACAATAAAGTCATATCAAATCCTAATATGGCGGTACACCGGTAGATAATCTTTATGCAGAAATGGAGCATTCTGGTAAAGGACAAGGAAAGAGGTTGGATTATGAAGACGCTGGAAAAGCTATCAAGACTTTTGGTGCGAAACGCCCAAGATTAGTGGTGTAGAAGTTCACTACAAGGATGTTTCAGTTGTTTTGCTTTGATGAACCCTTAAGTAGCTGTTTTTCTTAACTTCTCTGTGTTTGAGGGGCATGCCTTGGGCACTGTTTTGAACTGATATTGTAAGCTGGTCTTCCTAGCAAACTCAATGCTTTCTATAAAATGGGGTCAATTGGTCTTTGGTCTTATTGAATGGTTCCCCTAACCCTTCTTGATCCGACAATATGAAAAACCCCTACATTGAGCATTTATTTTATTATGTATATCCTAGCTCTTGCTAGAATCTCTCATTTTTTCTTAATGCTGAAACATCCATTTCTTCCACTAGAGACTAGCTAGTTACTAGCTGGGGCTAAAAATTATCCCAAATTAACTATGATTGGCTAGTTATGACTAACAACTAGTTGAAGACTTGCTAAAAAATTAGCACACCTATTGGCTCTACTATTTGGATGCACTAGAGCCAATTTTTAGCTAGCTAGTAATTAGCTCTCTGTATCCAAATAGGCTCTAAGTCAAATCCCGATGCAAACAAGAGTTCAATATGGACATTAAATGACTTGTAACCCTGGATCATGTGTAGTAAAGTTGAGCAAATAATGTCTTACTACAAATTGATCATAGATCAACTGGTTGGGTTTTTTGTGGTGGAACCTGTCCACCTGGGTTCAATACCCCGACTTGACACGGGTGCTCGTATTTTTTCTAGATTTATTCCAGGATTAACAACGCTATGCTTTTAGTAGTAGGCGACGTGCCCATCGACAGCGATGCGCTTGTCGTGACTTCGTCCATCTTGAGATTTAGCGATGCGCTTGTGGTGACTTCATCGATCTTGATATTTGTCGGTCCAACTCGGTTCATCGGAGGTGCTTATAGGGGTAGGGTGTGCGTGCGTGTGTGCGTTCATAAGGGGTGGTGTGTGCTCGTGTGTATGTGGCATAGGGGTAAGATGTGTGTGCGTGTATTCATAGGGGTGAGTGTGCGCTCGTGTATGTATTAACCATGTTGCAATTGGTGACTGAGTCTTGCAAAAAACTGTCTTACTAAATGCATCATAGTAATAGTAACGCAGGGGGTTTTCCATAAAAAAATGTAGGGGGTGTGGACAAAATATTTTTCTTAACTAAAAAGGTTGTGCGTCTGCATAACCTATATTTATGTATGGCCCGCTGACCGCCGTGTGTCCTAAAAAGGTTGGTTTTTTTGTATGCATTAGATTTTTCACAATGCACAGTGTCCATTATAATCTGGTATAGTCACGTTGGTTGATGAAATAAAGAATATGGTATTTTTCACAATGCATTATGTGCAGTACAGTCTCATGTACAATGACATTAGTGCGTGAAATAAAAAGTTGGTTGTGAATAATAATATACTAAGTAACTGTAATCCGTAGCGCCAACCTTGTGATAAGTGGAGCAAATATGCCATATTAAATGGATCATGTGTGCATTGAGGCTGGCTCATTGGTTATTTCACTGTATGGTGGATATATGCTGCCCATGTTGGAGAGTACCTGTACCTCTATATATAGTGTCGTGATACAACAAGCTAGTTAGGTCTCTCTCGAGTCATGCACCTTATAAGTTAGTATAGCTCTCTGAGTATAGATGTTCTACCTTCTTGCTTCTTGCAAAGGCCGCCCTTCTCAGTTAGCTACTCTATGAAATCCCTTCTTGGTGTTCCATTTCTCCAAGGAACATGAGAGATATATACATACATCACTTGCGAGGCATCAGGAGACCATGTTGTTGGTCGATGCTACAAAGGTATTTTGTCAGGATACCATCTGCCTTGTATGGGTCGAGTGTCACCACCTCATGACTCGGTGTTGCCACTGCGGAAGCTGCAGGAACAAAGTTCGCTCCCATCATACGTAGTGAGATCATCACATGAGGGCAGATCTGCACCCCGGACGGGGGCTGCAGCGGGTGGTGTGGCCCCAAATTGATAAGAACACATCTTCATCTCTAGCCCAAAATAGTTTAGAGTCTAGGTGTTCAATCCTACCCGGCACCAATATGTCATAGGATTTCTAGCCTTCTCTTACTATTTAGCCCTCCCTCTTGTATCGTTTATGGATCCGCCACTGTGCTCAAGCTTCTGAGAAAGTTGTTGAATCTCCATGCTCATGTTGCTCGTGTCTTGGCGATCCTGCCACTTCATACTGTTTGACAAGCAATGTTCATCTATCTTTCAAAAAAGAAAAGGACAAGCTAAACAATCGGTGAGCAGACACAGAACTTTGCTGATGCAAAGGGTAATGGATATATAGTGCAACAATACCTTCATAAAAGGATGTATCATTCAATTATGCAAGCCAAAAAATGGTAGAAGTTTTCTCCCTGAAGCCATGAAGATTAATTATCGATTTGGTGGAGCAGGGTTAACATCTCAAATTCTGGATCAGGTCCTGCTAGCAGGCTCATATCTATTTGCAATTGGTGATCCGCAGAAAACAGTAAAAACTGGATTGAAATTTGAACAAGGAAATCAAACTGTCTAGAAATTGGCACTGCACTGGTTCGGTGGCACCCAACCAAGTTCAACAGTGTGGCATAAAGCATATATCAAGCAAATAAACAATGTGTAGACAAAAGATTAATAGCTAAACATGGTCCAGAATATAGTCTTAACTTAAGGATCTAACTAGCTACTAATAACCCCTGCCTCTCTTCCTCTTTCTTGTTTCTTGCAATTGCAAAGGTTCCTGAATGCTTGCAACTTCAGATTGATATCTAGTGCAAGGCTTCTTCATACTGATATACTAATGTTTCCTGTTTTTTCTTAGTGTCTTACTCCCTCCAGTTTAAATTATATTATAAGACGCTTTGACTTATGTAGATTAGTTTTTGTTATGCACTTACATATATAATATAACTAGATATATAACAGAAGTAGTGTATATTTCTAGAAAAGTTCAAGCGTCTTATAATTTAGAATAAAGGGAGTAGTAGACAATTGAAAAGCAATTCCAGAAAGATAATTGCACAGCATCATGAAAGCTTCGCACAGTGTACTGTACTATGTGAAGAAGTTGGAAAGATAATTCCGTGGCTGCTCGATGTACCTCTAAGCAATAAAAATGTAAGCGGGCTTAGGAATAAGTTCGGTGAAAACAATTATAATTTTTTATTACCTGTCGAAGAAAACCCATCTTTTAATAAGAATTGAAGCCAAACTTTGGTACAGAACATGTTCAAGAAAGTAGATGTTAGAGTGCACGGTTAGTTCTAGACCTAAACAGATCTATTAACCGATGAACGCGGAAGCAAAATCAACGTAGAAGAAAATATGCAAATAAGAACGACACCGAGGCACGATGTTAATGAGGTTCGACGATGTGCTTAATCCTCGGGGCAATGACTATAGGCGCTCCTCCCCATAAAACAGCAGTTACACCGGCATCCCAATGATCCTGCGGCCTTGCCGCCACCCAAACCAGCCGCCAAGTCGTCTCTTTTGGTTACAACAGGGGTAGCCTCATATTTATGGCCCCCTAGGACACAGAGTTCGGCTCCAACTCTAACAGTAGAGTCAAGAGATTGTGCAGAAAGAAACTATAGCTGTAACTGTAACCAATATGATTTTTTCTCACGGTCCTTACAGGAGAAAGAGAGAAAGAAAGTATTAACATATGAATATTGCAGTTTGCACACATACGAAAAGCAACAATTTTGAAAGACATTTTCATTTCGAGGAAAATGTTGGAAAACCACTGACGAACTGGACATCTAATCCCAGCGAGCTAGAGCTCAATCGAACACAGTAAGCACACACCGGCGCCGCCCTTGATCACTCTGTCCACCTGCGGTGAGGGGTTCCCATTTCCCTTCACTGTCGTAGAAGCAATTTTACTAGAATCACCAAACTATTTAAGTTATGGTCAGAATGTTTTTTTCCTTTTGTTATTGGCAGATGAAGTAACAGTAACAGAAGCCTGCAGTGTGCAGCTACAGCTATACTGGGCCTTGTTTAGTTCACTCCAAAACCCAAAAACTTTTCAAGATACCCCGTCACATGGAATCTTACGGCACATACATGAAGCATTAAATATAGTTAAAAATAAAAACTAATTACACAGTTTGCCTGTAAATCACGAGATAAATCTTTTAAACCTAGTTAGTTTATAATTGGATAATATTTACTACAAACAAACGAAAGTGCTACAGTTGCCAAAATTTTTTCATTTCGGCAACTAAACAAGGCCTGGGTGGCATGGGGGAGATGAGGTGAGAGGGGATGGGGGACGACTGAACTGAGTCTGGACTTGGACTCCCCAATTTGATTTGGTAATCTTTTTGGGGTCTGAGCTCTCGACCTAGTGACGTGTTTCATCTCAATAAGTCCAATGCGAAATTTCCTATTATGAGTCACGCGTTTAGTCAGAAACAATCTCTGGTAAGTTATTATTAGTAGCCATGGGAGACACCTCCTGAGTAACATGTTTTGTTTACCTGAGTCACTGATTTTACATTAATGATGTGTTTCAATTCCATATCACTGATAAAGGTATATCCTTTGTGTTATTGTGACTCGCTACAAAAACTACTTTTACTTCTGTGCCTCTGGCGCAGAGCAAGGTTATAATTTCCGGGTTCCCATGAGCAGTATACGCCCTCTATATAAGACCAAAACTATGAAGTTTGCAACATGAGTCATAAAGGTTTAGCTACTTGGGATCAGAAGTTGTATCCTTCCATCATCTATCATCAGCTCAGCACGACATCGCCTACACGGTTCCATACATTGGGAGCTATACGTTGTCCTATAGGAGTGCGGGGCATCTGGAGATGGTGCTAGCTGTCCTTGTGCATTGTCTGATCAGACTACTACAAATGGCTACTGTAGAGGCAGTCGGGAGCATCACCAACAATCTGCTGCAATCCAAGATGTGTATGTGTCAGATAATAGCACTATTTTTGTTGAAAAGAATGGATACCTATGTCCTAGGTCAAACACTGCAAGAGGGGCAGGGGTCGTTGCTTGTTTTAAAACCAGGTAAAAACTTGCGTGCAACACCCATGCATGGGTCACCCACGATGCACCTCAGAGCATGATGGATAGGGACAAAAAGTGTGGTGCAATAGGCAGCTCATGCGACATGGCGACCAACCAACAGTTATGTGTATTTTAACAATCATCGAGATGTAAATGCTGTTATGTTTATTTTGACATTGACTTTAAAGACCTTGTCTCGATATTTTTTTAAAAAAAACATAAAGTGCTGCATATGCATTGTGTTTCACGTCAACGGGAGTTGTGATTACCCATGTGATCTCAGTGTGCGTGGCTTTGTCATTAGGGTTTCTGGTTTAATTTTGTCCCTACCGTTTGCACCGACCATGTGTTCACTGTTGATCACCACTCTCCTTGGTCCACTATACTTTTCAGGCAGAAACAAAAATGTGAGCGAGAAAAAAGTCATGTTAGTTGCAATAATATATTAAGAATTTAATATGAAGATTAAATGAGTTTTAGCTCTCTCGATTATGTGTAAAAGCTTAGCAAATATGTCACACTAAATGCACCACCCATTGATGCACTTCTGGCACCATGACAGAGAAAGTTAAGTATGAGCTCCCATGGAAGATGCACGCATATAAGAGCAAGATAAAGATTAGAAGTTGGAGCACTCTCAAGTCGCAAAACATCTTAGCTACCTTCTCGCAAGGGTCACCCTTCTCACTTAGGTAGTTAGACACTTAGGCCCCATGGATCTTTCATTTTTTTTATCTCCATGGAACATAGGAGAGATGTACACATGGGCATGTGAGGCAGCATAGCATACCTTGCTGCCTCGCTTGTATAGGTTCAATGTTGCCATTGTGGATATACTCTATGGAGAGATCGTGTGCTTGGCTGCATGCCTAATGGGCCTAGGTCTAGGTCCAGCTACAGATTTTTAGTGTTGCCACCGTGAATCAAGGTGCTTTGTAGAGAGATCGTGTGCTTGGCCCGATGCCTAATGGGCCTAGGTCTAGGTTCATCTACATATTCATATATGTGCCCCTGCCTTGTGAATGAGATGCAGGTTCATCTTGAGCATCCTCATGGTCTTCACTTTGGAATACCATAGACAAGAGATTGTTATTAAAGAATGAATGAAAAATTTAATCCTACAAATTATTGTTACTTAGAAAGTTGAGCAGCGGGGATTATTAATTCATTATTACCATAAACCTATATAGCAAAAAAAACATACTTTGCAACTCAACCAAAGTTCTTAATATCTGGATAAATCCTATTAATTGTTACTTACATACCTTACAATGGCATATGGGCTGGGATCACCTCCATAATCCTGGAGTAGACTACTTTGCAACTCAGCTAAACCCATTGCCACCAGGATAAAAGCAGCAAAAGTCAAGATCACTAGCATTAAAATGTTTGTTCTCTGCACCCCCAACCCCCTAAAAAGGTTGGTTCTTCATAAACGTTATCTTTCTCACAATGCACTGCTGTGCAGTAGTCTCCTATTAGTCGGTGAAACCAAGAGTGTGGTGCAGACTTATGCGACTGGTAGGGTGAACAACCAAACACTTTAAAATATCTCTAGTATTGAACAAGCACCAAAATTAAAATCCTGTTATGTTTATTTTGGTGTAAACTTTATTTAAAACAAGACCTTGTTTTAATAACATTCTTCTGAAGAATCAGACAGTGCTACACAAGGGTTGTGATTAGTTTTTTTTAAAGAGCAGGAGGGATAGAAGAGCCCCTACTAGAAATTTATCGAGACAACCCAGGAGGTTGCAGTACAAGCAAACAAAGTTCAAAAACAAAGGAAGAAAAAACAAGCAAAGGAACAAGAACTAAAAGTTACAGAGCCTGGGAACATGTCCATTCAGGACACAAAAAAAAAAGAAATAAAAAAGATTAAAGCAATCACACAAGATGCTCTAACCATGACTGAATTCCTGGGAAGTATTTTTTTTCTTTGCTCTCCATAGGAGTTGCTTGAAAAGGACTTTGAAACCTTGAAAACAGCTTACAGAGGCTAATCTGAATATAACATCATTTCTGGCAATCCAAATGCTCCAGCACATAAGCACAATAACTTTCATGAAGAAACTGACATTCAGTTGGGTTTTTAGGCTTTGTATTCTCTGATAAGCATCTGGCTGGCTAATAATGGTCAGGCCAAGTAAACTCCAACAGTTCCTAGCAAAACTGCATTCCATGAAGGAGGGAGCAGAGAACGCAGTTCCTGGAAGGGATTGGCATATGTCTTCTGCTGAAGATGTTTCGAGTACTAAGTCTATCTTTGACAAGGAGCCAGAAAAAAACTTTGTGCTTATGTTGGCAAGATGATTTCCAAATCCACTTGAAGATGGGATGAGCTTGCACATTTCCAAGCATTTGCTTATAAGCCTTTCTGGAAGAAAAGGAGGCATTTCCCCAGATATAAGTCCACACATCAGAACCTAAATTATGCTGCTGCTGGAGAAGGATGCTAGATAGGAGCTGGAATTGCTAGAAAGCTTGAACAGAAAGAGGCAGCATGAAGAGATTGTACTGATCACTGGCAAATGCAGCACATTTCAAGGAAATATTAGGCTTCTTTGCAAAAGAGTACAGTTCAGGTAGAGCCAACCTGAGGGGTTGGCCCTTCCAACCATCATCCCACAAGAAACAAGAGGAACCATCAGAAACAACAGTGGCCAAACCTTTGTATTTGTGCAACACCTTGAGGAGATCCCTCCACCAAAAGGACCCCTTCTTCGTATGGTTTGGTAATCTGTTATTGGAGTAATGTTTTTCCCAAATCAACTTAACCCAAGGGATATCAGCCTTGTTAAAAAAATTGTGGAAGTTCTTTAGGAGGAGAGCTTCATTCTGAGTTTTAAGGTCTAGCACACCAATCCCTCCATCAATCTTTGGTCTGGCCACCATCTCCCAAGCAGCCTTGGCATTAATTCTATTGCTTTCATCAGAACCCCTCCACAAACAGTGTTTTCTGTACTTGTCAACCTGATCTATGACTGTTGTATGCAGATGGAAAGTGCACATGAAGAAACTGGGGAGGGAAGTGAAAACAAAATTTACCATCTGCAGCTTGCCAGCTTGGGAGAGAAAGAGAGAAGTGCTAATGAGCCTCTTTTCACATCTATTAACCAGGGGCATGAAGTCTTCAACTCTTGGCTTTGAAAGTCCCAATGGAAGGCCAAGATAAGTGAAGGGGAAGCTACCAACAGAGCAACCAAAAGTAGCAGCAAGGTGATTAGTATTTTCTTCACTGATGTTGATTAGCACAAGCATTGATTTGGAAAAAAATTTGAGATTTAGCCCTGAAGCAATTGCAAAGAATTTTGCAAGGCTTTAAGGATGAATAACTGTCTTCTACATCCTTCTATTATTATGAGTGTGTCATCTGCATATTGTAAGATTGGAAGGTCCTAAGAGAATTACAAAGAGGACACAAACACTCAAATGCAGAGGCTAGACTAGCAATAAGGCAGTGATCATTCAAAAATGTAACCTGTCTTAGAAATTTAGATAAAGACTTGCGGTGGAAGTCCTACTTTCATATGGTTTTCCTTTGTCAAGACCAAATTAAAAGAACAAAAGTTCATCTCTTCTTGTGCCTAGCGAGTTGTGTCTATCTATTCCTAATGGGCAATGGCTCTGGGCATGGCTGTAATCTTGTTGATGTAATATATGTACGGAGTCCAATATTCTAGAGCCCTAGGTAGACAGAAATTTGTTTCATTAATTCTGACCATGTTCGAACTAGCCTACTTAATCATAACTAGCGTCTAGACACTAAAGAACAAATGAAACAATATATCACTGCATCGTACTATGAATTATCCCATAGAAATGTATCACTGTATTGTACTAGTTCACATTTGGATCATCCTCACAGGTAGACACCATGAGCACACATCACTGCGCAATGAGAATCCACTGCATTCCCTGTGAAAAACATACTTTGCAACTCAACCAAAGTTCTTGTCATCTGGATAAATCCTGATAATTGTTACTTAGACAGCTGTACAATGGCGAATGAGGCTGGGATCACTGCCATAATCTTGGAGCAGAGAAAGACTACTTTGCAACTCAGCTAAAATCATTGTCACCAGGATAAAAGCTGCAAAAGTCCACTAGCTCTGCTCTGCACCCCCAAACCCCCTAAAAAGGTTGGTTCTTCATAAATCGTAAGCGTTAGCTTTCTAGCAAAGCACTATGTACAGTACAGTCTCACATTAGTCGGTGAAATACATAATTCAGTATGTTTTTTCGCGAACAGGGCTGCCCCCCCGTGTTTCATTAAGACGAAAGGAGTTTGAAATTACAAAGCTGTTAGGTCCGCTACCTTCACTCGTTTACGAGCGGCAAGCGATCAAAATAGCGGAACTAACAACCTAGAGAAACAGAAAAGTACTATACGGCGCTTGTTTGCGCGACACCGGCGTTATCAAAGAACGCCCAGACAGTAGCTAAGGGGATGAAGCCGGCCTCGATCCAAAGACTTCCTTCATCGTGGATGCGCTTTGCAATGGTCGCCACCGTGGACACATCATTTCGGAAGATCCTCGCGTTCTGTTCTTTCCAAACTTCCCATGAGACAAGCAGGACCAAGGCGTCAAAACCTTGCCTCTTTTCCGAATCCAGCAACAACCTCTGCTGCAGCCACCACGCAGCGACATCTCCATCACCTAGGGTATCCATAAGCTGGTGAAGGCCAACTGTTACTAGGACCCTAAACCAAACCTCCCTGGTGACCACACATCCCGCCAACAGATGTGAGACCGTTTCGGATGCCTAGCTGCAGAGGGCGCAGCTATCATCGTCTTGCAGACCGTGGCGCTTGCGGCGATCACTCGTCCAAAGCCTGTTGTGCAAACCCAACCAAAAGAAGAACTTCACCTTAGGAGGTGCCCTAACACGCTAAAGCTCTTTAGCGCCATACAGCTCCGTCGAGCCCGCGAAGAAAGCTCGGTAAGTGGATGACACTGAGAACTTTCCATCCGGCGACCACTTCTAGACGAAACGGTCCGCTTGTAGGGGGTCCAGAACGATGTCGCAGGCAAGCGCCCAAATTCTGAGGAAGTCACACAGCACTTGCACTGTTGTTGCACCAGAGATATCCCTAACCCATCTTCTGTTGAGAACAGCCTCACTGACCGTGCGTCCTCTACCAGCCCTTGAGGTTGCCTGAAAAAGCGCCGGAGCAAGGCAGCGTAGGGGGGCATTCGGTAGCCAACGGTCGTTCCAAAAACTCGCGGATTTGCCGTCCCCCAGCCGTACCGAGCAGGAGGCCTGGATGTGAATGTTAATAAGTGAGCTAGCTGTACCTAGCGCCCTGCCTTGTTTAAAACGGAGCAAATATGCCGCACTAAATGAATCTTATGTGCATTGTAGCTGGTTGGTTGGTGATTTCACTAGATGACCTCTCTCACGTCATGACACAGCAAGTCAATAATTAATTAATTCTCCTGGAAAATAAATTGTGCGCCTATAAAAGCAAAAGAAAGCCTACAAGTTAGAGCACACGTTCTACCTTGTCGCTAGGTTACACACCACTCACTTAGGCACTTAGCTACACTCTACCTACATGGCTACGCCCCTTGGAAATTATTAAATCTCTCCTTAATTTCATTCCTTTTCTCCATGAGATATGGGAGATACATACACATGGGCCTATGAGGCATCAGGAATCGGTGTTGTCGCCCAACAATATGCTTATGTTTTGTTAGTGCACCATCTACCTCGTGGAGATCAAGTGTCGCCTATGGAGACGGCACAATATCAACATCCACTCCGATTATGCATCCTGAGTTGATCACACATAGTTGTGGATTCTGAAGACTGAGGGTGCGACTGCGACCAAGGATTGCCTTGCTCAAAGCTTGTAGATTCTGAGACTAATAGCAACGGCTGATCCCATCAGAATTACAAAAGACGACAAGCATAATACCATAAGGTATTGATCCTTCAAATGTACGTAATCAGGCTTTTGACAAGAAATTCAGATAACCTATGTGCTGGAAATCCTATTTCCATGTGGCCTTTTGCTTTCTTGAGATTAGAATTCTAATTCATGTCTAATGCGTAACAAGCCTGTTTTGCTCCGAACAAATTGTGCCTCTATCATAGCTTTTTTTTAAAGATAAAGGATACTTCATACTCGGCTTCATCTACCAACAGGTAGAATCAGGCCAATTATTACAAGGTTTGGCCCGTAAGCCAGCACACAAGCTATAAAGTACTCCATCTTATAGCGACCCACACAAAAGAATAAAGTAAAGTTTTTTGACTAAACAAGACCAATAGACCTATTTGACATTGGAAGCAAAGAAATGCAAGGCCAATGTCTCTAGATGCTGCCCTACAAGATCAGCCGGTCCCGTTGAACATCACAAAGCTGCAGTCTTGCCCATTCGTGGAGCCAGTGAGTTTGTAGTGGGCGTAGTTATGAGCTGCTTGATGCAGTTGAAAGGCATGGTTTATCTGCCTATACTACCAGAAGAATATAATACGGTAACATACTAGTCCAATATTTCTAGATCGATATTGCAATAGACAGAAATTTGCTCTGCGCTGACCATGTTTATTATTAGCTTCATTATTAGCCTACTTGAATCATTCTGTATTATGGAAACATCTAAGAGACTAATTAATAACAAGAGGAAAGTCCACTACCGGTCCCTAAACTTGTGCTGTCGTGTCATCCCGGTCCCTAAACTCACAAATCGATTGTTTAGGTCCTCAAATTTGTTCATCTGTGTCATCTCGGTCCCTAAACTTGTTCAATTGTGTCATCCCGGTCCCTAAACTTAGAAATCATCCGTTTAGATCCTCAAAGTTGTTTAGTTGTGTCATCTCGGTCCCTAAACTTGGTTTTGAATCTCATCTGGGTCAAAACAAAGCGATCTAACAACTCTATATCAAAAAATAATTCATAACTTTTTCATATGAACTCAAATGAAGACAAATTTTATACCAAAGTTATAGTCCTCAGCACAATCTACAACTTTGTAGTTGAAAAGTTTTTTATTTGAAGTCGTTTAGTGTTATAAAATTTAATTTTAAATTTTAAATTTTAAAATCTATAAACTTATAAAAAATATTTTGGGAACCTAAACGATTTTAATTTAAAAACTTTTCAACTGCAAAGTTGTAGATCATGTTGCTGCCTACAATTTTGATATAAAGTTTATTTTCATTTGAGTTCATATAAAAAAGTTATGAATTATTTTTCAATATAGAGTTTTTAGATTCGTCCTGTTTTTACCCAGATAAGACTTAAAAACAAGTTTAGGGACCGGGATGACACAACTAAACAAGTTTAAGGACCTATATGGGAGATTTTTAAGTTTAGGGACCAGGATGACACAACCGAACAAGTTTAGGTACCTAAACGGTCATTTTGCGAGTTTAAGGACCGGGATGACACATCTGAACAAGTTTAGGGACCGCTGATGGACTTTACTCTAATAACAATGAGAACATGAAGCAATTAAATCGATCGTGGTGACTGACTGATCAGGTCTGTGATGGAACATGGATTTATTACACTATTACAATCACTATACATTTTTTTAGATAAGGAATATATAAATATCCGGCCTCTACATCTGGGGATGTACACGGCCAATTATTACAACGTTGGGGATAAAAGAAAGAGGAGAAAGAGCAAGCCATGGTCTTAAACATTGACCAGGAAATTAAAGCAAACAGTAAATATGTTTCCATCCTTTATTAGAAATCTCTAAAGCAATTGTCTCCAATCTCTTGCTTATCGATGTGAGGATGTCTTTGGCTTGCTCATCACGCTGCAGCGGGCCCAGAAGCGGAGCCAATACGCTCCCCTGAAAATAAGCTGCATAATGGAGTTAGTTTTGAGTTTGTTAAATACAACATCATTCCGGCATCGCCAGGTGGCCCAGCACATGGTAGCCACCCCAACCCAGATCACACCTCTAAGCCTCTTATGCTGATTACGAAGCCACGTACCAAACATATGGCTGATGATCTTGGTTGAGTTAAATTTGTAGCAAAGAAAATAATTCTCCAAATCGTTTTGGTAAAGGGGCAATCTATGAAAAAGTGTTGGATAGTCTCATTCATATTACAACAGATACATTTCTGACTCCCTTTTCAATTCTTTCTAGCGAGGTTGTCTTTGGTTAAGACAACTCCCTTTTGTAGGAACTAAAGAAAGATTTTAATCTTTAGGGGAATTTTTATTTTCCAGAGTGTCCTATGAAGAAAAGGTGATTGTGTATCAATGAGATGGAGATACAACGAACGGACAGAAAATAACCTAGATTTGGTTAATTTCCATCTAAAATACCACAAGATGCTAATCTTTACTCATGTGTCTCTGGTGTAGAGCAAGGATGAGCAATAGCTCACAAGTGGAGGATTCTACTGAGTGGTATACATCCTTCCATTCCCATCTAGTTATACATTATATTGTTGCATCATTGCGAGATAGACGTCTTAGGCGGCCTACGAATGTGTGTACTGCCTCTAGTGCCGAGCAAGGTTGATTGTAAGATGGAAACTATGTGTTGCAACACCACCCAAGAGTAACAAATTAAGGTTTATATTACCTACTCTAAAGTTGCCTATACCCACCCATACATTTGCATGGTTGCATAAATTGGGAGAGAGACATATAGGCCTAGGTGTGTGAGGCATCTAGAGATGATGCTAGTGGTTGACACTACTACAAAAAATCTTTTGCGAGACGTTTTAAAAAAGACCTTGGAGGCGCGCAGGATATTCAACCGCCTCGGTTAATACCTCGGATTAATCGAGGCGGGCATTTTTATTAACCGAGGCGGTTACAAATAACCGCTTCAATTTATCGATTTACGGAGGCAGGTGACCTAAACTATCTGCCTCGGTTAATACCGATTAACCGAGGCGGTTATTATAACGTAAACGCCTCAGTTAATATATTAACCGAGGCGGGCATACTATAAGGCCCGTCTTGGTTAATCAGGCCCAACCCGTTAGCCCACGCCAGCCCACTATCATGTCTCATATATAAATGAACACACGAACCCTAAAGTTACTCCCTCACCCTTCAGCCGCAACCTCCCCCGTGCTCCTCCACGCAACCGCGGGGCACCGAGCGTCGTGCTCCTCCCTTCCCTCTTCCCCGTGCTTCTCCACGCTCCTCCCTCTCCTCCACGCGCTCCTACCTGCTCTCCTCTCTTATCGGCGCCCCTCTCCTCTCCTCCTCTCCTCTCTTGCAGTGGCGGCGCCCCTTTCCCTCTCCCCTCTCCCACTTCGCCAGATCCGGCTTCTTCCAGTGGGGCATCGCCCACCCTCTCCTCTAGCACCGGCGATGTACGGGGCTACCATCTCCTCTAGCGGACGCGGATCTGGAGGCAAGATCCGGAGGCGAGAAGTTCGGATCCGAATGCCTGGCGACACGTGTGAAGCGGGCGACGGATGGCCACCTCACCCCCAGCCCCACCCCCAAGCGCGGCTGCCTCTCCGATGGTGGATCTGCCAGAGATGGGGCTCTCCTCGGTGGATCTGGTTCTGCGTGTGCGGCGGCGGCCGTGCCCTGGCGGCAGCGCGGGCAGCGGTGGATGGGCTTGACTCTAGGCCCTAGATGGGCTTGTGGGCGGGCTTGTCTTTTTTTTTGTTTTATTAACAGTGGCAGGCATCTATCCGTCTCGGTAAATCGTTCATTTACAGTGACCTTAGATGCGAGGCGGACGGAAAAGCCGCCTCGGAAAACCAGTTTTGCCCGCCTCCAAAAGTTTTTTTTGTAGTAGTGTGAAAAATGCTCTAAATAACTCTTTCTTGTGCATTGCATTGCCTACTGTTGTATCTTGAGCTATTTAGTAGATATGAGATTATGGCACCCGCAGCCCAATTGATACTGCCATGACGGTTTTGGTGGACAAGAGAGCTACTTCCACACAAACAAGACGCATGGATCATGAGAGGTGCAACAGTCACCTCTTTCATATCTGGAACTCGATTGGGTCGGATGTAGTAGCTAGGGGTGTTGAATTCAAGCCCCCATGGTTCCACATGCGTATATTTCACGTGATGACTTGTAACTCTCCCTGTTTAAAAGAAATTGCTATTTTTTGGCCCAAAATTGCAAATTTTGAAAAAAAAAATGTAGATGTGCCTAGATATCCACCTCTAGCAGCTGCAGAGTTCAAGAAACACCAAACTCTAGCTACAGATATATGCATGTCCATAGTAGTGGGTTATTAGCGTAGCCTGGTTTTCAGCAACCTCTAAAAAGCATGTCCTAGTAGTGGGTTATTAGGGTCTAGCTAGAGATATATGCACAGAAACACCAAACTGTTTAAGTTATGATCAGAATGTATTTTTTTTACTTTGTTATTATAACAAGTTTATCTCCATATATACAAAATGAATTCAAATTATATGCAAGATGGAGTTGCAAATCAGTGGAAACAAATCAGATTCACATTGAATCAGATACAAATGTTACTAATTTCCATACCTTTTTTAGTACAGATACGAATTCGAATATTTTAGATACAAATGTAAATTGAATAGGTTCTATTCAGGTTCACATTCGACAGTAGCCATAGAGATAAATTTTAAATACTTTCAAGACGATAATTAACAGACTTTCAAAATAAATATGAATTAATGGCACAGCAGTAAAATCAAATGACAGATATTAAAAAGCTATTTAATATATCAATGGTCATATTAGTTAATACTAATGTAATTGGTTGTATTTGAAATGAATAATTTTGTTTAATTATATTTAAAATAAATACATATAATCTTAATATAATCTTTAAGTATCATTGGTACTATTAATATAAATATCAATAACCATTAGTTATGGAGATAAGTTTTAAATATTTTCAATGGTACATCATTAATAATATAAGATTAAGATCTTTAGTCATTAATGATAGATATATATTTTCAGCAGGACTTTACTCTTCGTGGATATTAGTATTTAATAGCATTTTATGTTCATTTATATTTTGGGAACATGGATATGAATACGGAAAATAAAGAAATAGATTTTAATATTTCTATTTTAGCACTGATACGAATACAAATATCATATTGATGGTTTAGCGGATACAGATATTTATTGTTAAGAATGAAAAGTGAATGACGATTGTATTCGATCAGTGAACCGTGTGTACAGGTATTACAAGTATTTATGTTACGGTAAACGTAACTGCCTAATCTACGAATCGGTGTCTTGGCCTTGACGGTGTCTCTTCGGAAGGAGTACGATGTCCTTCGTACAGGCATATCCTTGATTCCTACGTAACCTATGGATAAGGCTAATCCTAACACTAATTATCCATTGATCAATAATTAATTAACTCTAATTAATCTTAACACTCCCCCTTGATCAATGGATCTTGTGTAGACACCGTTTGTATCTTGTAGAGTCTTTGATATTAAATCGTCAATCGTATTCTTAAAAGCTTTGGAAAACCCTGTGGGAAAAAACCAAAGTATATTGATATATCTGGTAAAACTCCTTAAAAACCCAGTGGGAAAAATAAAGAGAAACCCCATGATATATATAATTCCCAATGTCTCTAGACCCTTTACGTAATTCTAAAGACTTAGTCTAAAGACACTTTGATCAAAGATCAATATGTCATATATTATCCTTGAAAAACCTCTGTGAGGAAAAATAGATAATATGACAATTACCATGTGTTAACATTACCTCATTAAAAACTTTATGTGAGAAAGCTTCTTAAGAGTAAAACTCATATAAAGAAAAGAGTGTAATGTGATGCTTATGTAGGTTATCTCTTAATGAGATTCTCCCCCTGATTCTCGCAAATCTCTAAGTCTTCTCATACCAATTCCTTTGACGCATTTAGAAAATGATGAGTATGGTAGAGACTTTGTGAATAAATCCGCTAGATTATCACAAGACTTAGTTTGCAAGATTTCTATCTCTCCATTTTGTTGGAGTTCATGGGGGTAGAATAGTTTAGGAATAATATGCTTAGTCATATTACTCTTAATATAACCTGACTCCATCTGACTAACACATGCTGAATTATCCTCAAAGATAATTGTCGGTGCATCAACCTTTCCAATGCCACAAGATTGTATTATGTGGTTTATCATTCTGCGGAGCCATACGCATTCGCGTGATGCCTCATATAATGCTATTATTTCAGAATGATTGGTTGATGTAGATACTAAAGTCTGCTTTGTAGACTTCCAAGATATTGCTGTGCTACCATGCATGAATACAAAGCCTGTTTGCGATCTGCCATTGTGGGGATCTGATAAATAACCAGCATCTGTATATCCTATTAGATTAGGATCTTGACTTCTACTATAGAATAATCCAAGATCTCTAGTGCCATTAAGGTATCTTAAAATTGACTTAACTCCTACCCAATGACGTTTGGTAGGTGCAGCACTATGTCTTGCTAATAAATTTACTGCAAATTCAATATCCGGCCGGGTATTGTTAGCAAGATACATAAGTGCTCCAATGGCACTAAGGTATGGGACTTGTGGTCCTAATACCTCTTCTTCTTCTCCCCGTCGTCTAAAAGGATCCTTCTCAACATCTAAGGATCTTACTACCATGGGAGTCTTTATAGGATATGCCTTGTCCATATTGAATTTCTTCAATATTTTACCAATATAGGCAGATTGGTATACAAATATACCATTGGGTAAATGTTCAAGTTGTAAACCTAAGCAGTACTTTGTTTTACCTAAGTCCTTCATTTCAAACTCCGTCTTTAAATGATGACGAGCTTCATTAATATCAGTTTCACTGCCAATGATATTAAGATCATCGACATATACCGATATGATACAGAATCCTGTTGAGGACCTTTTAATGAAGACGCAAGGACAGTCATCATTATTTGTGTATCCCTTCAACTTAAGGAATTCACTTAACCGATTGTACCACATTCGGCCTGACTGCTTTAAGCCATATAATGACTTCTGCAACTTGATGCAATACATGTTACGATTTGCCTTATTATCTGGTACATGAATTCCATCAGGAACCTTCATGTATATATTAGAATCTAGTGACCCATATAAATATGCTGTCACTACGTCCATCAACTGCATAGATAGACGATTTTGTACTGCCAATGAGATTAAATATCGGAATGTTATTCCGCTCATGACCGGAGAGTATGTTTCGTTGAAATCAACGCCAGGTCTTTGCGTAAAACCTTGTGCCACTAGCCTCGCTTTATACCTCACCACTTCATTGTTTTCATTTCTCTTACGAACGAAAACCCATTTATATCCCACAGGTAGGATACCAGGAGGTGTTGGCCTAACTGCCGAAAACACCTTTCTTTTATTTAGCGAGGCAATCTCTACTTCAATTGCTTCTTTCCACTTATCCCAGTCTGAGCGCTTCTTGCACTCAGCCATAGACTTGGGATCTAAATCAGTGTGAAAGACATTTGCAATTTCTTCAGAGAAATAACAGTCGACTATTATGGACTTACGATTATAAGATTCTCCAGTCTCAACAAAATTGATAGCGATTTCTTCAGTCCTTAAAGGTTCATCATTATTTCCCTTAATGATGGATCCAGGATGTTCCGATGTACTAGCTCTAGTGTTTATGCGCATAACTGAGCTAGAGTGTGGATTATAACTATCCATAGGACATACAATGTCCTCCAGGTGTTTATTAACCAAATTTGTATTTGATTTTGTAGTCTTCTTCTGCTTATTAGCAGATTTATCTTGCTTTTTAGAAGTGCTTCTCCCCCTCTTATTATTAATCGGGGGTTGAGTGGTTTTCTTTGGTACCTCCACTCTTTCAGGCACATTCCTTGCAGGATGATAAGACTTCGTGACACCATTATAATCTGTGAAAGCGTCTGGCAGATTATTTGCAATATTTTGCAAATTAATGATTCTCTGAACCTGTTGTTCAGTCTCAATAGTACGTGGATCTTGAAATGAAATGCTTTCAGCATTCCATTCTATTTCCTGGCATTTATTTCGGTACAATTCTCCCCCTAATGTCGGGAAATGATCCTCGTTAAATATGCAATCAGCGAACCGGGCAGTAAAAAGATCCCCTGTCAAGGGTTCTAAGTACTTTATGATTGACGGAGAGGAATATCCAATATAGATCCCCACTTTCCTGTGTGGACCCATTGATGTTCGCTTAGGTGGTGAGATGGGTACGTATACAGCGCACCCAAATTTACGCAAATGGGAAATACTAGGAGGATTCCCACGTACTAATTGTAAGGGGGAAGTATCATGATATGCAGTTGGTCGGAGTTGGATTAAGTCTGCAGCGTGCAGAACTGCATGACCCCAACACGACGTAGGCAATTGACAATTCATGAGTAAAGGTCTAGCTATAAGCTTAATTCGTTTAATCAATGATTCAGCCAGTCCATTTTGAGTATGGACATAAGGAACAGAATGCTTAACCTGAATTCCCAATGCCATACAATAATCATTAAATGCACGGGATGAGAATTCAGCAGCATTGTCCATACGGATAGATTGTATCCGGTGTTCAGGATAATGTGCCTTCAATTTTATGACCTGAGCCATAATTTTAGCGAAGGCTTGGTTACGTGTCGATAGCAAAGACACATGAGACCATCTAGTAGATGCGTCTATCAAAACCAAAAAATATCTGAACGGCCCCGATGAAGGCTGAATCGGACCACAAATGTCTCCTTGAATTCGTTCAAGAAATTTAAGTGGTTCAGCTCGGATTTTAAGATAAGATGGTCTTAAAATCAATTTCCCAGTAGCACAAGAAGTGCAACAAAATTCTTTATTTTGGGGAAATTTAGCTTTTGTCATGTCGTGACCTATTGAGTTGTTAATAATTTTCCTCATCATCCCTATTCCTGGATGCCCAAGTCGATCATGCCAATTTCGGAATGTATCGACATCTTGGAAAATTATTTTATAAGTAACATGTGGGACAGGTTTTATATATGTATAGTACAATCCAGTTTGGAGTGAAGAGAATTTTTCACAAATTTGTTTGCCATAACCCGTAAGTTTGGTTAATAGGAGATATTCCTTATTATTGTCTACATGTGTTTCTGCATGTAGACCGTTCTTACGGATGTCTCTAAAACTTAGAAGGGTACGGGTAGAATTAGGATACAGTAATGCATCCTCTATCGTTATTTGTGTACCCATAGGCAATGTAATAGTGGCTCGTCCAGAGCCAACTATCACAGTGTCTTTACCATTAATGGTCATAATATTTCCTTCTTTTTTCTTAAGATTTTGGAAATATTTAATTTCTCTAAGTATAGAGTTTGTGGTACAAGAGTCCACAAGGCATAATTCTTCCGCCGATGGATTGCTTGTTTTCGACATCTATATGTCATATACTTTAAATTAAAAGAATGAATATGCAACAATAACGTATCAAAAGAACAAGTGTATATAAATATTATATATATATATATCAAATAATATACAAAGTATAGTATATTTATTTATATACAATCAAAAGGTATAAGCCTGCTATAAGATAGCTATTATTATTACAACACAAATTGTCAAGTCTGGACCAAACTACTCTAGATCTCCAAATATGTCTCCAGATCCGAAATCTATGAGCATATTATCAGTAGATGGGAGATCCTCAACAGTGGTGTTCTTTTTCTTAATCGGGGCTTGCCGAGAACAACCCACTTCTTTATCCTCAGAGGCAAGATTGAAATGGGTTTCATATTTCTTGTCCTCTGTTGGTTTGGTCTCTTTTAATGACTTTTGATATAATGCAACCAAGTGCTTAGGAGTTTTGCAATCCTTGGCTAAATGCGAATAATCCCCACAACGATGACACCTTCTGTCATTCCTGGGTTTCGCATTGTCTTTCTTTTTATTGTCGAAGCCTTTCTTCTTATTGTCGAAGTGAGACTTGTTGCCTTTCTTGAACTTGCGCTTATTAAACTTGTTCCTTGGATCGCGTCGTTGGAACTTGTGTTTATTCCTATTATCCTTCTGTACATTATGAACCTCGGGGAGAGGTGCCGATCCAACGGGATGTTTATGATGATTCTTCATAAGAAGTTCGTCATGTTTTTCGGCTTAAGATAATGTATGGATAAGCTTGGAATAAACTGTATATCCATGAGCCCTATATTGTTGCTGAGTAACTCGATCAGAAGGATGCATAGTAGAGAGGGTCTTCTCTATCTTATCAGCATCATTAGGCTCTTTCTCACAAAATTTTAAACGAGAGCAAATTCTATGAACAGCATGATTATAATCAGCCACGGTTTTGAAATCTTGTAAACGTAGATTGTTCCATTCGTGGTTGGCCTCAGGCCAAATTAGTTCTTTTTGCTGATCATAGCGTTCTTTGAGAGCAACCCATAATTCCCGGGTGTTCTCAAGCATAACATATTCTGCTTTTAAATCCTTATGAATATAAAAGCGTAATAATGCTAAAGCAGAAAAATTTTGTTGATCCGTTACAACAACCCCTTGTTGAGGTTCTTGTATAGTTGAGGAAAGTTTCCTAGCCGCAAGTGCAATCTTTATATCAGATGCCCAAGTTGGATAATTGCTTCCATCTAGAGCGAGTTCCTCAAATTCTCTAGTGGTAGACATATTCCTATACATGTGATTATTATTTAATCAATTATATGTATAGGTTTTTGATACAACGTTGGTGCGTTGTAATAATGAATACGATTTAAAAATGTTGCAAGTTATAAAGCTACAGAGATATAACAGAAAACAATTTAACGTAAAAACAACTCATATGTTGTCCGTGTGATTTAACTTGTGGTTTGCAAGGCATAAACAATGCTATATTCTATTATTAAACTATATTTGTAACAAATATATCGCTGGAAGGTGGTTGAGTACAGCAATATATTTTAAACAGGAAATTTACGTTACAAATATACAATTTTGATGTTGCGCAGAAATTAAGTTGCAACACAAATAAATAATAGATTGAAACAAATATATAATATATAAAGTAAAACTTGGCAAGTATTACAAACCACAAATATATTAATCACGTTCACAGCATAGTATGTAGGTACATATATACAATTCATTACAAAGCCACAGATTGCAGAAATTTAAATTGTACCGAATCTTCAGACTATGCAGAAAATAGAAACTAAAAAAAAATAAAACAAACAGAGAGAAGCAGGCCATCCGCCGTCAGCCAACCAGCCCAGTCAGCCAAGCGTGCGTGCGCTCGCGTGGCCCAGGGATTGGTGCGGCCCAGCAGTCCGGTACAAGGAGCAGGTTAGGGTTTCATCCTAACCGTCCCCATCCTCCAGGCCGCCGCCGTTCAGAGGCCAGGCCGCCGCCGTCCGCCATTCGCCGTTGTGCCCGCGCCGCTCGCCGTTCCAGTCGCCGGATCTGCATAGCCTGCCACCCTCGCACACTTCTTCCCTGCATCAAGTCGTCCATGGCCCCGAGGAGTCGGCCATGGAGGTTGGCCGGCAGGGGCGCGTTCCGGTCGTCCCTTGAAGAGGAACGCCGGGAACGCCCCAGCCAGCCGCGCGCCGTCGCTTTAATGACGAGGTGCGTCCTCCCCCTCAACCGAGGAGGAAGGGCGACCGGAGCCGATGGGGCGTGGTGCGGCGGCGGCGACGTCGGCGTAGGAGCGCAGTGAAGACGCCGCAGATGAAGCGCGAGGAAGAACGGCGTTGATGTCGTAGGCGAAGCCCGGTGGCCATGCTCGTGCTCCAGCGGCGCTTCCATTCCAGTGTGCGGCAACCGCCGCGGGTACGGACGACGACGGCATCAACGATGTGGGCGGCTTCGGCAGCGTGAAGGCGTTCGGCGACGGCATCGGGCGGTTCGGCATCGGGCGGATCGGCATTGGGGGCGGAGAGTCTCCCCCAAGGCGCCTCGCGAAGATGGTGGCGCCGTGCTCGGGGCAGACTCCCGGGGCGAACTCGTAGCGGCGTGGCGACGAGCGTCGGGCTCCGGCGACCGTACGGACGCCGTTGAAGCGGCGCACCGGAGCGCGCCCGGCGTCGATGTCGCGGAGAGCCCGGCGGACGGCGCTCTGGATGACGAAGCGTGGAGGACCGGCGATGCTGCGGTTGGCGAGCGTGGACTCCACCGCGTTCGTGATGGTGTCCACCATCGCGTTCATCGAAGGCGAAGAAGGAACCGAAGCCATGGCGAAACTTACCCCTGGTGAGTGGCTCCGACGATCTTCCGGCGATCTCCCTCTTCCCGGCGAAGTTCTCGGCCTACGGTCTCGGCGGTTGTCGAGCGAACAGTGCGTGATAACGTGTTAAGAATGAAAAGTGAATGACGATTGTATTCGATCAGTGAACCGTGTGTACAGGTATTACAAGTATTTATGTTACGGTAAACGTAATTGCCTAATCTACGAATCGGTGTCTTGGCCTTGACGGTGTCTCTTCGGAAGGAGTACGATGTCCTTGGCATATCCTTGATTCCTACGTAACCTATGGATAAGGCTAATCCTAATACTAATTATCCATTGATCAATAATTAATTAACTCTAATTAATCTTAACATTTATCACCATTTTGACCCATGCTCTTCTATATATGCATCACCTTTTTTACTACAAAAATTAGTGAAGTATGGGGTGTCGGCAAAATATTTCCTAAACAGGTTGTGCATGTGCATAGCCTGCTTTATTTACAACCCACCATGCATTATGCGTGTCTTTTTTTCACAATGCATTATGTGCAGTACGTACAGTCTCATATAGTAACATTATCGGTGAAATAAAGAACTAGATATGAATATAATACATTAAGTAAGTCATAGCCTGTCGCGCCCGACCATGTGTGAAGTTGAGCAAATATGCCATAGTAAATGAAGTGTTTGTAAGTTGTGGACGGCTGATTGGTTATTTCACTGAATGGCAGATGCTTCCCATGTAGCATGACTGACATAGCAAGTTATGGAGTAGTAATTACGAGATCCCCTGGAAAATGTGTGTGCCTACAAAAGCAACACAAAAGTTACAAGTTAGAGAGCTCTCTTGAGTCACACACATTTTACCTTGTTGGGGTCACCCTTGTCACTTAGCTATACTCTACCTCAGAAATCCTTCCTTGGTCTTTCATTTATCCATGGTTACACTAGGGTATGCGAGGCATCAGGAGTCCATGTTGTCATCAAATGATCATGAAGAGTTTTGTCATTGTACCTACCTTGTACAGGCTCAGTGTCGCCAGCGCACTTGTCTGTGTTACCACCGGGGGATATCACACAAGTGAGATGAGAGAGATGTACTCTGCAGAGACACAGTGGGCTCAAGCTCCGTAGAAGGGTCATGGTAGATTCTTTAGACTCTACTAGAAATAGCTGACCTCGTCTTTCTAGGGTTTGTTTGAGTCATTTAGACTTCTTATTCTTCTTTTTCATGTAATGATACGTAGCTCCCTTGTGTTCAAGAAAAAAAGAAATAGCTGACCTACGATAGAATTTATGAAGAAGTGTAGTCCTTTGAAGTGCTTTTTCTGTTAGACTGGTTTACCTAGTGATGTACTGGTGACATTGCTTTCTTAAAAGCAGAGGTTCTTCCTCTTTTCAAAAAACAAAAAAAAAACAATAGAATTATGATAAGGATAAAGACTTGAAGTAGCAGACCCCCAATACAATTAAAAATAGGAACATAGTATCATAATGCAGTTTGCTTTCTTAAAAGCAGAGGTTCTTCCTCTTTTAAAAAAGCATAGAATTATGAAGAGGGTAAAAACTTCAAGTAGCTGACCCCAATACAATTACAAATAAGAAGAAAATAGTATCATAAGGCAGTTGACCGTTGAAATGTGGAAGTCATACTTTCATATGGCTTAAAATTGCCATTTTTTTAGAGTTTAGACAAGAGTAAGATTTTTCTTTCTCTATGATACTGGGGCTTAAGCATAGCTATGATCTGATTATGCAGTTGAATTCATGATCTTCTGCCTACTGAAAAAGAACACAGGAATATACTAGTCATCCTGATAACAATTTATATAACATGGTAATAGAGTCTGTTACATTTCTAGATCTCTAGGTAGAGAGAAATTTGTTCTGACCACATTCAAATTAGCCTACTAGATCATCAGTAACACCTGAGATACTACATAACGACGAAACCATCAACTCTTCCAGTTAAGGGTATCATCACAAACGGAGTTCAGATGGGTCCTTCATCCTCACAATGCAAGTAGCTAGAGACCAACCTGAGGCCCTGAGCTCACATCACAACAGTGCACAAAGAGGAACAGCAGGGTGTTTACTGGATTCCCTTTGGATAGCTCCAGCTACATATCTACATACGCCCACCCAACTTGTGAATGATGTGAACTTTCATCATGAGCCTTGTCATGACTCTCACCAGCTCAAAGAGACAGATATCCCCCAGTCGAAGGCAATTGTCAGAAGCGAATGCTGGGCAACCATGGTATATGACCACGTCATTGCGGGACTTACTGTGACCACCCTGAACATGCAGAACGGTTTGCCACTTCTTGTTCCCTCAGCCCTCCAGCTGAAGCGTAAGACCTTGGGTTGCTGATGGAAGACATCTTCTAGCAAATTCCTGGGTAAATCTCTGTTCAAAGTGATAAAATGAAGTGTCAGATGACAACAGAACAATTCAGAATTTCAGATGCAAACCAAACCCCGGAAAATGATGCATTAACCAACCACAAACAAATCAAAACAATTTACTACCATTGGTCTATACAACCAAGTAACTCATCTACCACAGGAGCGCCGAATCTCCACCATCTATATTTATGCGTATTAATTTTAAAATGCAGAGTTCCTCATTGCTAGTATAATGCCAATATCAAGAGAACGGTTCTGTCAGGAACAAGAACTTTCATGCAAGTTTTTCCTTGTAAGCAAAACGGACAATCCAAATGCAGATCAAGTCATCAAGAGATACAGAATGGATGTCCAGAAGTCAAATTTGTAAATCAGAAGACAGAGGTCAACAATCAAATCCTTACAGGAAGTCTGGAACTGTACATAAGCGACTAGTTGCACTACTAACTTACCATTAAGTAACCTTTCTGTCCAGTACTGATTCCTGTCAATACTGCCACATAGATAGGAAATCTAGATCGCATTGCTTGGATTTTCTATAGAACCATCTCCTTTGCTCTTGGACAAGTTAACTTTTTTGATATCATGTAAAGAGGTTGGGAAGGCCCCTCAGAGTTGTTGAAACTGAGAGGGCTCTGATCAACCCTGCGATCCATAGCTGACTGAAGATCTTAGGAGTTTCATGCACTGTGATATGGCCCATATACTCATATCAAGAGCAGAGCAAACAAAAATATGCAAAGAGTCACAAATTACAATAATTTGACCTGATTTAATAGATGGGCAGGAAATTGAAGCCATAGTCCTAGTTTTAGCAAAACTGCCCAATTGCAGCTTCTGGTGCCTAGCTGATTTCGCAATGTAAGCACATACAATGTTCCCATCATCAGAACTGCTGCTCAGATCAATAATATCGATTGTTTCATGAGGTGGATCAATAATTTCAACTGATTTTCCAGTTGAGACCCTATAGGGTTCCAAAAACCGGTGCGTGGCTATGAATTCTTTCAAAATTCAAAATTAAGTGCTTCAAACTTGGTCAAATGATCCATTTGATGACGTCAAATGAAACAATTTTGAATACAAAGTTGTTAGAGATCATCAAGATCTACATTTGATACATTATCCATTTTTCCATTTGGATAAATTTTAGCCAATTCTAGGCACATGTGTTTAAAATCCAAGATGGGTTTTGGTCAGACTTGGTCAAATGACAAACTAAATTACTTAAAATGAAAAACATTTGAATACCAAGTTGTTAGAGATCATCAAGATCCAAACTTTTTATATAGACCATTTTTCCATTTGAGAAAGTTTAAGTAAACAATACTCACCAAATCTTGAATCTCACATAAACTATACGAAACTATATATGAGAATTGTGGATTTTCAACTACACCTTCCCAACACTTTGTCAAATGCAAAAATAGTCTCTATATTAAATGTAGATCTTGATGAGTGGAACAACATTGGTATTCATGACTTTTCCAGATGAGACCCTGTAGTGTTCCGAAAAACGGTGTGTGGCTTTGAATTCTTTCAAAATTCAAAATTGAGTGCTTCAAACTTGGTCAAATGACCCATTTGATGACTTCAAATGAAACAATTTTGAATACAAAGTTGTTAGAGATCATCAAGATCTACATTTGATACATTGTCGATTTTTTCATTTGGATAAATTTTAGCCAATCCTAGGCACATGTGTTTAAAATCCAAGACGGGTTTTGGTCAAACTTGGTCAAATGACAAACTAAATTACTTAAAATGAAAAACATTTGAATACCAAGTTGTTAGAGATCATCAAGATCCAAACTTTTTATATAAACCATTTTTTCCATCTGAGAAAATTTAAGTAAACAATACTCACCAAATCTTGAATCTCACATAAACTATATGAAACTATATGTGAGAATTGTGGATTTTCATCTACACCTTCCCAACACTTTGTCAAATGCAAAAATAGTCTCTATATTAAATGTTATATCTTGATGAGTGGGACAATATTGATATTCATGACTTTTTCAGATGAGACCCTCTAGTGTTCCGAAAAACGGTGCGTGGCTTTGAATTCTTTCAAAATTCAAAATTGAGTGTGCAATGGCCCGCTGGAGACTAGCTAACTTATGCTTGGCTTGCCCCTTTACCCAAGCGGTCTAGAGTCTTGTTACCTCTTGGTAGCACTTTCCAGATTTGATGTGGCACAACACACAAACTTCAACATTCTAGCAGACTGGTGGGAGCACTCCCTCCGCTTGATCCTCAAGCAAGCTTTCAATGTCCTAGCTATCTATATAGTGTGGAACCTTTGGAAAGAGCAAAACTATAGGATTTTTGAGAATACTCATGCCAACAGGAGCCAAGCGCAGAAGGATCCAAGAAAGCATGGAAATCCACAAGAAGGCACATTGTATAGTACAAAATAAATAGTAGTTGGGTTTAATTTGCCCTTGTCTGGGCTCCTTCACTGGTTTGGGCATGCTTGTTTGGTTCTCTCTTTCTCTATATATAAAACTCTCCACCTTAATTGATAGCTAGAGCTCTTGCCATTTATGTTTAAAAAACATCGACCTTTAGGGAAAAAATAAAAAATCATGTTCAACAGTCTGGCAAGGGATGAGAAAAGAAATGTGAAACGCTTCAAGCATGCGGCAAGATGAGAGAGGGGAGGGCGTGAGGCAAAGCGTGCTGCCCTTGCTGGGTCGAGAGCTAGTTGTTGTGCTGTTGGCTATCTCCAACAGGGAGACCTATTTGGGAACCCAAACCTAAAATGGGTCTCCAACACAATACCTATAGCCTCCAACAAAGTACCCATACAGAAGACCTATTTTGGGTATCAGGAGAGGCATAACCCAAATTTGGGTATCCTCTCTCCTCGAGACCCATTTGCAGAGAGTGTTGTCTTTTAGGTCTTGTTGTTGGAGAAGACTAAAAATAGGTATGGAACCTTTTACCTGTAGCGCTACCCAAAAGACAAATGGGTCTTGTATTTTGGGTGACGATTGTTGGAGATAGTCTTAGGAAGTGAACGTGCCAACAATGGTGGCCCACATCCTAGCGAAGGAGAAGGTACATTAAGTCGGCGTTTGCGGCCTACAAAGGAGAGGCACACTAACAGCGCAGCCTGGTCCATGGTACGATGGTGACTGTAACTGTTCACTTAGAATACCTGGGTCTGGGTCTGGGTCCTATTGGCGTCGTTGCACAAATTGGATTTAGGCAACATATCCATGCCATGGGAGAGGCATGCTTCCTTATGTCAATTTACATCTTGGCCTGTACACCAGCTCCCTTCTTGCATATATGGAAGAGAGCTTTAGGAAGATGTGTTGAGGTGTGCTTGTGTTTTCCTTTCGAGATGTTTCATACTATAGATCGGAATTTGGCTTGCAAACTTATGCACACAGCACCATCTTGAATAAAGATGGCAATGGGTAATTACCCGCTGGATATATACTACCCATACCCTTACCTATGAGAAAATATTTTACCCGCTAATTTACTCATACCTGTGCACGGGCAAGAGTTTTTTCCCATACCTTTACCCATGCGGGTGGTAACGGGTAACCCATGAGTTATCCTTACCCATGATACTAAGAATACTTGCAAAAAATAAATACATGTTTAAATATTTCAGGCTTCCAATTTTAGCCAAAGCATCACAAGTCATTAATAAAATCATCAAATATACAAGCTCTATGAACACCTGATCAAGTAATCTAATAGATAAATCCATCATTACTAGATAACAAGTGGCAAAATTCACAAGTTCCCGTGTTGTGCGGCTGCCGCAAGGAGATAGGGTAAAGGGGAGGGAGCTGATGGGTGAGGTACTAAGGTAAGGATCTAGGGTTTAACAGCATTATATATGATTTTTATTAGGCTTGGGTTGTGTATGGTGATTTTAATCTATGATTCTAACTTATTGAATTGGGTTAAAATTACCCATGGGTTAACGGATACGGGCAATACAGTCTCATACGCTTACCTGCTTTACGCGCCGGGTAAAGCTTTTTTTCCCATTATCTTATCATGGGTAAAAAAATAGTCATACTCTTACCCTAATGAGGTAATTACCCGATTAGGTTTAAGATTTTTGGTAAAAATTGCCATCTTTAATCTTGAATGGTGCATATACAATATATATGCAACCACAAAAGTAACAGCACATGGTTGTAAGTAAATTATAGCAGTACATAGAAAATTGTATTATTTTTATTCATCCGTTGCTAAGGAACCTAAGCTTGTAATAAACTCCATATAACATAACTGTTGGTTACTGACTTTTTTTTAATAACCACACATCTGTATGGCATGCCTAGCCATAACTAGTAGCATTAAGAAGATTTTGCCTGTTCGAGTTATGATAAAGATAAGATCTAGTACAATCACATCCATACACTTAATCAAAACTCTCAATACGAAAATTAAATTAGTTGTCACTAAGTATATAGAAGCTCTATACAGACAGTTTCTTACCTATTTACGCAGTTATTTTTCAGAACTGCCAGTGTTAGGGACCAGTGAAAATGAATCTTTTCACTGGCGGTTAACTGAGAACCGCCTATATACGGTACAGTTATGCCAACCACCTACGGAAATGCTTATCTACAAAATATAAATTGAGTTTAAGAAATAGGAAAAAAGAGATTTTAATTGTAGGGAAGGCCCACTGGCGAGCCACCTATCCGTCTCCGTCGAAGTCGCAAGTCCTACATTTTTTTCATGTAAAATTGCGTGCTACACGGCCGGCCCCTTGCGGGTAGCCTCCTCTACCACTCCACCAAACACTCGTATCTATATTAAAGTTTGGTTCCCCACATATTATTCTAAACGAAACATAGATTGATTGCTTGAGGCCCTAAACAAATTCTAATAAAAAAGTTGTTAACTTTAAAGTTTCATAACTTTTCAAAATCTACAACTTTTATATTGGTAGTTTCTCCATCCAAGGTCATTTATAAAATTTGAATTTCAAATTTGATAAATTCGAACGTAGTTTTCGATGACAGCGTGATTTCAAATAAAAAATTTATCAACTACAAAGTTTTATAACTTTTAGAGATCTGTAACTTTTATTTTGATAGTTTTTTTATACGAGGTCATTTGAAAACTCAAAAAAAATCAATTTTAAATTTATTTCTACGGACGGTTTTGTTAAGAATATATGCACATTTGGCCCTAAATGAACTGCACACCTCCGAATGTATGCATTTGCAGCTTGTGGCTGGTAGGTTATTTGGCTTCATGTTCCTTTGTCCTTTTTGACAGGGCATGATAATTCTCTCCAATGGAAGATGTGCACCTATATATAAAGGCAATACAAAGCCTACAAAAACCAAGAGTTGCCTTTTCACTTAGCTACACAAATTGGAATGTCCTCGTAGACATCGACCTTTCAATATATATATATAATACACAGCTAGGCATGCAAGGCATCAGGAGGGCAGTGTTGAATTACTGAGGAAGAAGTGCAGTGGGACTTAGAAGGATTCCGTCACCTGAGGTCGATGTTTCAGCTTTGTGTTTGAGCTCTGGTTTCTTTCTTCGCTTGTTTCTTTGGCTTCGACTTTTCTGGAGTAAATGCCTTTTGCCACTGGTCCTTGTTTCGCTTATGTAGCTCCATGTTATGACTTACTTCCTCTTAATGAAAAACGTACCTTATGGTGCGGTCAAGAAAAAAAGGACATTGGCCAAGCCTTATAGACAACATATGATCCTTCTTTTATTTTGTTTCTTTCTTTTTTCGTGAAGATCCTTCTTCACTGAAAGTGACACAAGGATATTTTTTTACAGTACTTGTGCCACCCTGTTTCTCTAATCATTAATGGAAACACAAGCAAAGGTGGATAAATT
This sequence comes from Sorghum bicolor, assembly GCF_000003195.3. Lineage (NCBI taxonomy): Eukaryota > Viridiplantae > Streptophyta > Magnoliopsida > Poales > Poaceae > Sorghum > Sorghum bicolor. Next base: position 5,887,235 of record NC_012878.2, on the reverse strand, counting down.
GCACTTGTCAAATGTCATAGTATCGTGGCATGACTTTATTGGATAATAAGGAATGCATGAATCTATATCTATATCTACTAATAAAGAGGCAAAATTTCAGTCTGCCTTTTTTTCTGCCCCTCCTCTCTCCGAGTCCAGGGAGGGGACACGGTTGCTGGGCCTCGCGCAGGTGGGCCACACGTTGGGCCTGGCGAGGGGGAGGAAGAGTTGGGCCGCAGATGGGAGGGCTCAGGAAGGTGGGTGCGGCCACCTGCTAGCCAGGCCTTCGGCTCCTGCTTGGGCCAGGGCGAGGAGGACAAGGGAATGGACCAGGGGCATGCCTGGGCCGACGGGGTTAGGAAGAGAAGGAGGGTGGGGGAGATGGTGGGCTGGTTGGGCTAAGAAGTAAAGAAGAAGATTTTTCATTACTGTCTTGGAAATTTAAGATCAGCAAATCATAGAAATTTGATAGGAGAAAAGTGAGGGAAAGATTCAAGAAAGATTTGATGGGAGGTGATATAGATATAGATTTTATAGCTTTTTGTTTCTCCCATTGCAACGCATGGGCATTTTTGCTATTAATACTAAAGAGACAAAATTTCAGCCATTTTTTTTATTTTCATCCTTTTTTGGTTTTAGTAAAACATTTTCATTTTGTTGCCTGCCATAGTCACATAAATGAAATATATTATATATTTGAAATATTATATAATTATATGTAAAACATATTAAGTAGGTACTTACCATTTCTGTCGCTATTGTTTATCATTTTTGAAATTTTTTGTCTCCCGTTGCAACGCACGGGCATTTTTGCTAGTTAATGCCAATACACACTTGTGCTGTACTTAAATAAAAAAAAATACAAAGCAGCACAATACTCTGTCCTTTCTTTTTTTTTCTTGAAAATCACAGTGTAAACGTAAACACTTACAAACATGTAAGCATACTCACCGTATTTTCCAGCATTTGTTTTGTACTCTTGAAAATTCCCATTTTCTGAATGATTGTGTGGGACACTGGTGTGATTTTGGAAATTAAAGAACCTTAGTAGTGCAAGAAATTCTGCTTCCAGGCAATAAGCAAATAATTTGCAAATAAAGTTGTATATAGTGAATAAAAAACTGTGTCATGTCTTCTTTTCCGAACTTCATGTTTACTTCTCTCTGTTCTCAAGCTTCACCTGTTGACATATTTTTTTCTAATTTGATTCTTCTTGAGCACACGACAGCACTAAAAAATCAGTTCTTCTTACGCACTTGATTCTTGCATAGCATGCTATATATGTACTTTGCATATAGTCAGCTGCAATGATACACTGAATCAGTTGTGTGCAAGCCATATAGCGCCCAATTGATCGTGTGAATAGTTATGCAAGAATACTAGATGAAATGGATGCTCTTGATGTATCCACCTGCACTTGCATCCTTCTTCTAATGAATTATATGCTCGGCACTAGCAATCACAGATGGAGTTCACATATGGATCTTCCACCATGGAGGCATGGACAGAACAGCAACTGCAGTGCGTCCACTCTGCTCCAGCTCTTTCTGACTGCACCAGATACAGCTCCATATATGTGCTCATGCCTTCGGAATGAGATGCACTTTCATCCTGAGACACCTCGTGGCCTTCTCCATCTCGAACAGACAGATATCTCCCAGCACGAGACGATTATCGCGGACGAATTGAGCCCAGCCACGGGAAATCCTTCGCACGCCACGAGACCTACTGTCACCACCCTGAACGTGCAGCAAGGTGTGCCACTGCTTGCCCCAGCAACCCTCCAGCTGAAGAGTCAGATCATGGGTTGCTGACGGAAGACATCTTCTAGAATATTCATTGCTAAATATCTGTTTATACAGTGATAAAGAATAAGTGTTGACAACAGAACAGTTCAGAAATGCAAATACAAACCAAATTCAGTAAAGTGATGATGCATTAACCTAACACAAATCAACCAAAACCATTTCCAGCCATTGGTCTGTGCTACCAAATAACTAATCTACTGCAGGAATGCACAATCTCTACCATCTATTCAAAGTTTTGCATAATTGAGTTGGTATTGGTACCTTACACTTTCTAGATGGATTAGACATATAAGGTGTATCCGAGGCCTGTTATGAACTTAGGATCTACTATCTAGGTTCAGGCAATGCCAGACTTATATAATGAGACTCATGGCACCCTCAAGGGCAATCCATTCTATACTAATTTACATGAGTTCCAAAAATGCAGAGTTCTTTATTGTTAGTGCCACTCCAAGATCAAAAGAGTGGTGTTGTCGAGAGAGAGAGAGAGAGAGAGGTTTCTTGCAAGTTTTTTTCTTATAAGCAAAATCACCGATCCAAGAGAAAATCAAAAGGCACAGTACATGGATGTTCAGCAGTCGAACAGGAGAACTAGAGGTCAACAACCAAATCCTTACAGGAAGTTGTACATAAGTGACTAGCTATGCTATTAACTTACCATTCTGGAACGGTTATTTCTTTCAGCAGCACTGCTTCTGTTTATTACTGCCACATAGATTGGAAATCTAGATCGGATTGCTTGAACTTTCTCTAATACCATCTTTTCCTGCACTCTCGATAGAGTTACCTTGTTTGATATAATATAGGGAGGCCTCGTAGGCCCCTCACAGTTGTTGGAATTGAGGAGGAACCGATCATGCTCTATAATATAGGCCATATACTCAGTAAGAATAGAGTAAGCAAAAGGAAGAGAAAATATGTATAAAATAAATCAGAAATAACTATGTTATTACCTGATTTAATAGATGGGCAGGAAGTTGAAGCCATCCTCCTGGTTTTCGCAAAATGGCCCAATTGCTGCTTCTGGCGCCTAGCTGATTTTGCACTGTATGCTGCCACATTTTTCTCGTCATCAGAACTGCTGCTCACATCAATGATACCAACTTTTTTATGGGGTGGCTCGACTATTTCCACTGAATCATCACACATTTGTTGGGTATTGGAAACGTCTTGCATGCCAAACCATGAAGTGTTTTTCTGATGACCACTTGGGTTAAGGATGAAAACTTCAAGGCGAGAATTCCTTTTGTGTCTGAAGATGATGAGGTCACGCTCTTGGACGTGATGAGCAACCACAAAAGTATCCCATCCAGACTGAAGAACTATTTCATCATTGCACTGCCGGGTAGCTGAAACACTGTATAAATTGGCATCAGAGGCTTCTAGTTTAACAGTAGCTTTAAAAACCTCCTCTGTAACATCTTCCATGAGTATAGATGGAATTCTCTGCAAGAAAAGAAGAAAAATAAGACAGTCTTGGCCAGCAAAATCAGACTGTAGTAACTGCAGAAAGCATAATTACAATGATCTGGAAAAAATATGCAGCTTACAATAGAGCAACCATTCAAGTCAACATTGCTTTTGTTCATGACTGCCACGTATACAGGAATTTCAGACTTGATTGTCCGAGCCATTTCCAAAACTTTCTTGTCTTGTGCCTTGGTTAAACGAGAGCCCCCTGACGTGAAATACTCAAAACAAGCTGGTGTCTGAACATGTCCAGGATGAGGTATCTCATTTCCTGCACATATGAAACATGACTACAATGATCACAAAAATCACAGTATATAAAATTCTAATTGATTTTACCATTTGGAACGTGATGATCAGAAGTAGTACAGGGAGGAACATCTTCTAGGATCTCAGGATCTGGATTAACACAGGAAGTGATCTTCTGGGAACCACCACATGAACTGTATATATGGACCTTAAAGCTCGAGCTCCCACAAAACTTGAACACAAGATAGTCATTTTGTTCCAAGTTATGAGCATCGGCAAACACATCCCAGCCAGACCGAAGAACTATCTCACCCATCTCCCTACAAACCGCAATATCATAGGTGCAACCATTGGGAGCATTTAGCTTGATGGTGTCAGAAATGATTTTTCTTAAATAGCTTCCAAACTCCTGAGGTATGCGCTGTTGTAGTACAAGAATAAAGTTAGGTTTGGGTAAGAAATTCACCAATTTAGATACCTTTTGGGTTTATCATGACATTTGCATACACCATTTCTTATTTTTCATTGTCAACCAAAGAACATGGTAAATCAACAAAATATCCATACATGAAAGATATCCATTTGTTACCTGATGAACAATAAGGTTTATGCTTGGACGGCTCCAGTTATCAAATTTGTTTTTTTTATAGCTTACAGTAATATAATAGCTACCTTATTAAGAGCTTCACAAGATTTTTTTTTTTTTTTCAATGAAGTGCTTGTACTTGAAGAATCACACAACATAATTAATCATTTGAGAAAAAAAGGGTAGGGCCTATACTAAGGACATGATGGCTTGGCTAGGAATCAATGATATTCAAGCACACTCTTCTATTCTCACTTTCTCAAGGATATTGGAATGGTTGATACAAGATAAATGTAAGTGTTGATTAGCTAATACAACAACAGTGTAATTTGTAAAAAGAAAAAGGGAAAAAAGTGCTATAAGCAACACTGGTTCCATTTAATTGTGTCAATTGACTGAAGGAGGTGCATGTCAGGTGCATGAGGAATTGAGGAGGCAGTGTCAATTAGATCTAACTTACCATAAAACTCCTGGAATCTTCATCAGCTACAACATGGAATCTCATTTTCTCATTGTTTTTGCAGTCCCTATCTTGGTGATCCCACCACCTTTTGCAGTTCCCACCAGTGCTTCCCATCTATCAATAAAATGATGCCAGGTAAGCAAACACAAATTTGCTGTTTCACAGGGTAATAGATAGTGCAAACAGCACCTTCTTAGAACAAAACATGGCTTGTTTAATTGTGCAAGAGGAAAAAGCAGATGTTTCCTCTAGATTAAAATATTAAATAGCGTGAGCACAAAAGAAGCTTTCTAGGTTAGTCAATCCATGAAGGTTAATGCCAAAAAGGATTATTGATTTGATGGAGCAGGATTAACATTCCATATTCCAGATTGACTCCAGCTAGAAGGCTTATATGCATTGAGAGTTTGAGACTGGTGGTCAGAGGGAACTGGTAAAAATCAGATCACACAAATGATTCAATTTGAGCAGTGAAATTAACATGTAATTTGAACACTGTCTACAAAATGGCACTACCCTGGTATCCGACCAAGCAACACAGCATGGTATCTAGCATATATCAAGAAAATAAACAACTTTATACAAATTATCCAACATGTGTAGGGAAGAGGTTAATAGTACGTACATTAGTACATAGTGACAAATAAGGTAAAAACATCCAAGAAAACAGCCTTAGGGTAAGGATCTAGGTAGCAATAACTAATAAGTAATAACTTCTGCCTCTCTCACTCTCGCAGGGTTTTTCTAAGGTTCCTGAATGGTTATAACGAGTCTTGCATTCATGTAGTTCACGGCTTCTTCAGGCTGATCTACTGCAGTTTCCTAGTGTTCTCCTAAATCTTAGAAAAGCAATTCCATTTCTCCAATTGCATCGGTAATGGAAGCTTCCAACACTATGAACCTGTGGTGGCCCCATGGCTGCTCTACACAATAAACATGCATTAAAAGCAGTCTTCTTGTGCCTTTGAGTAAAAACTTGAGTAAACAACAATTAACACTGTTTGATCCACTGGATAATACTCGCCTACAGATTAAGCCTACCGTTTCAACTTACGTACTTTTTTTTTGCCCTCTCAAAAATTTATGCCACCTTCTGCTACTGCTAGGAAGTTCAAGCCTTTTTTTTTTCGGAAGCCGAACCTCTCCAAACAAGGGAGAGCAGAGTTGAGAGATTCTGCAGAAAGAATGTAGCTGTATGCCTGTATCTCCCCTGATCTTCGTAGGAGGAAGCGAAATGAGAAAAAAAGAACGTGATTCCTTTCCTGCTAACATGTGAAGAGAAGAAACTATTGCAATCTGCACAAACGCTAAAAAGGTACAATTTTGGAAGACATTTCAATTTTGGGAACCGGCGGCTGCACCGGCACTGGACCTTCCCTGCGACCTAGAGTTCAGTCCAACACACACTGGCGCCGCCCTAGTTCACCGTCTCTACCGGCGGCGGGGATTCCTGATTTCCCAAAGCTTACTTTACCCTTCCTTGCCCCAGGAAACGGATCGAGAATCGAGAAGAGAATAAAGCCTAACCTTCCGGCGGCCGAGCTGCCTCTGCGGGGCTCCTCGTCCGCCTCCAGCAGCCGTCCTCCCCCTCTGCTCACCCTCCTCCAGGCTCCAGCCAGTAGTCCAGTCCAGCTCCTCGTCCGCAACCCAGCGCTGCTTTCATGAGCTTTGCATTGCAAACCCAATGATTAATGAGAAGAGAGGCAGTAGGCGTGCGAGCGAGTTTTTTTTGGGATAAGTTGTACTCCAATTTGTTGGGCTTATTTGGGCCTTGGCCCGTGTGCCCAGGCTGGTCACGGACCATAAAATAAAAGCCCGTGATACAGGGGATGGTGGCCCCATGGCTGCTGTACTACACAATAAAAATGCATTGAAGCAGCCTTCTTGTACCTTTGAGTAAAAAGTTCGCCTTATTTAGTTCCAAAAAATTTTGTAATTTTTTCAGATTCTCTATCACATCGAATTTTACGACATATGCATAAAGTATTAAATATAGATAAAATAAATAACTAATTATACAGTTTTTCTGTAATTTGCGAGACAAATCTTTTAAGCCTAGTTGGTTCATAATTGGACAATATTTGTCAAATATAAACGAAATTGCTACAATGTCTATTTTGCAAAAAAAAAAATGAAATTAAACAAGGCCTTGGATAAACAGCGATTAATTTGTGCAATTACAGTAATCCACTTAATCAAGATTCATATGAATTGATGCACACGATCGTGTCTGCAATTTTTCGATCATGAATATGTCACGTGAAATGAATTCTGCCCTCTGAATTAATTTGTGCACTTGATGTCTCGTGGCTGGTTTATTTCAAAAAATATATATATTTCAAAATGTCTCGTGGCTGGTTCATGCTCCTCTGGCCTTCGCTTGGTACAAGTTAATTTGCTCCCTTGAAAAGTGTGCGCCTATAAGAAGCAAAGAAACAACTCGCCAAATCACAAGGGCTACATTCTCAGTTAGCTACATTCTCCAAACATCACCTATTGGAAATGGCTCCTTGATTTCATATACATTTTCACCGTCCTAGCTAGTCTCCTGGACGGCTAGATACATACATAGGCATGTGAGGCATCAGGAGACAATGTTGTTGATCGATACCTACATGTAGGGACTGATTGGTAGGCAGCAGGAGTTGGTCCTCGCATGGTTTAGCTGAATGGTTTCGTTCCTGCACTTTGTTTGGTTCCTGACGAGAATTAAATCGATGTATGCGATCATGCATAAGAAGCTGCCGTGATGCAGGCTTTTCATCCGCAGAAATCGAGCTTCCCTCTTCATACAGGACGACTTGATTTATGCAGGATGCAGAGGCCCACATGTCAAACACTTAAAACTTTGATCCATACATACAACCAAACACAGTCTCGTTTCATACTAGACCAATACCAAAGACAACCAATGCAAACATGATCATATGTACGAGCTCAACTCAGCTCCTTTAGTCCTGCATAGTCTGACCATCCTGGACGAAGGCTTCTTCTGCAACCAATCACGCCTGTAGATACTATAGCGCCACATTTGCATCTTTTAGGTATGGCATTGCAAATGGAGACGATGCACAAACCGTATACGTGCTTTGATAATGCATGCCTTTGGGTTATCTGTGAGTGCAATTGGACAATGTTAGGAAGAACACTTCATTGTATATAACCGTCGTCATTGATAGCTCACTTTCTTGGAGGGGTTTGGTTGTACGTAGCCGAAGTATTTTTTTTATGTTATTAGTGTTTTGTAGATGTTGTTGTTTACCTTTTCATGCTTTAATTATTCTCTTGTATTTCCTGTAGGGTTCGTGCATTATGTTGTTGTTGATAGCTCACTATTTAGTGCCTTGTTCATATTTTTAAAAAAAAACATACATTATGACAGTATCAATATAGGAGTCCGATATTTACAAATTTGAACGTAGATAGAAAGTTTTTGTGATCATAGCCAAATTTCCTACTTGATCATAACAAATTATGGGGTTTTAAATCCTAACAAAACTTAGGAATCATATTGAGCTCTCCCATAGCAAAGTTCACATGTCAGTGCACAAAAGAGTAACAACAGGATGTCCACTTCAGTCCCTTCTGATTGCTCCAGCTTCTGGTAATATGCATGCTCCGGCTTTTGGATGTGATGGGCCTTCATCTGGGAACTGCTAGTTTGGTGGTCTAAGGACATGTTAGCTCATATAGGAACAAGGAAGTACTGTCACTACTACAGAATTTTTTTACGGAGGCGGTTTCTGCAACCGCCTCGGATCAAAGGTTACAGTTAATCGTAGCCTTAACCAAGGCAGTTGCCCTACCCGCCTTGGTTAATGAATGAAAAAACAAAAAAAATCTAGAGCCCACCGGTGAGCCCATTTTTTAGCCCACCGGCGAGTCTGTTTCTAGCCCAACTGCTAGCCACCCGGCGCCACCACCCCTGCGCGCTCCGCAACGCTAAATCTAGAGCCACTCCACCGCTCACACCGGATCCGCGCAAAGCTGCCGCTGCTCAAGGTCGGGCCGCCACACGCGCCTCGAGAAGGCTAGGCCACCTGCGAGCTTGCTAGATCTGCGACCCCAAGGCCGGATCCACGAGCTCTGTGACCGGAGGGGCGCCATCGTGGAAGGAGGTGGTGGAGGTCGTGGTGGAGGAGGGCGCCGTCGCGGAGGGGCGAGGCTGGGCCTTCGATTCGTCGAGCCGCCATGCTCGCGTGGCCGCACTAGCAAGCGCGAGATCCATGTCGTTCTGGCCTGACGACCACGCCCGCGTTGCCTTCGAGGAGGGGAGGGAAGGGGGCGCCACCGAACTAGTGGGAGGAGGGTAGGGGAGAGGGTGTTGCGTGCCGGACCAGAGGGAGGAAGAGGGGGCGCCGCCATGCTAGTGGGAGGAGGGGAGGGGAGGGGTGTTGTTGGTAGGGAAGGGGGCGATATGACTGGAAGGGGAGAGGATCGGGAGGGGGCAATGAGATGGGAGTGAGAAATGGGTCATAGAAGGAAAACCTAGTTCCATATTTATATGATGACTGCTATCGAGATGAGATGAGCTGTCTACTGGGCCACTATTTTAGGAGGCGGGCTTCATAATGTGCCCGCCTCGGTTAATGGATTTACCGAGGTGGTTACATTATAATGCCCACCTTGGTTAATAGGCATTAACCGAGGCGGTCATATTACATTGCCCATCTCGGTTAATTGATTTTAGGAGACGGTTATTTTTAACTACCTTGGTTAATAGAAAATAACTGCCTTGGTTAATCCAAGGTATTAATCGAGGCGGTTGTAACTACTGTCCGCCTCGGAAGAAAAAACGGAAACGCCTCCCAAAAGATTTTTTGTAGTATGCTCATCCATATTGGTAGGGGGTTTTCTCAAAAGTAGGGAATCAACAAGATTCAAATAATGCCACATGCACAATAACATACAGATGGTCAGATGTGTGTTATGTCCTGTATCTCGTCATTGTACCTATATTCTATAGATGAAATAGCCATCTTCATCCCTAGACTATTGCCTGAGGCTCACTTTGGTCCCTCAACTTTCAAAATGTCTAGTTTAGTCCTTAAACAATCCATTTGCGGGTCGATCTCGTCCATCCCCATTAATTAATCGCCGTGTGTCCAGGAGTAGATCTAAAATGTCATTGCTGCCCCTCGGTCCATACATGAGTGCTTTTTACTTGAGAAATACAAAAAGACATACCAACAAATGCAAGTCTTGTCAAACTAATCACGCATGCAATGATTAATTTGTCAAAACTAGCATTTGTTATGTTAGAAACATAATCATCGTACATGTTAAATTTGTTTCTGGGCATGTGACATGACAGACTTCAACAATTTAATTTTGCGTTCAGTCCACTTGGCCTCAAACATTGGAAATGGGTCTGTGAGACGTCATGATGGGCAACTATGCGCTAAGTTTTCAATGACCGTTGAAGATCAATAGGTCACATTCAAAGAGTGACACATGGCAGTGATCTAACACGCGTGGAAGGTGAGCGTTGGACACTAGGTCGCATCTGATGGGCAAGCGTCAGAGCGTCCGACGCCCCCGAGTTTGCCCCTAACAGGTAGCCCTTAAGTGAAATGTTATAAATAGAGATGGTTGTGTTTGGAGAGTTCCCTTGCATATCTGAATACTTGAGGCATACTTTGAGCCAGAGAACATCCTCTCCACTAATCTCCTTGCTCGATTGCTCATTCTAGTGAGATTTAATGAGATTCAAGTGCATTGCTTTCAGAGTTGCATCTAGTGGCACTTGTTTCTTTAGTTTACTGCGGATTTTTCGTTACTCTTGGGTGTTTCCTGACACCCTAGACGGCTTGGAGCAGCGGTGGTGTTGAGCTTGGGATTGAAGATTATTTCGAACCTTGCTAAGTGATTTGTGAGGGGTTCTTTAGCCTTCCCTATGGGAGATCGCAATTGGCTATTCTAGTGGATTGCTCGTGGTTTGGGAGATCGCAAGCCACCTACACATCTTGTTTGTAGATATGCGGCACTCGCTAAGGATCCTCCAAGTCACAAGCAATTCATTAGAGTAGCCAATCCACTAGAGTGCCGCACATCCACCCAAACCCCTCTCTATCCCTCAAACTCCTCCTTTGCAAAAGTGCTATCACAACCAAGTGTACATCATCATGTGCATGTGTGTTAGCTTTTCTTAAACATTTTTCTTTAAAGGAATTAAGTTAGCACTTTACTAGATCCTAATGCATATACTCAAGATGTTGACCTAGTAGCACTTGATCGAGAGATGACCATGATTTCCACTCTTGATAGTCAGCTATCTATTCTAAATCCAGTCAATCACTTCTCTACTTATTTTAGACCAGCAAAAGCAAAACCATATTGTTATATCTTTGCCTTGATCACTTTACTCCTTGTCCATCACCAAGTGCTTGATCACCATGATCTCCATTTCCATGTTCAAGCTTCATCTCTTTGTGATCATGTGTCCACCACTCTATGTCACATTGCTCCTTCATCACAAGAGTTGCTATACTAACTCAACCACTTAAACCAAAGGCATTAGTAACTTGGTGTCATTAATTACAAAAACCAAACTTGGGCTTTCAGATTACCAGTTAGCTTGTGATCCATCAAGTGGTTGTATGAACACAATGAGGACTAGCTTGCCGAGAAGCAAGTGAACCTCGGTAAAAAATTGTGTGTCATCTCTTGCTAAGGATTTCATCTTGTCTATGCTTTGTGATTGATTCTTGGACATATCTCTACTCATCAACGTCGATATAAGAATATTTACTCACTCCTTTTCTCACTTGCTTACCTTGCTTAGCTATGTAGCTTGTGCAATTTAGTTTCTTGCTTTGAGAGTGTAGCTAGCTTTTATAGTGCCTTGTGTTTATTAGCCTTGAACTAGACTTGTGTAGGTGGCTTGCATAGCTTAATTGTGCTAATGTTAGAATTGCTACGCCATTTGTTTTACTAACACACTTATTTAGTTGAGCTTGTAGAATTTTAAATAGGTTATTCACCATTCTCTTTCTAGCCATTTGGACCTTACAAGTGGGCACTACAAGTCAACTTTAAGAACAAAAGGGGGCATTGAGCAGAAAAGGAGGGGAATCATTAGAAGAGAGGGGGGTAGAAAGCTATGAAACTTTCTTCCTGAATTTGATGTTTAGAGTTCTCTATTTGTTTTCCTAACTTTTTTGGCTACTGCATGTACATAATTTTTTTCCTATCTTAATTGAAAGGCGGATCTCCTATCAATTTGTTAAAAAAGGTCTTGACCCACCCTACTTTGGTTTAGGGTAGGAAAAGAAGTATATTACGAAAAATGGAAAAAAAAGTATCATCAACAAATCTCAACACCAGTGTCATTGGCACCAAGGTCCTTGCATCGTGGCAGCTGCGGCGCTGGTGTGGCACTTGCATGGCAGAGATCTGGCGCCATAGATATTGGCGTCAAGCTTGGCCCTAGCGATATTGGCCCAAGGCCCCCTTATACGTGGGTCCGGTTTCTTTCCTCTCTTTTCTCTTTCTTTTTCCAGTTCACTCTTCCTTCACTACCTCGCCTGACGCCTCTCTCCGCCGTCGTTAATGTCGGAACCTCGACCTTGCCATCGGCTTCCGCACGCCCATCCTGCCTAGGTACATGCGTGGTCGTGCCCTTCCATCCCCTGCTCTCCCCTGCAGCCATCCTCGCGCCGCACTAGGCCGCCATGGCCCCGTCCCTGTGCCACGCTGCCAGCCCATATAAACTACTCTACATAATAAGGTAAGTTTGTTTATTCATTTGAATTGGTTATTTAGTTGATAGGTAATAATAGTTAGTTTGTAATAGTTTCATAGATAATTAGATAGAGGTATAGGTATATATAGTTAGATAGTTAAATAATTAGATAGTTATAATCGTGTGTGTCTATATATATAGCCACTTTGAGTTACAATAATTACTATATTAATTTACAAGATTATAGTAACTCTTTACTAAGTGGTTTACTATACCATTATGCTAAATATCTCCATGTGTTATAGTAACCAAACTATCGTAAATATGTATACATATTATCGTAAATTAATATATAAAGTTATCGTAAATAGAGGTGGCTACAGAATAATTTATTTTGTAGCTAGCTACTGAATATACTCTCCCTATATATATAGTAGTTAGTTGATCATATATTTTGGACTAAATGGAATATTTTTCGTTATATGTAATAGTTAGTCGATTGTATACCCTTGTTTATTAGTCTTTTCATGCCTTGGCATCATGCGCGTACATATTATATATAAATTTTATAAACAATATGAAACCTAAGTAGTGATGATTCTTAGGTAAGAAAATACGACTAACATATACCGAATCAATGAGAAAAAAACTAGCTGGAGAGAGAGGATACCTTGCTCTTCAAGATCTATGGATCAAATCTAAGTTTTTATAGTAAAAAATGTCGATTCGTGAGGTAGAGCGAAGTGGTGAGACAAGAAAAACAGAGAGGAAGGAGAAAAAAAAGAAAGAAGCCTTAGGGAGGAAGAGGAGCTGGCTATTCATTTAAACAGGACTTCGGCGCTAAGATCTATGGCGCCAAAAGCTTGGCATTAGTGATGACCATCAGCTTGTGTTGATGTCCATGTGATATAGAAGTTTGACGCCAATAATATTGTATCAAGATACGTTAGTTTAGCGTCGATGACCATTGTGTCTAGATTTTGACTAGATTTTGAAATCACAAGGCGTATGAGAGAATCTTATTAAAAAAAGTTAGGGAGGGGGCGCTAAAAAAAGGACGGACGCCCGCTGCTTACACCACTATCTGAACGGGCAATCCAAATTCTCTGCAGTTGTTAAGAAAAGTCACAAATGACTTTATACATGACCGATGCCATCCATTTGCTATCCGATGGCTGCTGGTCATCTTTGCTCTCTCTCTCTTAATACAAGTCTGTCCACACGAAAACGGCCCAACCGAGGCCCACTTTATGGACAGGAAAATAATACATTGTTCACAAGTGAAATTTCACTCATATCTACCTATTATTTGCAGTGTTATTTGAGACCTTAGCTTTTAGTTAAATCCAATGGAATAACCCAACAAGTGATGCTTAGAGCAACTCCAACAGTTTTGCTATTCTTATTATGGAGGCCTTATAGAACTTCTATTGTAGAAAAATAGACTCCAACAGATGTGCTATTTGATTTTGTAAAATAGAAAGTTTGTTATCCCTTGATTTTCGTTGGTTATATATAGCCAACCGCTGGCACTAGCTATCTGATAGCAAGACTGTTGTAAACCTCTTCTTTTTTAAGAAGTTATCTATTTTACAAAATGGCTAAATATTAGAATTTAGCTACTCATTTTAGCCAAGCTCTTGGAGATGCTCTTACACTCTATTTTTATCCCTTTTTTCTTATTTTTTTACATTTAGCTACTATAACACTTTCGTTTGTATTTGATAATTATTGTCTAATCATGAACTAATTAGGCTCAAAATTCGTCTCACAAACTACAGATAAATTGTTTAATTAGTTATTATATATATATATATATATATATTTAATGCTTTAAGCATGTGTCACAAGATTCGATGTGACGGGGAATCTTGAAAAATTTTAGGATTTTGGGTGGAACTAAACAAGACCCAATTGAAAATCCTTGTATAGTTATGCTCTATGGCCTACGCTCTATGGCCTTTTTTAGTTCCGAAAAGTTTTTCAATTTGGTTACTGTAGCATTTTCGTTTGTATTTGATAATTATTATCCAATTATGAATTAACTATGCTCAAAAGATTCATCTCATAAATTACAGACAAAATGTGGAATTAGTTATTATTAAAGTGCATGTGTTCTGTTCTCTGTCCACTGAAGTGGGCCTCTGGGCAAACTAGAACCAGAAAGATGGCTAGCAGCCGTTCGATTGTGAATGGATGGCATCAAACATGTATAAAGTCACCTGTGACTTTTGTGAACAACTGCAGACAATCTAGATCGCTGACCGGGCGACCGACCTTCCTGAGCAGCTGTGCTTGGCGGACACCGGACAGGCATGGCGGCGGAGGGGAGGAAGAAGGGCGTGCCGGCGCTGGGGTGGTGGCTGATGCTGGTCGGTTCCCTCCGCCTCGCCTCCGTCTGGTTCGGCTTCTTCGACATCTGGGCGCTCCGCGTCGCCGTCTTCTCCCAGACTGAGAGTGAGTAACCAACCCCCGCATCCTCCCTCTCCTGCTTCTGCACACACCTCTGCCTCTAGGTCGCCTGGGGCCTGGCTCCATCTGGGCAGGTAGGTTTCATTCATTCTCATCTGATCTGGTCGGGCCCGTCGAGGAGGGCTGGGATAGCGCTACTGATCTGTGCTCACGGTTAGGACTTAGGAGGTCCAAGAAGAAGGCCGCTATGTCCCCTTCCCGCGAGATTCGTCAATTTGAGCTAGAGGGCTGACCCAAGCCGAGTGTCCCCTTACTGTGAGATTCTTCAGTTTGAGCTAGAGGGCTGTTCCAAGTCGAGTACACTGGTGGGGGACAGAGAATGCCCCTCTGATCTGCTCTGTTTTCTTCTTGGTATCGGTGGGGTGTACTGTGCTCTGTGCAGCAGCACAACCACAATATCGAAATCACTGATTTCTTACTCAAGATTCATCTGAGTCCCTAATTGTCCTGTTGGAGATGCTCTTGTTTATTCATTTTGTTCGAGGGGACAGGGCCCTAAAAACTAGCTTAATGTTACCTTTTTTTATTTATTTTTAGCGCTTATTCTAAGAATTAGTCCATGTTAAAAATAAATTATTCCGGGTGAGTCTTATAGTGAGGAAGGATTTCGAGTCTGCAATTGGGATAGTTGACAGCAGTCTAATGAGTGGACTTAGTGATGCAGCTCATTTTGGGTTGAAGGATAGGTTGGAAGCCACACGACAGCAATATCTGAATTTCTTATTTGATGACGTTCAGATACATAGTTTTTTGACTGAGTCTTGATATCCTCAGAAGGTCAGAAGTCAGTCCTTTCCTAAGAGAAACAAGAAGTGTACTCTATCCATACTGCTCAGATGTTTGCTAGTTCATGATTATTTCATTCGGGTCACTGACTACCACAGAGGTCTGCAGTGGCCTTTATTTTTTTACCGTAGAGCTCTGCAGTTCTTATGCTGACAGCCTGACACCTTATAAGTGAAAGTGCACTATAGAGGCCTTGTGACTATCATTTCGTCAGTCAGCAGGAGAACAACATCAATCTTGGTAGTTCTTAGCTGCCCCTAAGTTTTGAGAGTATCCCGTGGGATTATTGTATAACCATTTCTAGAAATGATCGATAGCTCATATTGATTACTTAGACTAATGAGCAATTTTGAATCTGGAATTTTACACTGTACCTAAGCATTATCAACTCCCTTCAACAAACTTTTTTGTATGAAACAGGAGGGGTTCCCCCCTACTGAAAATGTTATTAACAGGAAAGGAACATACAAGCAGTTTACAAAAGGAATCTCAAGCAGCAAAGAAAGAAACAAAAAAAAAGTTATCAACAAACATTGCTTACCTTTGCCAGCAATTATCCTTATTCCTCCTAGATTGATTGAGTAGGGAAATCTTGATCCCTCTCAGCGGCACAGTCTTTCTTGTAGGCAGTTATAAGATTCAGTTCATAATGGGGGTTTGCCACATCTCTAAGAAAAGCCCTCATGCTAAATTTATAATTTCTATCAGTGTGCTGCCATTTGATAAAAGACTCGGCTCAAGACAAATCTTTTATCTCCAGCCTGATTCTAGTTTTTTACATGCAGTGACTGATGTTCATGGCCGCACTTTTGGTGTCTGGACTCTTCTGACCTGCACATTGTGCTTCCTCTGCGCACTGAACCTGGAAAATAGGCCTCTGTATCTGGCCACCTTCCTATCATTTATCTATGCTCTTGGTCATTTCCTCACGGAATACTTGATATATCACACCATGGCTGCAGCAAATCTGAGCACAGTTGGCTTCTTTGCAGGTACTAAGCTTGCCTTCTGAGTAGACCATTAATTTCAATCACCTTTGACAATTTAGTTCTTCAGAACCTAATCAGCTTTTACTACCGCACTTGTAACTGTTAGGTTGATTATCTGGTACTTTTCTCGAAATCTTCAGTTGATTTAGCTTAGGTGCTATCCTGTTTTCCTATGCAGTGTATTCATCTAAACTTTCTCAGGATTTTATCAGTATATATTTATTTTTGCAGTTTAAACAATGCAATGTAGCATTTATCAGTTCCAGCTTTCAATCTTGCAAAACAGAACTGCAAGCACGCCGTGCACGTTGCATGTTTTACCTGTAATACTGCTTCATCAGTCTTTGTTGTTTGTTTAGCCACTCTGATCAACACTCCCTGTTTATTTGCATAGGAACGTCAATCATATGGATGCTTCTTCAGTGGAATCATCATGTGAATCAGAATCACCGTGGCGCCCAAGCTGTGAAGCAGTCATGAGTTGTGCTTTGGGCCGTTAGATTGATGTGGTCTGTGGGGAGGAAGGATACCTTGGAGAAACTATGTCAGAAAGCCCCATTCGTACTTCATTTTTTCATCATGTTATTTCTTTGCATGAAACATTTGCCCAACTGAGTAGGCAATGGAAATTCAAATTATTTCCGCCACTGAATGGAAGGCTAAGAGAGGATTCCAATGTCCAAACACTGTAAACAATCCGGCGGACCTGGTAAACAGATAGGCACTCAAATAGTCACCTGTTGAGAGCTGAGATGCCAGTAAGGGAGGTATATACATGTACCAAGGGTGCGTCTAGTCTTTCTTTGATATTTTTGTCGTGTACATTATCACAGTACGGTCAATAAAATCATCCTTGACAGCTTTGTATGAGCCTTCATCATGCCATATACATCTAGTACTACCCAGTCTCTGTTTCTGATGGCTAGTAATCACTTGTTTTCTAATGCTTGATGTGTTGATTCAGCACTGAAGATTTCCTCAGTCCCTGTTACTGAAATACTGATGCACATCTGAAAGAGCTATTGCTTAGCTGTGCTGTGAATAAAGCAAAGCAGGGAAAAAGGGCCGGAGCAGGGAGTACTGATGGCCAATCATCTGAAAGAGCTCTTTCTATTTCTAGGATTGTTTACTGAATAATAATATATACTGATGGACGTGTGTTCTGTCTTGGGGCGTGGAAGCTTCGTTCTCAATCTAGTTTAGCATCACGTCGCTTTCGCGACTATGGATAAAGCTTGCGATCTTACTTGTATGTACCACTGCCAGTCTACCACCATCTGGAACCATCGTTCTTCCTGCTTTGTTGATTGCTTAAATAGTCGCCTCCTGGTTCCTGCCCTGCCACTGCATTTGCCCAACGACATACAGGCATACAGCTGCCGCTTATCAACAACACTCCACCTGCTCCACAGTCCGGCTGGAGAGACGAAAGACGGCTTCTCCGACGATGGCCTGCTTCCTCGCCGCCGGCCACGCGGCAGCTAAGAGGTCCGCCGGAACGGTGCTGCGCCGCCGTGGGTTCGCCGCCTCCGCCACTGCACGCCGCCACGACGACGCGAGTAAGACTGCTACCACTAGCAGCTTATTAGTTGCATGGAGGGAGAGGACGGCGTTGGAATTACTGCTGAGCTCTGAATGCGTGTTTGCACTTGCAGAGGAGGCCGTGAAGTGGGAGCGGATCACGTACGCCGGGATCGCTACGTGCACCGTGCTGGCCATGTTCAACCTGTCCAAGGGACACCAGGAATTCCCCGACCCACCGCCGAACCCGTACCTGCACATCAGGAACAAGGACTTCCCCTGGGGTAAGGCCTTGTTTTGTTCGTGAAAAGAAAAGT
This sequence comes from Sorghum bicolor, assembly GCF_000003195.3. NCBI lineage: Eukaryota > Viridiplantae > Streptophyta > Magnoliopsida > Poales > Poaceae > Sorghum > Sorghum bicolor. The sequence continues at coordinate 5,868,911 of NC_012878.2, read as the reverse complement.
TTGTAGGTATTATAGTATATTTATAACTATAACAATTAGTATTTCTGGACTTATTAGGTTTAAAAAATTCGTCTCGTAAAATAAATACAAACTATGTAATTGGTTATTTTTTAGTCTATCTATATATTTAATGCTCTATGTATTTGTCTAAATATTCGATGTGATAAGATAAAAAGTTTTTAGGTGGAAACTAAATAGGGCCTACATAAACCACGGATTACCATCACCCTAAAAGGCTGAAAAGAATACTTATTCTAAATTTAAACTAAGATAGTAAACCACAGACTAGTTCTCGTAAAAAAAAATACAATTCTAGATTTGAACAAAGATCAATATTTAAGTTTTACTAACTCTATAGAAAAATGCATAAATATTTATGTCTCTATATAGGTTTATTATATGAAAACATATTTTTGTAGTTAATCTAATGATATTTATTTAGATTATAATGGATAGTATTTTTTTACATAGATTTGATTAAAATTAAATTGTTTCACCTCTTGAAAAATAATCATTGTTTTATTTTACGAACAGAGTAAAAATCACTTTGTGCACAGCTAGCATGAAGCTTTAATTATTTAGATAAATAAACAGATTGCTGCATAACGGACTTCACTAGATATACTGGGTCTTGCTTGCGTTTCAGGTCCTGACGGCCTCTTCGAGAGGAAGAAGAAGCACTCCAACGACATTAGCGGAGCTTTCATGAGCTTGGACAATTTTTATTAAGCAAAATATTTAAATAGAAATTTACAGAGTTTTATTTTGATATAAAAATTTTTTCCTTTTGAACGTCTCCGACGAGCCCGGCCGGCCGCCCGGGGTGGCCTGGCGGTGGCTCCGCCAGTGCCAACGACCATCACTAGGTCTAGCTACTATAGCTAGCACGAGGCTGCAACATGTACTGGCTCAATCCTTGTGTGCTGTCTAATTTTGGAGGACTTGCTGTACGGCGAAGTCACAACGATAGGCACTCGAGACTATATATATGTGTGTCTAGTTTTGCAGAGTGATAAAACTTGTACTGGCATTATTATTGAACAAGTTTAATAATGATTGATGAACAATGTCAAGATTAATAAAATGACTTATTATACGATTAAGATTGGCGACTGAATAAACTGATCGCTAGTTCTCTTCTTTTTTTTTTCTGAGCACCAGAGAAACGTTGCTTAGCTATTCTTGTAAATTTTGCAACACCCGTAAACAAACACATATGTATGACTACATGAGGTTAGAAAAAAAAACAACCTAACAAGATTGGATGAGATAAACAGAAAAGAAGACCCTAAACATCCGTTGGAGCCATGGAGGTAGACTTCAGCCTTGATTGCCTGAATCTCCATATATATAGGTATGTTTGGTTGGGCTCCCAAGCTGTCTTTTTGGTTTGGTTGAGCCAAATTTGTGTTGTTTGGTTGCTTGGCCAGCCCCAGGAGCTAGGCTCCAACAGGCCATCCGTATGCCCGGAGCCAGGCCCAGAAAGGGGTTGGTGTTTCTTCTGGAGCCAGGCCAGAACCACCCCCCTTAGTCATTCTCGTCACCGTCCCGTCCCTCACCGCGTGCTCCACCTCGTCTTCCTCTAGCTTTGGAGCAGACCTCGGCCCTTCCTGGCTCCTCCCGGCCACCACAGACCCCTCCTTCCCGCGCGAAGATCCCCTCTCCTCCTCTTTCATGTGGTGGCAGGTACACCTCCTCATGATGGCAGATCCAGATTTAGTGGTCGCTGCCATACTCATGGTGCTAGCGGTGGGCGTGGGAATGGGAATGGGAGGCAAGGTTAAGGTCAAGGCTGAGGTGGTGGAGCCGATGGTGGTGATGCAATTTTGGGAAAAGCAAGGAAGACGGCAAAGGATCCAAGCCAGGATGGTGAGATGGAGAATCAGATACTGGTGTGACTTTGTCGTAAGGCCAGGTCAGTGCACGGTGCTAGCTAGGATAGGATGGTCACTAGTCCGTGGACGCTAGTTGTCTACTACGTAGTACACCCACCTAGTCGACAGTGGAGACTTGAGAGCCCAATCAGTGTGATTTTCCTACTACCAGTGTTGCAGCGGAGCAAGTATAATAATAGGTTTATAGTTAAGCTAATGCTTATATGGAGAAGAGAAATAAGAAGAAAGATGGTAGCTTAGCTCTCATGCAAGTATCAAGCTAGGCAGGAATGCATAGGCAGTGGTGGGCCTAAATAGCAGGTGTTGTGAGGAGGAATAGAAAAGAGAAGCTGCCTCAGGGACAAGTATGAGACAACTATTGTATAACTTACTCTTATCACTTGGCTTATAGTCAAGCATTTGGCTCTATTGACCTTGCTCTCAGCAGATCGCTGAACAAGTGAAGTCGCCCAATCGCGAATCGTGGCTCGGAGACCAAGACAAATGGTTGTTGGATCGGTGATCACTTCACCTTCACAGGCTCTCGTCTTGGTGCATGAGAGTTGGGTCACATTGACTAAGGGCAACTCCAACCAATCCCTTAAATTTTACCCCACTATTTCTTCAAATGAGAGTCACTCATCCATATTGCATCTCCTACTTCTTATGGTACTCTAACTGATCTCCTATTTTTTCTTACTTTTACACTACATTATCATGGACCCTATTTATCGGTGCCACTTGTCAGCTTTATAGAAAAGAGAAAGGAGGATGGGGGACTCCTACATATGGGGTTTAGGAGAGAGATAAATGAGAGTATATCAGGACTTGAATAGGAGGTCAGTTGGAGAGGTTTTTGATATGTTTGAGCACTCAAAACAGAACAAAAGTCTAAGTAAGTGTTTGGTTGAAGTTGCCCTTATGGAGTTATGGTTGTAGGGTTAGGTGCTGCATACCGAGGTTTGGGCCCCCTCCGGTTGGGTCGCGGCTGGCCTCACCTAGCTGGGAACATCCAATCAATTGCCTGGTGCTATTTCTTACTACTCCATTTGTCGCATTCCAATTTTCTCAAAGATTTAAAGTATCAAATTTGACTAAATTTATATAATAAAATAATAATATTTATGATACTAAATAAGTATCATTAGATTTTTTTTATTAATTATATTTTTATAGTATACTTATTTGATGTTATAATTTTTTAATTCTCTATACAATATTGATCAATTCAGGTAGAAGAGATGAAGAAAAGGCTTCGTCAACGGGCCGGCGAGCCCAAGTACGTACGGCCTGAACCAGGAGGTCATCAACGATAACGTGAAGGAAGCGCAATGTTCCGTGCCACGGACAAGAGGAGCACGTCACGTGCCGCCACTGACGTGGAACGCGACACTGGCCTTTTTTTTTTACTTCCACCTAAAAATCCAAAATTTTTCAAATTTCCCATTACATCGAATCATTAGACGCATGCATAGAGTATTAAATATAAACAAAAATAAAAATTAATTATATAGTTTGATTGAAATTTACGAGACGGATCTTTTGAAGTTAGTCCATAATTAAAGTATTAGACAATAATTACCACAAACAAACGAAAATGCTACAGTGTCATAAAATTTTTCACTTCGTCAACTAAACATGCCGTAGTATCATAGTACTGTTACAAGAATATGATTACGATGAAAAACTCGTAGGTATACATCCATGATCCATGAATCCAGAAGCTAATAGTATATCTACGGATGCCGAGAAGCGTGCTTTCAAGAGCCAGTGAGGATCCTGCTGGTGACCCCCTATTTTCATCTCTACAATAATACAATGAAACGCACCTCTCCTGCGTAATAAAAAAAAGGGCCATGTCCTTTGTAAAATCGCTGGTGATTGCAGCATTTGAACACGGCCAGTGGAGAGTCGTTTATCACAGACTGACAAAAGTGAAAATGTAACAAATACAGTTTCCCCATCGTTCTTATTCAGTTATTCCCAATCATCGGAATATATACAAGATTGGTGTCTATCATCTTCCTCGGGGAAATAAAAAAACAACTTCACAGGCGTGATTTTGCTGACATAGCAGGCTTGAAGCTCGCGATCCCGGTGATCTCTCTGCCAGTTACCAGGCTGTTAATGTCATAGGTGCCCTCGTAAGAGAAAATGGGCTCCAGGTCACAAAACGCCTGCAAAAGTAAGTATTGTTTCAGACACTTCCGTCAGTAAAGATTGTAAGTTGAACCATGTGTTGTTTGCCATGTAAGGAGAACATCAAAAGTAATTACTGAACCCCTCTTACCTTGGCAACAAGAAAATCAGCCAAAATGCCATTGCCACCCAGTAGCTCTCGTCCAAGAGAAACTACCTCCCTAGCCTTCTGGGATGTCCACGCCTGCATTCACTTCTTATCAGTAGATTGCATAAAAACTACCTATGATGAGGACATAGACTCAAGATGCGAAATCCATCCCTAGCTATATTGTAACCTACGAACCTTGCCTAAACTAGATCGGCCTGGTGTCATTTTGCCTGACTCATAGAACTTGCACAGACGCCAGCCAACGAGAAGCATAGCCTGAATGTTGCCAAGCATTCGGACAAGCTTTTCTTGATTCAGCTGAAAAGCTGCCAGTGGAGCTCCAAATTGCTTCCTTTCTTTCAAATACCTATTTATTCAGTAAAAGATTGTGATATAGTGGAAATCTAAACCATATTATGCTGAATAAACTACAAATAGATGTAGTAATGTGTTCCCACCGATGGCAGATGTCAAAAACTCCCATTGATATGCCTATTGGTTGCCATGCCACCATAATTCGAGACATAGCGAGGACCTGTTTCAGAAGTTAAAATTTTGACTCAATAAAATCCTGATTATCTGACAAAGCACAGGCCACAACAGGTTGTAAAAGAGGCATCCAGTCAGTACCTTGTTTATATCCTGAAATGAATTGATGCCTGTTAATCTATCTTCCTCAGGGACAAATACTTTATTTAGAATTATGTCTCCATTTTGAACCATTCTGAGTCCAATTTTGTTTTGAATTTTTGTCGCTTTTAGACCGGGAGCTCCTTTCTTTACAATAAATCTAGAATAGCGCAACACATTCATTGTCAGAAAGCAAGGTTTTCCTTGCATTGATCAAAAATAGACGTACCTTCATACTGAGACGTACAGGAAAAAAATAGATACGGTAACAGCAGTATAATAAGGTCAGGAAGAAAAAGATGATTACCCATTTAGTTGGTTCGTATCTGCATTCCTAGCCAAAATGACGAGGACATCTGCAAAAGTGCTGTTACCTATCCAGCGTTTTTGTCCATCTAACTGCCAACCACCAGGTACCTACCAAAATTTTTTTTAAAAAAAACCAACATGATAAGGTAGTGTGAAAAGGCCACATCATTGGCATTACTAGAAATATCCAAATTTATCTTAGAAAATAATGCTCCCAAATTAACTAAACCTTGGTTGCTGCAGTCCTTAGGGAGCTTGCATCACTTCCATAATCTGGCTCTGTCAAAGCCTGCAGAAAGCAGACGGTCCTCTCAGAAACGTGAAAATATCAAATAGCATGCTCAACCCTCTCAGAGTGGAGTGTTGACATGACAGTACGAGAAATGGTTATAAAATACATTGGACAATGTAACTCACCCAACAACCAATAGTTTTGAACTCGGCAAGAGATGGCAAGTATTTCTGCTTTTGAGCCTCAGATCCACAAAGGGCTACTCTTCAGGAAAAAAAAAACAATAACTGAAATCCTGAGCATAGGTGTACAAAGTTGTTTGGACGTTATGTATAAAATGTTCTGACGCTAGATTTACCAATCGTGGACATAGCCAACGAGGAGTGCACTAGAATAAATGTGGAGCAGCTCGCATCGACCCGTGCAACTTCTGCTATCGAAATAGCACTAGCTGTAAGCGAGAGTCCTGGGCACCCATACCCCTGCAAATTTAAAGGGAAAAACAATGAAATGATGTGCAGATAGATAGGCTTTACCTTCAAAATAGAGCCCATATTTGTTTGGTTACTACCTTTATTGTTCCACCAGCTAAGCCGAGACTGGCAAGGCTGGGAATGGCATGGAATGGGAATTCAGCCTTCTCCCAATACTGCAGAGTAAAATGACATCATTTAAGCCTATACAAGATGAGGCAGTATGAGGACTTGCTGTGCATTAGCAAGTCAGTTCATGGGAGAGTAAAATGTAATGGTAGAAAAGGAACATGGTATATCTACAGACTAGACCACTACAAGATTTCGTCACAAAAAGACATATTTCACTGAAAAGCTAATCCATATTAAATGTTTTGTGAGAAAATCAGAAAGATTGCATATGTTGAAAGTAAATCTGAGTCGACCAGTTACTCTCTAGCAGCATAATGCCTTTTTATTGGTTCTGTTTGGATACTTTGGTAGCCCAGTCTGTGTACATTGCAGCTATTTTTGTCTTCGTCAGCATAATGAAGAGCACTTCTCCTACCATTACTTAGTAAAAAAAGAAAAACATGGAGAGATTAGTAACTGTCTTTAGCAAGAGCACACCTCCGTCATAATGGGCGGGATTTCCTTTTCCATGATACCCCGGACCTTCTTCCTGAGTGCCTTCTCTTCTTCAGTCAGCAAATCATCAAATTGGTAGTAGTCCGAGGCTGCAACCAACAATAGGTCGGCTCAAAGGTAAATAAACGGAAATTGATAACAGACATCCTGCAAATTATGATGCAGTAGTCACAGATTGTTATATGCAAGTAACACTACACAATGCTAATTAACCTAACTGACACGAGCATTACTTACACAGTAATCCTAGAGAGGAGCTAGAGATTGAAAAACAAAACTAGAGTCCTTTCTGACAGCAACAGAAAATAAGAAAACAGGTCCACATCACGTGTGGTTCAATGCAAGTTGTACAGTAACAGTGAGCCGCCCAATTATTATCCAACCAGAGGCAATCTTGTCAAAATGGAAAACAGGGACAGCTGAAATGAAGTAGGTGCCGTGTGCCCGCATCTGCCCAAGGTTACTCTAACTCTGAATGCAACCAAACTTCAGTAAAATTAACCATGGATAAAAGGGGATCATAAACAAACTCCAGAAAAAAAAATTGAACTACATCAAAATTCGAAGACATGGTTACTGCGTCTGGGTGCCCAAAAAAAGCCCCTCATATTATTGGAATACCACATCTTTGGAGACAAGTACAGACTGGAGCTCTGCTCATTGGCACCAAAACAAGCAAACAGAAATACTCGAGACCATTACTGTACTGCAAAAGGATGAACAGAACCAGTATCCTCCACTCTGGAAATGACCAGGCAGACACCCTTGGCGAATGAAGAACAGAAAAAAATTGCCGCTTACGCCATCACAATCGATTCGCCGCTTACGCAATCATATTGATTCGATCGAACAATTCTGGCCACTCCAATTCGAACGAATATAACCAAACTACTAGTAGTAGTAGTAGTACAGAAACCGCGGGAGCGGATGCAGCATGAGAAGGAGATATAGGTAGATATCTCACCGGCGGGCGGGAAGAGCGATGCCGGCGTAGCCTGCGGGAACGCGAGCGCCACGTCCAGCGCCGGCAGCCCGACCTTGCCGCCGTCCCCAGCACCGGCGCTACCTGCAGCAACGAGAGGGAACTGGTCAACCACGGCGGGCGAATAAATAGCTCACCACCCCCGCGACTCATCCGCCGGACGCGCGCCGTCGGAGAGCTCGGTCTGGCACCCACCTCCCAAGCTGCCCATCGCAGCGCTCGATGGCGTTAACTTCCCCCTCGTGGATCCGGCTCCGGCGAGCTCCTCCCCTCCCCGATCAGAGGAGTAGTAGGTGGAGTATCAGAGGAGACGAGAGCGGCACGATCCGATAAGCTGTTTTTTTTTAAATAGTTTTATGAGTGACTTTCTAGATAAAGTTAAGCTGTTTTGTAAAAAGTATTTGGCAAAATAGCTTCACCAACTACTTCATGCATAGTTGAGAGAGAAATGAGAGAGAAGCTACAATAAGCTACTTTTTTTTCAGCTTCATCCAACTTATGTTTTTGTAAGAGAAAGAGAAAAACAGCTTCACTAGAAATAAGTGTTTGGCAAAAGAAAACAACTCACAACAGCTCATGAAAGTTGTGAGCTGTACCAAACAGTCCCGAAAGACGATTTGGTGGGTTGGAGACTTGAGTGGAGAGAGCCTTTTACGTGCAGGAACAGAAGTTGTCCCTGGACCCACCTGTCATAGGAGGCGGGCTGCGCAGAAAGCGGTGACGTCGGAGGGATTGGATAGCGGGCGCATGGGCTGCCACGCCCTAGGCCCACCAGGTTGCGGTGGGTGTGGGCCCTCCCTCTGCAGTTTTCCACGGCGCCGGGATGCGATGATGGGCCCACATGCGCCTGTGCCCGCCCATGCCGTTTGTTCATATCGTATCGTAGGGGAAAAAAAAAAGTTTTCAATATTTTTCGTCGTATCAAATCTTTCGATACATACATGATGTATTAAATATAGATAAAAATAAAAGCTAATTACACATTTTATCTGTAAATCACGAGACGAATCTTTTGATACTAGTTAGTTCGTGATTGGACAATATTTGCCACAAACAAACAAAAATACTACAGTAGCGAAATTCAAAATCTTTTAGGCCTTGTTTACTTCCCAAATTTTTTGCAAAATTGCTACAGTATGTCTTTCGTTTGTATGTGACAAATATTGTCCAATCATAGACTAACTAGACTCAAAAGATTCGTCTCGTTAATTTCGACCAAACTGTATAATTAGTTTTTATTTTCATCTATATTTAATACTCCATGCATACGTCTAAAGATTCGATGTGACGGGGAATCTGAAAAATTTTACAAAAATTTTGGGAACTAAACAAGGCCTTAGTTAGTCAAATTTTTCCATCTAATTTTAGTGCTACAATAGGTAAGCTAATTTTCCATCTATTAGTTAGTCAAAACTAGACAACCATAATGACTAATTTGGATTGTTTTTTTTAGCTTAGGCCTTGTTTAGTTCTAAAAAATTTTGCAAAATTTTTCAGATTTCCCGTCACATCGAATCTTTAGACGCATGCATGGAGTATTAAATATAGATGAAACTAAAAACTAATTGCACAGTTTGGTCAAAATTGACGAGACGAATCTTTTGAGCCTAGTTAGTCCATGATTGGATAATTTTTGTCAAATACAAACGAAAGTGCTACAGTGTCGATTTTGCAAAATTTTTTGGCACTAAACAAGGCCTTAGACCTTGTCTAGATTCATTTTTTTTTTAATTTTGACACTGTAGCATTTTGTTTTTTATTTGACAAACATTGTCCAATTATAGAGTAATTAGGCTTGAAAGATTCGTCTCGTGATTTACAGGTAAACTGTGCAATTAATTTTTACTTTCATCTATATTTAATGCTTTATGTATTTACCGCATGATTTGATGTGACAGAAAACTTATTTTTTTTTTGGTTTTTGAGCTGAACTAAACAAGGCCTTAACTAGAAAGCACGGAGAACATGGGATTGTGACGGCCGCAAAGCCTGCAACAGCTGAAAACATGTGTCCGACTGGGCCTGGGGGAGGCCTACGCACGAGCTCACGGCCCATAGTGCCACGGAAAAGTCGAGGTCACGCACGAGGGCGGGTGGAAAGGGCCGACTCGCTCGCCATGGCGGGGCGAGTTCGTGTGCCATAGCGCGTGTGCGCGCGGTGTCCTGGGCCTTGATGGGCCACACGACTGACTGCTGTAACGGCTTTCTCACCACGACATGCATGGCTGCTGCGTCGTTTGTTTGCCTGACGGAGACGGAGGCATTAGACTTTTCCTTGCCTGACTTTTGCAATTAGGACTTTAGGAGAGATTGACATGCATGGTGCAGATAAAAGTTTGTAGGCAAATACTACCTCTGTCCTTAAAAGAACATAATTATGATATATGTGCTCGTTTAAGTGTTTCATGTCTAAACAAGTTTTAATTAAATAGTATTCACATTTTTTACTCCAAATCAATTTATTTATGAAAATAGTTTTTGTAATTAATCCAATAATATTTATTTGATATTATAAATATTTATATATATTTTATTTATAATTAGTTAAACTTGGTATGCTAAAACATGGCACTATTCTGAAATTGTATTCTTTTAAGGACGGAGGAAGCATACTTAATAAATAGTCACACAAGTTATCCTATTATCATAAGCTCCAGCGATGAATTCAGCGCATCAACCTCAAGTAGATAAATAAGGGAAACGAGAAGCTTCAATTCACAATTCACATGCGTGATTTCGCTACCATGGCAGGTTTGAAGCTGGCGATCCCCGTGATATCTCTGCCAGTCACCAGGCTGTTAATATCATAGGTGCCCTCATACGAGAAAATCGGCTCCAGATCACAGAACGCCTGCAGAGGAAAATTAGATTGTGAAAAAGAACTCTCTACCAGACTTTTAAAATGGATCTCCAAATATAGACACCCTACTTAGAATTTCTTGCTACCCATCGATAAAGAGCGAGCATAACTCTTTAGAGTGACCACAAGATATGAAAAACTGTTAGGATACAAAGATATACAAAGTGATCTTTTATTTTAAAGACTCTCTAAATGATAATTTATAGAGTAAACTTTAGAAAGATTTTTTTTTGGAGATGCTCACTTCCGGAAGGAAAACCTGATTCTGAATCTATGATCTCCTGACAGTGACAAAACAAATATCTACTAGAAAATCTTGCTTTTTCAAAGTATATTTTTTTTGCCATGCAAGTATATATGCAACGTGAAGATGAGATTAAAAGAACAAATCTCACGCCCCCTTTGGAACACGGAATAGTTTTTCGTATTTCTGTGTTTTTTCTGTGAAAAATAAATTGATTCCACTAAGAACTCTTATATAATTGCTGTAAAATTACTGCTTCCAAAAAGGGGCGTAAATGTTGGTGCTGATTGGGCCCCTCGCTCCTTACCTTTGCGACCAGAAAATCAGCTAAAATGCCGTTGCCACCCAACAGCTCCCGGCCAAGAGAAACTACCTCCCTGGCCTTTCTGGACGTCCACGCCTGCATTTAGTTGGTATCTATCAATAGATTTAGATTGTGCAGGAAACTACCTAAATGATGAAAACAGCATGGGACTCTTGGCAAATTAAAGGAACCACCAGATAAACCTTGCTGCTGGCTATATTACAATTTACGAACCTTTCCTAAACTACTCTGTCCTGGTGTCAATTTGCCTGCCTCGTAAAGCTTGCACAGTCGCCAGCCAACGAGAAGCATGGCCTGAACATTGCCCAGCATTCGGACAAGCTTTTCTTGGTTGAGCTGAAAGGCTGCCAGCGGAGCCCCAAACTGCTTCCTCTCTTTCAGATACCTATGCATTCAGCCACACACAGATTCTGATATAGTGGAAGTCTCTAGGATCAAAAGGAGCTAAAAGATAGTAGTATGGTTCGCACCGATGGCACATGTCAAAAACTCCCATTGATATGCCTATTGGCTGCCATGTCACCAAGACGCGAGACATGGCGAAGACCTGTTTCAGAAAGTTCAAAGGATGGCCAAATAAAAATCTTCATCCAACAAAGCATGGAGAAGAGATGGCAAAAGTCGGTACCTTGTTTACATCCTGGAATGAATTGATGCCAGGTAATCTGTCTTCCTCGGGGACAAATACTTCATTTAGAACTATGTCACCGTTTTGCACCATTCTGAGTCCAATTTTGTTTTCAATTTTTGTGGCTTTCAGACCAGGAGCCCCTTTCTTTACTATAAATCTAGAGGAGGTGATTCGTATTCAGTAACAACGAGCAGGATAATCCTTGAATTGATGAGCAATAGAAATAGCTTCATGTTGGTATTTACGGGAAATGAAACCAATCATAAGTATAGGGAAATAATGAGCGATATAAACAGTACCAGGAACACAAGCTCAGAAAAAAAAGATGATTACCCATTTAGTTGTTTTGTCTCTGCATTCCTGGCTAAAATGATGAGCATATCTGCAAAAGTGCTGTTACCTATCCAACGCTTTTGGCCATTTAAATGCCAACCACCAGGTACCTTCCATCCAAAATAATAACCAACATTATAAGGCAGTGCAGAAAGGTCACATTGTCAACATCACTAAGAAATTTCAAACTGATCTTTCACAAAAGGTTATGATTCTAATTTCCAAACTAATTAAACCTTAGTTGCTGCAGTCCTTAACGAGCTTGCATCACTTCCATTATCTGGCTCTGTCAATGCCTGCAGAAAGTAGACAATTCTTCAAAAAGGTGAAATATCCTCAATACTGAACTGCTGGGTATTGAACGTATACGCACAAAAGGTTAAAATGTAAATTTAACAGTAAAACTCACCCAACAACCAAGCATTTTAAACTGGGCAAGAGATGGTAGGTACTGTTGCTTTTGAGACTCTGATCCACAAAGCGCTATTCTTCACAAAAATAAATACATACTAAGGTTTACTGAGTAAATAAGGCTACCAACCACTTAGCTCAGGTGTGCTGAGTAAATAAGGCTACCAACTACTTAGTAGCTCAGGTGTGCTGAGTAAATAAGAATCAAACACTTAGCTCATGTGTACAAAGTAGTTGGTAGCCAAGATCCCATAGAACGAAATGGTAAAACAATGGTAGATTTACCAATAGTCGGCACTACAAGAGAGGCATGGGCTAGAATAAATGTAGAGCAGCTCGCATCCACCCGTGCAACTTCTGCAGTTGAAATAGCAGTAGCTGTAAGGGAGAGCCCTGGGCACCCATATCCCTGCAGTTTCAAAATACAAATTTCAGCGATTTGTTGTGTACTTATTTAGGTAAGGCCAGACTTTCAAAAGTAGAGATAACTGTTTAGATTATACCTTTGTTGTACCTCCAGCTAAGCCAAGAGTCGCAAGTTTTGGAATGACATGAAATGGGAATTCCGCCTTCTCCCAGTACTGCAGAACTAAAATGACACCGTGTAAGCCTATGGCAAGTTGGACAGTATTACAGACATGCAAAGTAAGTCGAAAGGAGAGTAAAGAACCATTGCTACAAGATTCTGACACAAAAGATATGATCCACTAAAAGGCTACACCACATTAGTATGTGTTTTGTGACTAGCGAGAAGTAACTGCCTTCATCAAGAACATACTTCAGTCATAATGGGTGCGATTTCCTTTTCCATGACACCTTGGACCTTCTTCCTTAGAACCTTCTCTTCATTAGTCAGCAAATCATCAAGCTGGTAGTAGTCTGACACTGCAACCAACAACAGGTGAGCTCATAATTCACATAAGGCTAAAAAATATGTGGTAACCTATGCAATGCTGAATAACATAATTTAACTGGCAACGGAATTTAATTACACAGTAAGCCTAGAGGGAGTTAGATCGCTAGACAAGAGTCAAGTTCTTTCTGACAACAACAGAACATAAGGAAACAGGTCCACAACAATTGTTGTTCAATGCAAGTTGCACCAGTGAGCCACCCAATGATAAATCAAAAAGCACTCTTGTCATGTCACAGGTATAAGAGAAATAAAGCAAATTCATTTTGATCACTAAACCCAACCCATTCGATGACCGATGGTTGGACAGGCTGTGGTGGGCATGGGCTCTTGCTTGGTTGGGTTAAGTCCCTTGAGTTGCCTAAAGTAAGTTCTGTGAAAACTGTGACAAGTCCATTGACCTTGACTTTGCCCTCTCAAATATGTACAGTATTATCAATATAATAACTGCAGTAGTGGTAGAAATTTTGTAGTTGCAAAGATAATCATCATGAATAGTAGTACACTGTACACAAAAAAATAGTGGATAGGAGCGTCAACAGGTGACACTCATGATGAATTCAACAATACGTTCATCAACAACTGAAGGTTCTGCACTTGCTGATGTTTTTTGCCTCGAAATCTCAGTAAGAGTTTTGCTGAGTCAATTTATTAAAGGAAAAAACAGACCCGAAACAAAACGCCCCCACACACACCAAGAAGAGGAAAGAAAACAAAGAACCTTGAAAAGTTTACATCTACCAATAAACAATGGCAGCAAATTGTTAAAATCTTGCGTCAGTTTGCTCAAGCGGATCAGGATGCATGATGATAATGCTGATGAACTGAAGAACATTAACTGCATGGTTCCATGTAATATAACCTCAACAAACAGAGAAAGAGGTGAGACTGACTCTAGAGGCAGGCAACAAGAAAGAAGAAGGGCATAGCGTGGGCGTGGGCGTGGCCCCCCATGTGTATTACCTCCATCAGAAGAACACAATTCTCGTATTTCGAGGAGATAAACAGTTTAAACTTTGACTAAAATTGAATAAAAATATACTAAGGCCTTGTTTAGATGCCTTCAAAATTCCAAAAGTTTATAAGATTCTCCATCACATGAATCTTTGGACGCATACATGAAGCATTAAATATAGATAAAAAAATAACTAATTACACAGTTTGCATGTAATTTGCAAGACGAATCTTTTGAGCCTAGTTCGTCCATGGTTGGACAATAATTATCAAATACAATCAAAAGTGATACAGCGTCAAACTTCAAAAAACTTTTGGCATCTAAACAAGGTCTAATACTCATGAAACAAAATAAGTACCATTAGATTAGTTATAGAATATATTTTCATGATAAATTTAGTTTGAGACATAAATGCTATTTAAAATAAATTTGGTCAAAGTTGAACTAGTTTGAGCAGCATGTTTACCATAATTGCATTCTTTCTTTCGGGGACAGAGGTTAGGAGGTATAGTACAATGTTCCTACGACTGCCACCTAACGTGGACGGATTGCAAGATAAATGTGCCCGAGGAACCTCCGGCCAGCGAGCAGAAGGCCGAAAAGTGGAGGGGACAAGAGCTCGTCGCCGGCGAGTGGAAGAAGTTGTACGCCTGCCTAGTGCCTACATGTAGTAGCACAAGAGAAATTAAGAGCGGGAGCGAGGCTGCGACGGAGCTCACCAGCGGGCGGGAAGAGGGACGCCGGCGTGGCCTGCGGGAACGCGAGCGCCACATCGAGCGCCGGCAGGCCGACCTCGCCGCCGCCGCCGCCGCCGCCGCCGCCGCCACCAGCGCCTGCAAGAAGTAACGAATTCGATGAGCCGGGCAATCCCGCACTGGATCCCGCCGTTGGAGGTGCTCAATGGGTTCGCCACACACCTCCCAAGCCACCCATCGCCCCGCGCCCGCGCTCGTGGATCCGGCGACCTCCCAGCCAAGAGGAGTAGCAGAGCACGAGGCGTGTGAGTGTGACTGCTGACGGGGTGGAAGACGAGGACACGAGGAGCGGGGTGGCATCAGCCGTCAAATGCTCCGAGTTCCGACTCAAAATTTAACCGTTAAATACAGATAAAAAATAATTAATCGTATAGTTTGTATTGAAATTATGAGACAAATTTTTTAGTCTAATTAGTCTATAATTAGTCATAATTTCTTTTCGTATAGGATTTATAAGTCGTTTTGATAAGGTTTAGGTTAAATATTGAAAATATAAATCAATAATTTTTAAATTATTGAGTTTGCAAATGTGAAAAATTATATGAATAGATTTGTCTTGAAAAATACTTTTATATATTATTTTTTTCTAAATGTTTTTATAAAAATAAGAGATCAAAGTTATATTTTAAAGATCGTATCGTTGTAAACGACTTCTAAACACTATACAGAGAGAGTATGTATTAATATCGGATTAATTAGGCTTGATAAATTCATTTTACGGTTTTCAAGCAAACTATATAATTAGTTTTTAATTAATATTTAAATACTTTTTCTAACATTCCATAAAATATCCAATGTAACAACCAAAAAAATCACCTACGAACTAAACAAGGCCCACGTCCCGCAACTGCAGTCATGATCTCTTTTCAGGCCCCACTTATCATAGAGGCGGGCTACATAGCTGTGGTGTCACAGAAATGAGTGCGGAGGATTACATTACTCATAGGTGGCAAAGGTAGATGGGTCTTTGGCGCACACCTATCCAAGGCAGCTCCGACAATCCACTTTTAAGCTAATTCTAAATATTGTTTTATATTTTAATAGAAGAGAAAAGCTACCATTTGATTAAGAGTTAAACTCTTACATATATTTCAAAATAATGTGAGAGTGCCTTATGAAGCCATTTATGTGAGTAAAAGTTACCACTAATAAAAAAATTGACTTAGAGCTAGTAACTACCTCTTAGTGTTGCATGTACTCTTACGCCTACCTCTTTGAGCCTAGTTACTCCATGATTGGACAATGTTTGTCAAATAAAAATAAAAAGTGCTACAGTATCCCAACCCAAAAAAATTTTGGAACTAAACAAGAGTAGCATGGCTGATACAACAATATAGTTTAGTGATAGCTATACATACTGTTTTACATTTCCGATAATTAGATTACCTTCTTGGTTTATATACAGACTTACTATTCCTAATTCTACAAAGGTCAATAAATACAAACATTATGAAAATATATCGAACTCAAATTCTAAGGTGCCTCATCAATCTCACAAACATAAAATAATTTTACATTTGTGCAAACACTTCTGACAATTCCTCAATGGACACCTTAGGCGACAACAATCAAGGCTGAGAATTGAACCGTAGCAACACATCCCACTGATTGTTCCTACAACTACCTCTAGATGTAAGAGAGGCTCCAATCAAGTTGCTACTAACCTTATATATATCTGTGCCCAGTGCTCCCAAGTGCTTTTGCATTGCTCCTAGCCTTGTATTATGTTTTGGCCTGATAAACTATGACGGTTTGCTATACCTACCATACTTACATGGTTTAGAGTGCGTTTGGTTGCCTGGTCAGGCTCGAACCAGGCCCAACAGATGCAGGCTCGACGCGTTTGGTTTCCTGCTCCATACTCTCGGCCAGGCTACGTGCATGCAAAGATGCCCTCTTGGCCAGGTTTTCAAGGAACGTGGAAATCGATCGTTTCCCAGTGAAAGCTCTAGTTTGGTTTTGGTTAATTGATGAAACCCTATGTGCTAACCTCTCGCTCTAAGTGTTTATGAGATAGGAAAGCACACTCCAAATGGTGAGCAACATTGGTGATGGTCATGATGGTGATGGTGGAACCAAGGTGATCGAGTGATATGGCTTGGAAAATAATAAAAATAAAAATAAAAAGCTCAAGGTAAAGGTATATTTGGTTAGGAGCTTTTTGGTTTGCACTCAAGACACCATATAGGGTGTGAGTGATTTAGGATTGATAGATGTACTATTAAGAGGGGAGAAACTTGTATCAAAATACGGCTATCAAAGTGCCACTAGATGCTCTAACTCATTGCATATACATTAGGATCTAGTGAGTGTGCTAACTCCTTTGAGAAAATGCTTATAAAAATGCTAACACACATACACATATTGGTTTACACTTGGTGGTGTTGGCACATTTATAAAGGAGGTGAAGTTTGAGGGGTAGAGAGGGGTTTGAGATCCTCTCTCCCTTCCGCCGATCTTGCTCAATGGGATTCAACATTTTATGGAAATGAGTTGCATATTTTTCATTGCACCAGACGCAAAGGTGGCAAAGTCATGGGAGTATTTCTCACTAAGCAATACACATCGAACGTAGCAGGCATGAGCACAGGACACTGGGCGTGCATCCAGTTAGTACTGACTTGCAACACACAGAGAGTTTTACCTAGGGTTGAGCACCAGACGCAGGGACCTATGCGTTCGGTCATTTCCTGAGAGCACCAAACGCTACTCATCGGACATTGGCTTAACACTGTTCAGCGTCCAGTTAGGCTGATGTAGCGTGAGTCTACACGAGCAGTGTTGCACCGGATGTTAGGGTGTGTCCGCATGTCCGGTTAGCATGCACCGGACACGTCTGGTGTGAGTTTGATCACTTTGGAACTTCTCTGAGTAGCGACCAGATGCTAGGTGGCGAGTCCAATCGGTGTGTCTGGTATGAATTTAACCATTGTTATCTAACGTGTGATGTTCAAAGACAGAGGACACATGGCAAGAATCCGTACACTAGACACTGGGGTCTATGTTAGGAGGTTTTGACCGGAGCGTCCGGTGGCCCCATTTTCTATGCAAACAGAGAGCCAGCGACTCTATTTCCTAAGGATCTTATAAATACGTGTTGACTGGCTTGGACTCTCCCTCTTGGCCATTTTCATTGACATAACAATCTTGTGAGCCTAGCCAACATACTCCCACTCATTTGCATCATTGTTTGATCATCTTTGTGAGATTGGGAGAGCATCCAAGTGCATTGCATGAGTGTTTACATCTAGAGGCACTTGGTGACCGTGTTTCACTGTGGGATTCACTTGTTACTCTTGGAGTTTGTCGACTCCTAGAAGGCTTGGTGCATCGAGGATCGTTGAGCTGAGGTTGGTGATTGTCTTCGGCTCCGATCGTAGTGATTTTGAGGGGTTCTTGACCTTTCCTTGGCGGAGAGCCAAAAGGTACTCTAGTGGATTGCTCATGGCTTGTGTGAGCCTGATCTTGTGTTGGTTGTGCGGTACCCTAGTGAGGGTTTGGCATGTGATGTCAATTAGGTTGTGAATCTCCAAGTGAGTGTATTACCACAACGAGGACTAGCTTGTCGGCAAGCAAGTGAACCTCGGTAAAAAATCATTATATCAACATTTGATTTTGAGGTGATTGGTATTCATTGGCTTTCTCTGTTGTGATTGATTGCCTAATTCCTCTACGGGGTAGTATATCAATCCTAACGTACCCTTCTTTGCATTACTTTGTTAGCTAGTTTGTGTAGCACTTTTGCTTAGCTTAACTTATCACCTAGGGGTAAGTAATGATATAATCGTGTGCTTCCTTAGAGACTATAGGAACTAGATTTGGTAGGAGGCTTGCATCTCCCTTTGTAGAGCTAGTGCCAAATTTGCTTCGCCATCTTATATACTAATCAAGTACTTTTAGTGTTGTTGTAGAAAATTTTATTAGGTTATTCACCTCCTCTCTAGCCATTAGGACCTTTCACCCGGGAGCTAGGCTCTCTAGCGTTGGCCATGCGCATGGGCGAGCGTGCAGACACAAGAAATCACTTTTGCGTTAGATTTGAAGGCAACCAAACAACATATGAAGTGAGCCTGCATGCATATGTATGAGAACCAAACAAGCTGCTCTCGCCCCTGGCGGGCTTGGCCAGAGCGGGCCTATCCACGTCAAGCGAGCGGTCATCCGTGAACCAAACGCGCCCTTAGCAAACCAAATCTTTCTTTGTATATATATATATGTATGTAGACCCAAAATATGTGCTGCTAGACTCCTGCCAAGTACTATACAATTAGCTTCATGTATAATATCTGTATAATTATGTTTCGACCCTCTATTTCTGTGTCTTCGAATATGTGCTTGTATTTGCACGTGATTGGCGGAGCCACCAATAAGGCATTGTCTGGCAGCCGCCTTACCTAAATCACATAAAAAACGAATATATATATATATATATAGGTATGATATTAAGAGCTTAGGGCTCCCAATACTTATGCGGAGCCCCAACCCAAAGTACAGCTAGCCGGTTCCACCGAACCAACCTGCCACCGACCTGGTCTAGCCACCAGCCCGCTAGCCCACCCTGTGGCCCACACGTCGGCCCACCAGGCCCAACCATCCCAAGACGTATATAATCCCCAAACCCTAATCCCAATCCATCTACATCCACATGTGGCCACCAGCCCCTACCACGCGCCGCCACCCACCAGGAGCACGGCCGTCTTCCCTAGATTTGCGGCGACGCGGGGTCTCACTGGCCGGCGACGGCTGCCAGCGCGTCCCACTAACGACGACAACGTGGCTCCTCCTTGTCTGGCGACGGTAAGACCTCGCCCCTCCCTGAGCTCTGTGGTGACGCGGCGCCACCTCTCCTTGTCTGGCGACAGGGTGGCCCTGACCCTTCTCCGACCTACAGCGGCGAGGCCCTCCTCCAGCGACGAGTTGATGTGCTTGCCCTCACCGGCCACGGCATGGCTCGTTCCCACCATCTACCGTGATGCCTCCATCCACCCGACGCTGGTCTGCCCAGCGCGGAACAGTGCCTCCCAACGATGGTGTTACCAGCTCGGCACAGATCTTTTCTCTTGTGAGATTTTCCTATCCTGCATTTCTATGATATGCATCTTGCTCCCCCTCTCATTTTTTTCTCTAATTTTCCTTTTCCATCCTTCGGGCTACAGATTGGCAGATCGTCGAGGTCGTCAAACAGCTGGCCAGGGAGGCCACGACAGTGGTGGAGCTTTTGTGAGCTGCATTAGTCCACTTTACTTATTTAGTAACATGCATAAAAATGGTTCCTGGTATTTATGCACTCTAATTTAGGTAGCCATAATGTGGCAAGACAACTCATTGCCGACATTGGATGAAACTAGTTGTCCTATCCCATGCTTTGGATTTTGATTTATATACTTGCAACACCTGAATGGTCCGTGACTTTTTAATTAATGTAGCTGATATTAATTTCACTAATAGGTTTCTATGCTTGACAAGTTAGATTTATATGCTATGTTGTTATGATTTTTGTATTTATGTAGATGACATTAGTTTCATGAATAGCTTTTATGCAACTGCTAAAACATGTTTATATGGCATTCTTGTCGCTGTAAGGTTTATGCACGTACTAAAACTTCTTATATGCCTTTTTTTGCCACCGTAAGTTTTGCGCACGGCTCAAATATGTTTCTATGCTTTTGCTGTGATGTAGGATGGTTGGAAGAATTCCTCTCCATTTGGTGTGAGAGGTCAACGGTGTTATGGATCTTCCTCCTCACTTTAGCATGCTGACCTTTCTCCTCTCTGCAGCACGGCGAGCAGCATGCTCATCCTCATCTAACGGAGGAGTAGGGTCTGTTGTAGCAGCGAGATCCAACAGTTGGGTGAAATGTATACTTAGTTATACTAGTTTCTATGCATGGTGGAACTGTGGTTTTCAAAGTTGCTGGGGATTTGTATGCACAGATGCATTGCTCAGATGTCCAATATGATCCTCCTTTTTTTTAATCCTAGCAGTAGATACAAAGATCCACGTTTGTGGTTTGTGCATAATTCATCTTCATTGTTTTGTTTGTAGATTTTTGAGTTATTATGCATGTGTGCATAAGTTTCTATGCATCTGAGCACAATTCTTCTATGCTTAGTTGTATGGGTTTTATCTAATTTTTGGTTGCAGCCTTAGATTTTTTCTATGCATGTTGTATGATATATCCTCAGTCTTTCTATGCGTATACTCAAAACTTTCTCTGATTTGTTACTCCTATTTTTATACATTGTTTGGAGCACATTTTATACATTTTGTTGTTGGTTGGGTGCTAAGATTTTTTTGCATGTTGATCCGAAGGAAAGATAATAGTTTTTATATTTGCATGTATAGATTTAGATGCATGGTGAAACTGTAATTATGCTTAGTTGTATTTTGTTTCCACCCTAACTGATTTCAAATTTTAATTTTGAAGAAGTTTGTATACATTGTGGAGCACTCTTCTATGCACTATTGGAATAATTCGACATATATTGTTTGAATAATTATCTCTATGTACCTACGCAGCCTTGGATTTTTTGTTCAGATGCATTGTGGAGCACTTTTTTATGCACTGTTAGAATAATTATTTGCGCATATTTCTTCTATGCTTAGTTGTATGGGTTTTATCTGATTTTTGGTTGCAGCCATGGATGAATAGGTGGTTTGCATGAAATGAAAAGCTATCAACGCAAGTAAGCAAGATTTCTATGCTTTGATTTTGACTTTTATGCATTTCTTTGATATTATGTGCAATGAATATGTTTTTGTGCAATTGACTTTGGATCTCTATGCTTCATGGGTTCTATGCTTGATGAATTAAGATTTTACACATTCAGAACCATTATGGTGGCAAGTCCACTGCATGATGCAGTCCACGGCCGCAGTGCTGGTATGAAGCAGCGGTGGTGGTTGGTGGCGTGTAGTTCACATCGGCGGCGCTAGTGCGAATCAGCGGTGTTGGTCGATTGGATGGAAGATAGCAAAAGAGCAGCGCGACGCGACCAAGGATTTTTGCATTTTGTTTGTTGAATTTGGTATTCTTATGCTTGTGTGCATAAGTTTCTATACTCACAATGGAGCACTTCTATGTATTTTTGTATTCTTAATGCTTGTGAGCATAAGTTTCTGTACATTGTTGGAGCAGGTCTATGTTGTTTTCATGCGACAACAAATTCACTTTTTATTCATCAAATTACTAAATTCTATAATGCCGGCACGAAAAATATTTAAGTGTATCTTGATCACTGAATTTTGTGAATCCGGTCGTCTATCACGTGCTATTTTTTAAATTTTAAATTTTTGAGAAGACGAGATTGTCTTTTATGTTTTACGTGTGCGGTTCTCATGTTCTATGTATTGTTTTCATATTATTTATATATCCTTATATTGGAAAGCATGATGTTGATGGAGGCAAACCACGATTTTGCTTGGATGAAATGAACAAAACTTTGTTTCTATGTAACCTTAGTTGAGTTTCAATATGTTGTTGACTCGGTTTCTATGCGTTGTTCCTCTGTTAAATAAATATCCCTAGAAAGTATGGTGTGGGTATGAGCGGCTATGGTTGTGGTTATGATAGACCCCTTCAATACTGGGAAGGGTTTTATGTGTTTCTATACATTGTTTCCTATATTACTTATGCATCCCCTCTAGAAAGCAAGGTGTGGTTGGACGCGGTCACGATTTTTCAAATCAATAATATGTAGAAGGGAGAGTTTTTATGCGACAATAAAATTATTCTTATTCATCAAACCACTAATTTCTATGCAACGTTGGCGCCAAAAACTTTTCTACGCATTTTGACTACTGATTCTATGCATCTAATCGTCATCACGTGCCATGATTCAAATTTCAAATTTATAGTTTTTTTCAAAAATATTCAAAGTGGATCTTGAATCGTGCATAAAAATGTTAGGAGTTCAATGGTCAAAACCATTTTAAAATTGGATGCTACATCGAGGAATTATCGTGGAAAAATAGAAGAGAATATAATGGAAGATGCATGCATACATCTATGAGCATGTGTCAGCACGTGTCAGCCTGTGTCAGCTATAGTTAGGTGGAACAGGTGGAACGTCTAGCTCGCAGAAAGGTTTTTACGCAGTAACGAATTAGTTTTTATTCATACATCGACTAATTTCTATGCAACATCACGACCAAAACTTTTCTATGCAGCTTGACCTAGATTTTAATGCATTCGATTGACAGGGTCTACTGCGGTCCCCACCTGTTGTGCGCTGAATGGGTGGACTGAGTGGCATTGGTGTCTGGGGTCCCCCACTTGTGCGCAGGCAGGGTTGGGTGGGGTGTTGGTCGGGGCTTCCAATAACTATTTGTAGCTCTGGCATCAAATTTTTTGGGTAGCCTTGTCATGATGTTTTCTATGAAGAAAAAATATGAAACTATAAAAATAAGTAGTGTTTTATGCTAAAAAATAGCTCTTTTAATTAATAAATGTATGTTCTGATTTTTGTAGGATAATATATATATTCTATGATCATGAAACTTTTTGCATAACTGTTTTATACTAAGATAGACCTTCACAAAAAGTTTGAGATGAATTTGATGATGTTTGCTTATATCCCTAATTTATATGCTTTATTAATTACATATAAATTAGGGACATAAGCAAACATCATTAAATTAATCTTAAACTTTTTTGAAGGTCTATCTTAGTATATAACAGTTACACAAAAAGTTTCATGATCATAGGATATATACATTATCCTACAAAAATCATAGAACATGTATTTATTAATTAAAAGAGCTAATTTTTTAGCATCCATAAAATACTTACTTTCATAGTTTCACATTTTTTATGCATAGAGAACATTATGAAAAGGCTACCTAAAAAATTTGATGAATTTACCATACTCGAACCATTCACTGTGAAATTCACAGTTTTAACCATAGAAAAGAAAAGAGAAAAACCGCTCAAAGTGGCTCAAAACCGCCGTGTCCTCTCTCCAGGTGGTAAAAGTGACCGGTTTTGATAGTTGAAGGTGAAAAAGAGACGGTTTTGTAGTTGAAGGCTAAAATTAAACTCGACCAATAGTTGAGGGGTTAAAAGTGAACTTAATCTATTAAACTATCTGTTTCGCTGGCTGGCCTGTTAACTACACTTGATGGCCCAATTGCCAACAAGCTAGAAGGCCACAACGGTGCGGGAATAGTGATCGACGTTAGTTCGTAGAAGTTTGGCTGGTTCGACTCTTCCTATTTCAATCTACTAAAGGAAAATCAGATCAGGCAAATTTGAGCGTAGACGGTAGACGCCGGCACGCCGCAGACAGCAGACGGCGGCGGCCATGTACGGCTTCGGCATCCTCGCCATCGCCGATAATGACACAACCAGTCAAGACGCGGTGCATGAGCGCCGAGCAGAACACTTGCAAATTGCAATTGCAAGTTAGATACTTGCATCTGCTGATCTACAAATGCAACATAGATATGTGATGCAAGGTAATTTTCATAAATTAGAATTCTAAAAAGTCTATATTTCACTACTACAAAATATTTTTTAGGTGGCATTTATGATTAGACCTCGAAGGCGGTCGGGCATTTCAACCGCCTCCGTTAATGTTTTGGATTAACCGAGACGGTCATTTTTTATTAACCGAGGCGGTTACAATCAACCGCCTTGCAAAATTAATTTACAGTGGCGGTTGAAAAATAACCGCCTCCTAAAATCTATTAATAGAGGTGGGCTTTATAACTAGCCTGCCTCCAAAAATATCTCTATTTTTAGAGGTGGGCGTCCTAACTTAACCGCCATAGAAAAAAGGGCTCAGCCCAAATAGACCCAAACCAAGGCCCGATGGTACCTCCACTATAAATATGCAACTTAGGGTTTCAATTGGTACTCACTCACCTCACCCTCGCTCTGGCGCAACACAACCATCCTCCCTTTCTTCTAAGCAACGCCCCTACCCTCTCCCTCCCTGAGCAGCGCTGCCATCCTCCCCTTCCTCTCTCAAGCCCTTCCTTCCCCTCCTCGGCTCCTCTCCCGAGCTCTTCCCACGGAGAGGCAACGACGCTGGTGGTGCGTTCGAGGCGGGCCGGCGACACGAGCAAGGCAGCGGTGCTCCTCCAGTGTGGGCACGACCGTGCGAGGAAGCGCCCTCCTCGGTGCGTCCTTCTCCAGCAACAGCACCTAGCGGGAGAGGCTTCCTGTGGCGGTGCGCGAGGAAGCGCCACACCCTATTGCTCCTTCCCCTGCGCGGATCTAGAGGCGGTGGTGCCGAGCTCGTGCCCCGGCGATGGCAACGGTATGGCGAGGAGGATGTACTTGCGGCGGTTCCGTCAAGGAGGAGCAACTGGTCGCAGATCTGTCCACCCGAGCTGTGGATCTGGCCCCAATGGCAATGACGCATGCGGCAGACTGAATTGGGCTAGCGGGCTCATCTGGGCTTGTTCTTTTTTTATTTTTAATATTCAATAACAGCGGCGGGCGCTCTAAAATGACCGCTTCCATTAATCGATTAATGGAAGCGGGTAGGGTAACCGTCTCCGTTAAGCAATTATTAACCGTGACCGGTTGCTTTTGTCCGCCTCTGAAAATATAAAACGCTCGCCTCCAAATTTTTTTTCTGTAGTACTGTTTGAGTGTTATTTTATTTAACAATCATGTATTATTTTTCTTTTTTGTCTTGTTATTTTTGAATACAGATTTGAAGACACTTTTTTCCAAAGCATTTACCATTAGCAACTCCAACCCAGCTATGCCAGTAGATGGTGTTGCTGGACAACAAGAAGAGGCAGAGGATGTAGGCATTGAGCTGGTTCTGGTGAGTATTCAAGAGGTAGAATATAAAAAATCTTCATTTAGTGAGGTATTTTAAGTATCAATGCTTTACTTTTGAATTTCTATTATATTTGCTCTATATATATATATATAAATGCATAATGTTTTGAGGTGTGTATGTATAGTTAACCAATTGCCGTTTATAAATCCACCATACCTAAAAATAATTTCCGGCTCCGCCACTTAGTACAACATAAGAGTAGTGTACTCCCTCATAGGCACAGACCAAACACGTGCGCTGCTGTAATAAAAAAAGCAGTGGTGCCGCGGAAGCTAGGACTTGTTTAGTTCTAAAAAAAAATTTGCAAAATTTTTATTCTCCGTCACATCAAATCTTTAAACACATGCATAGAGTATTAAATATAGACAAAAATAAAAACTAATTGCACAATTTGGTCAGAATTGACGAGATAAATCTTTTGAGCCTAGTTAGTCCATGATTGGATAATATTTATCAAATACAAACGAAAGTGCTACAGTGTCGATTTCTCAAAATTTTTTGGAACTAGGCCTTGTTTAGTTTTAAAAAAATTTCAAGATTTCCCATCACATCGAATTTTGTGGCACATGCATGAAGCATTAAATATAGATGAAAACAAAAACTAATTACACAGTTTATCTGTAAATCACGAGATGAATCTTTAGAGCTTAGTTAGTCTATAATTAAATAATATTTATCAAATAAAAACAGAAGTGTTATATTAGTCAAAAACCAAAAATTGCTGAACAAGGTCTAAACAAGGCCCTAGCGTCCTGTGTGAAGCCGCAAAGTGTGGCGTGATGTGAAAGCAAATGGCGGCTGCACGCAGCTACGCGCCAAAGCCAGCAGCACAAGCCGCCCACGCCCACCCCACTCACTGCTACAGTGCTACTGTTGGATCCCATTGTACTGTACGAACAGGCCATTTCGTCCTTTCACCCTTCAGCGTCGCTCTTGCTACAATCTCGCGACAAGTACCCTACCAATGATGGCCTGAGATAACTAACCGTCGATTGGTCAGCGATATATGATAATTAGGGATAAAAATGGTACGAATATTTTCCGACCGTATTCGAGACCGAATTCGTTTAGAGAGGTTTAGATCTGTTCGTATCCGAGTCCGAATATTCAACATCCGATACCGTATCCGTATCCGTATCCGTATCCGAATACTTAAATATTATATTTATGATGTCGACGTCCAATCATATATTATCCGATATGGTTGATATTATCCGTATTCGAATCCAAATCTGACCAGAAATATGAAAACAAATATAATATCAGTGATATCCGTCCATATCCAATCCGTTTTCATCCCTAATGACAATACATTCACCCACATAGTTGTACGGTACTTTATTTGTACTGCTTTATTTAAGTGGCTGCTCGTTCTTGTATTCAGGCCTTGTTCAGGTGACAAAATTTTAAGATTTTAGATACTGTAGCACTTTTGTTTATATTTGACAAATATTATTTAATTATGTACTAACTAGTCTAAAAAAATCATCTCATAAATTACAGATAAACTGTGTAATTAGTTTTTGTTTTTGTTTATATTTAATACTCCATGTGCCGCAATATTCGATATGACGGAGAATTTAAAATTTTTGGCAAAACTTTTTGAGAACTAAACAAGGCCTCATAGTGTTTTTTTTTTGGCTGTCGATTTTTGTTCTGTCCAAAGTCAAATCTTCATTCATTTATATGAGCATTCGATCCAAGGCCATTAGAGCTCCTCCTGTGTCTTCACCAATGTTAGTATTTAAGGGGCTAAGGTTCAAAGTCAGGGTAAACGAAAGAACGACACAATGATGTTGATATCCTCAGAGGAGAAAAATAATGTAGGGGGTAGAAAAGGAACATGCCAATCATTGTGATCAAATTCCAATAAAACAGCGATGTAATTCTTTTTGCGAATCTAGACATGGACGAGAGACGTGGGCGATCAAGGCAGTCCTAAGAACTTTTGGATGCACGGTAGGCCTAATGATCAACCTCGTCAAGTGTTTTGTCATGCCAAACTTCTATATATGGCGAAGATGTTCAAGAAGAGATCAAGTACATCCATGTTGCCAGACACAACCATTTCTGATCAAATACCTCTGCCTTCCTCTCGTCGCCAAGAAAATCTCGAAAGCACACCTACAGATAGGCTCATCGACAATGTTGATCGAGCGAAAACTCCCGCTAGTGGAAGATGACCAAAGACTTCTTATGCATAGCGTTCAAGCGACAACACTTGACGGTAGACCAAAGAACCACTAGCGGAGCTACCCATCGGCCAACCTGGGCGGCAGGCCCCCTTGCCCAAGAAAAATTTCTAAAGAGCTCAGATCATTCAAATGATTTGGATGTTCAAACATGCAATAATTTCACAATAGTATGTATTGATCCGTCTAGAAGTCTAGAACTAGCTAGAATCAAACACAAGCCTTCATGATCTTGAACTATTGATTACAAACAACACAAGCCGCATCTAACTGCTTAACGGCACTATGGCAACATGCTCCGTTGCTCAGGAAAGTGTAAGGTCACCCCTAGAGTGTTGGTAATTGGGTGCGGATTGTAGGATATGTTCTTGTGGTAACACGTTGTAAAAACCCATCTTTTTTACCTTAATGCAATGGTAAATCTTTTAGGCATTCAAAAGAAAAAAAAAGTGAATTCCCGTAATGAAATACACATGCTACATGCGCGATCGTGGAAAAAGAAAGAAAAACAAATGAACATGCACTTGATGAAGATAGAATGCCCACAGCCCTCAAAGCACTCCGAATCAAGAATAGACAACCCATATCTAAAACACGACTTAAGTCGATCGGAACTGGAATATTCTCATCCTATATTTATCGTAAATCTTCTTTTTTTGAGACCAAATCTTTCATCATATTTGGCATGAACCTTTTCAAGCAACGGAGATCTATATAGTAGGGTACTGCCCTGCTGACAGTCTTCCAAGATCACAAGAGCATCCATATGCCAGTCCAAAAGCACAGATCTCGCGTCTCCAAGTGGGGAACAATGTGGGGATTGGAAAAAAAAGAGGTTCCTGCGGTAGTTGACACATGCACATATAATGTCATGATGATCGTGACAATCCCCTTGGCAACTCGCAAGCATATCCATCTAACCCAGCAGAGACGAAATCACGGCTGTACGTACAAAGCTGCTGTTGTTCTCTTGTTGCACAGCACTAGTTTGCGATAGCTTTTAAGTAGCCTAGCTTGGCCTCTTGCTTCGCCTTCCTCCACTCGCTCCATCCATCTTCTTGCACCGCCGACGACACTCCAGCCTTCTCGTCAGTCAAAGACTCAAAGGTACGGCGAATAATAATGCAAATCCTCATCCAAACTTGGCCAACATTTATCCATTCCAATTCCATTTGCCGATCTGCCGTGCTAGTCTTCCTTCAGTGTGTACGGTGGCACGGCCGGAGAGATGTCGTCGTCGACGCCGAGGAAGATCAGCACGGCGGAGGCGCAGGAGGCCCTGAAGATCCACAGCGAGGCCGAGAGGCGGCGGCGGGAGAGGATCAATGCTCATCTCGCCACGCTGAGGAGAATGATCCCTGACGCTAGGCAGGTCTGCACTTCTTGCCGTGTGCCCCCTTGACAGTTTTGTTCCATCAGTTACAGCGGAGCATGCAATTTTCTTTAAGAAAAATGCACAGTTGAAATCCAATTTTTCTTTTTTTAACCTAATCAGTACTACACCACAAATGATTAAGGGCTTGTTTGGCACAGCTCCACTTCACTAGTAAAGTTATTTTTTTAGAAAATAGCTTCATGAGTAACTTTCTAGATGAAGCTGAGCTGTTTTGGAAAAAATGTTTGGTAAAATAGCTTTACTAACTACTTCGTGCATAGATGAGAGAGAGAAATGAGGGAGAGAGCTGCAATAAGCTACTTTTTTTAGCTCCATCCCAACTCATGTCTTTATGAGAGGAGAAGAAAAACAGTTTCACTCATAAAGCTGTTTTAGAAATAAGTGTTTGATAAAAAAAAACAACTCAATAACTCATGAAGCTACTGTAAGTTGTACCAAACAGACCCTGACAGCAAAATGTGACTGTCGTCTGCTCATGCATCAACAGATGGACAAGGCCACCTTGCTAGCCCAAGTGGTTAGCCAGCTGAAGGAGCTCAAGAAGAAAACGGCCGAAACCACCACGCAGACACCACCGGCCACCACCATCCCTGCAGAGGCCAACGGGATCGCCGTGCACTGCTACACCGGCGCGGCGGCGGTCACAGGCTACGGGAGACCACCGCCGGCGGCGACGTACGTCAGGGCCTCCGTCAGCTGCGACGACCGGCCGGGGCTCCACGCTGACCTCGCCGCCGCGTTCCGGACCATGAGGCTGAGGCCGGTGCGGGCGGACGTGGCCGCCCTGGGAGGCAGGGCTCAGTGTGACTTCCTGCTGTGCAGAGAGGAGGGCGGTGGCGTGATGACGAGCGCCGCCGCCGGCGGTCGCGACCTGAGGGCTCTCGAGGAGGGCGTCAGGCGGGAGCTGGCCAGGGCTGCGTTCCCGGAGACGACGACGACGACGACGTACGGGTGCAACGGCACTAGGAGCAGGAGGCAGAGGCTTGTGGGATCATCCCACTGTGTACTGCTTGGTCATGGTCATGGACTTCGGTGAGCATGGATGCTAGTTTCGATAAAGCTAGCGATGAATGTAGTGAAGATATGTACTACTACTAGTATACTTGCATGGTTTTAATTTGTCTTGAAGATTACAAGTGTCAAGGCAGATTGGAGAAGATTACAATTGACATTATTATGGCATTGTTATGCGTACTTTGTCGTCTTGTTTTTCAACAAAACACCGGCAAAGCTAAGGGCTTGTTTAGATGAAAAACTTTTTGGATTTTGACACTGTAGCACTTTCGTTTTTATTTAACAAACATTGTCCAATCATGAAGTAACTAGGCTTAAAATATTGGTCTCGCGATTTACAGACAAACTGTGTAATTAGTTTTTATTTTTATCTATATTTAATACTTCATGCATGTGCCGCAAGATTCGATGTGATGGAGAATCTTGTAAAGTTTTGGATTTTTAGGTGCATCTAAACAAGGCCTAAGTATTTTGTGCAGGCCAAAAACAATCCGAATTGAAGGTCAGCTACCCCGAACATGCCAGCACCAAAGATAGACATGCCTGCGGCCATTTGTATGTCGGCACGTATAAATATATGGTGTGTGTTTGTTTCGTTTCGAGCCTGGCTAGACCAGTAAAATTAAGCCAGGCTAGATCAAGCCTGTCCCTAACAGGTCAACATCTGTTTGTTTGGTTGCCTTCGTGGTTGAGTTTGGGTGGGATGAGTTTGTGTTTGGTTGGTTGACTTGGTTTGCATACGATTATCTCTTTCTCATACTGGTGTCTTTACCTCTCTCTCTGAGATATTGCATCGAACAGGTTGGTGGCAAGGTGGTGGACTCTGTCTTCCTCCTCTGCGCACGCCGACCTCTGGATGCCCATGCCATCGTCGGCGTCCTGGACAACTAGGGAAGCACGCATTCATCATCATCATCCTGCACGTCCCTCGCCGTTGTTGGCATCAGAGAAGGAGTTGCGTCCAGAGGTGGTCAGCAGGCGGCCGAGCGCCGGGACAGGTCCCGATCGCGACCGGGCGTCCCACGAAGCTCGCTGGGGGTCCGCGTCGCAGAAGGGACGGTGCCGCGCGGGCATCTCCATCTCCGGCAGTGGCACGGGAATCTCCATCTCCGCCATTGCTGCAGCTTCTTGCCGATGGATGCCCATGCTGATCTGGCGCTGCAGGCCAACGGCGTAGAAGGAGTCAGCGTGCGGGCCCGTGCACACGAGGCGTCCAAGCGCAGCATCTCATCCTCCTCGTATCTGTCGTCTTCGTCGGAGAACCCGCCGCCCCGTGAGCCCGAGACGGCCATGGGGGTGTCGAAGCCGCCGCCGTCGGAGCTCTCGATCTCTTCGTCCTCATTGGCGCCGCTGGGACCACCCACCGCATCTCCGCCGACTCCATCTTCTGTAGCCTCCGCCGGACAAGGCCGCCGCTCTCGACTCCCAGAAACGCCGCCGCTCTCTTCGTCCTAGGAGCACCATCGGGGCGGTTAGGGGAGGGGGGACGCCGTCGAGAAGCACTGCCAGGAGGACGCCAACCTGCCTCACTAAATTACGAACGTTCACCCATGTCAAATCAAAAATCAAACGATCAATTTTAAATATACCTTATTTAGAAAAAAATCTAACCCCTTTCTCTTTTTGACAAGCAGCCGCACATGCTTACCATTTCTTCTGCACTTCCACATTCATGTGCACTTTTTAAGGATGACTGACATCATAAAAAAAGGAGAAATATTTATTTCAAAATACTATAACTTCTGAACGGCGTATATTTTTTTAATTTCGTCTGCACTGATGTGTTCTACACGACGAGACGAACAAAACTAGACCCCACTTGCACATGTTTTGAAGATTTATTTTTTCTACTATCAATTTATGTATATTAAGGCCTTGTTTAGTTCGCAAAAATTTTCAAGATTTCCCGTCACATCGAATCTTTGGTCGTATGCATGGAGCATTAAATATAGATGAAAATAAAAACTAATTGCACAGTTTACTTGTAATTTGTGAGATGAATCTTTGGAGCCTAGTTACTCCGTGATTGGACAATGTTTGTCAAATAAAAACGAAATGCTACAGTAGCCAAAAATAAAAAATTTTGCGAACTAAACAAGGCCTAACTTACATCATATAACTTATGCCATGAAAGTTATAAAATATAACTTATGCGAAAAACTTAAAATCTTAAGAGTTATAAAACACCTTTTATGTATAAAAAGTCATTAAACACAAAGGAACGAAATAACTAACTTGTGCCAAAACTGCAAATACAAAAGTCATTAACAGACACATGATAAACCAAATTCTAGAAACCCAAAAATTATGAAACACAACTTATGTAAAGTTAGATATATAAGTTATATTTAAAACTTATAAGTTATATAACTTGACGAATGGCTTAGATGTAAAGTTAGGTGTATAAGTTATATTCAAAACTTAAATGTACAAATTATTATTACAACATATTAGTAGAAATATGCTAAGTTATATGTTATAAGTTATTCTTATAAGTTATAGTCTATAAATTATATGTTATTCTATAATACACATAAATTACTAATAAAATAAAATTCTTCGAAACATATGTAAGTGTGGTCTAGTTTTGTTCGTCTCGTTACACAGAACACAGTGATGCAGATGCAAATAAAAATAGATATACTATTCAGAAGTTATAAGAGCATCTCCAACAACTTGGTATTTCAACATGCTATCCTACCAAATTTGCTAAAAGCATAAAAATCCTCCTCCAACAACTCCTTATCTCAACTTGCTAAATTTCCCAAGTTGCTATCCAGAGGTTTCTACTGCCGAAATTTGTCAAGTTGCTATCCTAAGTTGCTATCCCGAGCGCAACTTGTTGGAGACACATATTCTTTTACCAAGTGAGCGGGTCCCATCTGTCATCCTCTATTTTTACCAAATGAGAATAGCAACTTATTGGAGACACATCCTTTTTTTTTCTTTTGCTAAACAAATTAGCAACTTGCTATAACTCAAGATTTGACAAGTGAATTTTACCAAGTTGTTGGAGATGCTCTAATATTTTAAAATAAATGTTTTGCTTTTTTCAACATGACATCAACGATGACGTCAACGCAGATGAGGGAGTTAAGCTCTATCGTTTATTGTTGGATGGTTCGCTGGGAAAAAGAAAGGAAGCGGGAACGAAAAAGAAAAGGAGAAGACATGGTCGGATCGTTCGCTGAGAAAGAAACTAACGACCAAGAAAGTGGAATTGGGATAACCAATGCCAGCACCAAAAATAGAAGCCTGAGGCCATTTGTATCTCGTCATGTATAACTCATTAACATAACCAACGAGAGTGGTGTTTTTCTTAGGGCACTCACAATGCAAGACTCTATCACAGAGTCCAAGACAATTAATTACATATTATTTATGATATTTTGCTGATGTGGCAGCATATTTATTGAAGAAAGAGGTAGAAAACATAAGACTCCAAGTCTTATTTAGACTCTAAGTCCACATTGTTCGAGATAATAAATAATTTTAGACTCTATGATAGAGTCTGCATTGTGAGTGCCCTTATGCATCCCATACATCTGCCTGAATTCACTCTAGCGGTAGATCCAAGAAAAAAAAATCCACACCTATCACGCAAGCTAAACAGCCCTTAAGCTTAGTCGGCCTGTCCTAGGCGTACTCCAACAAGTCTTTTGATTTTACTAGAGTTACCTTTGCAATCTCCGGCTGAGCACAAAACCTCACACAATCAACTCAATGATGTCTCGCTGCTCTAAAAACCGTCTAGGTATTGGCAACCACCAAAAATAACAAGAAATTTACAGATCCAATGATGAATTAATGCCACTAAATAGAAACTCTCTAAGTCAATGCACTAAATCTCTCCCAAATTCCAGGATATGATGGGGATTGGCCAGGGGTCATTTAGGGATAGTTGTATTGTTTTTATCTTGGCTAGTGTAGTTTGGAGCATTTGAAAAAATGGGAATGAATGGGTATTTAATAATGAGTTGATTAAGTCGCCTAAAGCGATTTCTTATAATGTTTTGGGTTTCCTAACACAGTGGAAGAGGTTGCTGAAGCCGAAGAAAAGCCTCGAGATGGAGGATAGGATCAAGAAGTTGCAGGACGGCTTGAAGATATGGTATTTGTTGAAGGAAGATCTTTCAAAGGTGGGAACTACGTGTGGAAGAAACTCTTGAAGCCGAAGGAGATTCTAGAGATATAGGACTCTCTTGAGAAGTCTACTCAAGGAGGTGTTAAGTATAACTGCATGGTTGTATGGGGCTGTGATAAACTTTTTG
The DNA here is from genome assembly GCF_000003195.3 of Sorghum bicolor. NCBI lineage: Eukaryota > Viridiplantae > Streptophyta > Magnoliopsida > Poales > Poaceae > Sorghum > Sorghum bicolor. The sequence continues at coordinate 5,834,394 of NC_012878.2, read as the reverse complement.
GCTTCTTAGAGATGTGGCCCTTGTTTAGTTTCTAAAATTTTTCAAGATTTTCCGTCACATTAAATCTTACGGCGTATACATAGAGCATATATAGATAAAAAATAACTATAGTTTGTCTGTAATTTACAAGACGAATCTTTTGAGTCTAATTAGTCCATGGTTGGACAATAATTACCAATACAAACGAATATGCTGCAGTAGCCAAATCCAAAAAAAATCGCGAACTAAGGCCTTGTTTAGTTTAAAAAAATTCAAGATTTCCCGCCACATCAAATTTTTAGACGCATGCATGAAGCATTAAATATAGATAAAAGAAATAACTAATTATACAGTTTGCCTGTAATTTGCGAGACGAATCTTTTGAGCCTACTTAGTCTATAATTAAACAATAATCACCAAATACAAATGAAAGTGCTATAATAGCTAGAAGACTGGAAGGAGAAGCGTAGCCTAGTTTCTACTGTGTTTTCCTCGCTTATTTGCTTTTTAGTAGTTGCTATGGGCTTATAAGCCGACGATGTATTTTGCTGCTTATCTTTTAAGCTTGCTCCTATTTCTGTCATGCTAAACTCTGTAAGAGCATCCCCAACCGTTTTGCATAGTTTGTTTGGCAAATGAAGGAGTTTGCCAAGTCCCAAATAAAAATGGCAAAATAAGGAACTTTAACCTCTATTTATAGCCTCCAATCAAATAGAGTTGTTATATGCTTTTATTCATGTGTTGTATGCGTACCCACCGGATAATTCCAATGCGCATCGGATGAATCTCACTAGTGAATGCTTTAGTTATAGATGGGCAACAGGGTGGCACGGCGCCACCCAACACCGACGGCCCAAGCACGGCCTACAGAGGCGATTTTTGGGCTGGGCTGGCCAGATTAGTACAGCCGAGGCCGGGCCAGCCCGAGGCCCACTTTAGCTAGGGAAGAGATGAGGATAGTGGCACTTGAGGCCGTGGAGGAAAGCTAGGCTGTTGGACGCAGAGGCAATGGAGAGGCGCGGGGTCATGGGGTGGACTCGAGTGGCCGTTGGGGTGGACGCGCATCATATCCACTTGATGTGAGCAAGGTGCATCGCGCACGGCCGGTGGGGGGGGGGGGGGGCGGGGTTGCGCGGCAAGCGACGACAGGTGCTCGCGTCGGGGAGAGGAGGCATGTCGCGCTCGCGTGTCAGGGAAGAGAGCAGGATGCGAGAGGGCCTACTGGCTGCGCAAAGCGGAAGGATGGGAAGTAAAGTTATTATTGGGATGCAGAGATAGCGGGCCTGATTCGTGCTGAGGCTATTTTGCGGGCCGTGCCATGCCAGCCCACATGCCTGGGTGCGGTCCAGGCATGGCCCTAGGTCAAAAATACGGGATTCGTGCACGAGCTATATGCCTATATATAGGTTTAGATGATTGGTTTAGATTGGATCTCCACGAAATACTGCCAAGACATTTTATACGGTGACTGCTACAATGACACACTGGAGAGTTTGGTGGCGTCCCAGACTATCTAACAACTTTGCAGTTGGTCAGAGATTTGATCTATCAATTATGTTTTTCTCTACGACTGCTAGTTGTGTGCATAGAAGGAGAGTACACATGCAGATTGACTAATCACATATGTTGTATATCTTTAATCTCAAGCAAGCAAAGAGTCCGGCTCTGGGGAAGCATGCAGCCAAGGCATGCCAGTGAGACAAGCGATGCTTGTAGCCTTGCACGCATGGGAACCAAACAAGATTTTCCTCCATCCAAGCTCTATGAGTGCAATAACCAAACACGGTCTTGTGCATGCTCTCAATCTGGCTCCCTAGAGCATGGCTGTTGAGGTACAGCCCGGTTCATCTCAGAAGTAAACCAAACACGCGCAGCTTCACTCACCGGCCAGGCCTGGCGGACGCTGAGATCCCGCAGTCAAAAAAAAAAAAAAGACGATCCTGCGTCGTCCGACAATCAAACAAGGTATATGCAGAGTAAGAAGTCAGTAAGAAGTCGATCACCACCAATTAAGCACCAAATTCCTCTCAAGTAATAAAGCATTTAGTTCTCTAATCAATACAACAGAGTATCAGAGCATGTCCGCATCATCTTCATTCTCAGAGTCAGAGCTGAATTACACAACAGTCCACCGCAGCACAGAAGTCGCCCAGGCCAGTGGCAGTGGGTGGATCGGTCACTTCATGCCATGGAGTAGACCGCTGCGGTCGCGGCGCGGGTAGCTGGGCTGGGGCGCCATGGCGCTCGCAGCCTCGCCGCAAGAACGCCAGCCGCTGCCACCGCCAGCTCCCGGCTGCACGGCACTACCTCCCGGCCCCGCGGGCAGGGCAGCGCTGATGCTCCTTCCCCCTGGGGACACGGCGGCGCCGCAGGCCGACGACGACGAGTTCCCGGCGCGACAGAAGTTGTGCAGGGACACGTTGCCTCTGACGAGGTCGGCGTAGCGGAAGGGCGGCGCCGTGTCTGGGTCCATCTCCAGGAACGCCCGCTCGTCGTCGGTCAGGCGCGCCGCCGGGTCCGCGTACTTGCGCCACCATTCCTCTGAGCTCCCTGCTGCTTTGTTTGGACAGGGTCAGAGGCTGCTCATCTATAACTGAAATAACTGACATGATGCTCTCTCTGATGATCTGATGAATGAATACCTTGTTGGGGCGATGGAGGCAGCAGTTGCGGCAGCGGCAGCGGCAGCGGCGGCGGCGGCGGCGGCGGCGGCGAAGCGACAGGTTTGTGGAGCATGGTGGTGCCGGTGATCACCACAAGGCTGAGCCTCTTGAGCTCCTCTCTCAGTTGGGGATCCACCGGCCTGAAAGAGAAGGACCTCTTCCATGTGTCCACCATAGAGGCTATGGCAGGTATTATCAGGGTCTCCACTTGAACTGAAGCCAGCACCTGCGATCATCACAAAGATCAGAGCAAGAGGTTTTGACAGCTGCTTCATCATTCCAGACCTGTAATAGTGTCTATCGTAGTGTCATTGCACACCTGCTCGACTGCGCTGACCACGCGATGCATCATTCCTTGCTTGCGGTAAGCTGGCAGTGTGCCTGCGAAGGGCATCTCCGCCACTTTCCTGCCGTGGATCCTGTAATAACAAACAATTAAAAGAGGGGAAGCAGTATTGCATGCACAGCAATCATGTTTTGTTCCAGCAAAAAAATGAAGGCACCAATTCAAGTATCTCAGCAACAACAATGTTGTTTTGCATAAATGACTCCAGTCTCATGCATTGCCCCATATATAAGTTCAGACAAGCATTGCAGTTTGCTCTTTTCTTCAGGTGATGCTTGGAAAAGCCCTGGATAGTTCAGATTTTTTGCATATGTATATGCTTTTTATAGGGAAACAAGAGGGGCAAGTCCCTACTGAAATATATTGAATTAAGGAAACAGAAATTACAACAAAGAATGAAAAAAAAGGAGGCCCCCTGATTGAGCTTTTGCATGCATGACTCTTCATAAGCTAGAAAACTTCAGGCTGGCATTGAAATTGCATATATGGCCGATGCCCCTAATTAAGCTTTGGCACAATTGACAACTGGTTAATATAAGCTTAGTGCAGTAGCAGAAAAAGCTAGGCTCTACTGTGAACAACTCGATGATGCATGCAAATAAATGGCCAGCTATATATGCCAGTTACTGCCATTGCATTGAGCCACTGGTTTTACTAATTTCAACAAGTAATATAGTCCTACACATGTAATAAAGAAATAATAACAAAGCCTGCGATAAACTAACTGTTAAGGGTGTCGAGTACAGACACAAAGAGAAACTGAATCCAAACCTCAGCAGGGCTGTTGAAACGATCTCCCCATCCTTCTCTAGAATCATTGTATAGAACCCTTCATAGCTTAGCCGTTTAAATTGAGACCTGTTCAAGCATGAAACATCTTCTAAATAAGTGACAGAATTAACACTCTAATAACTGAATGACATCAATCTCAGGTTAGTAAAAACACATGGACGCCTCACTCTGACTCAAAAGACTTACCCAAGGCTATACACGGCTTGATGGAGCATATCGATCTTTGTGCGCCGATCCTTCACTGGATTGAAGCACTGGTTGAGCACACCGAGTGCCACCGCAAGCTTCACGTTGCGTTCCAGAACAGCAGGCATTCCTTGGGAGCTGGCTGGTTCGTCTTCGTGAATTCTCAAGAGCGACCACGAGAAACCATCCTCCGTGCTGTTCATCACACCTATAACTTCTGAAAGCTTAGCGGAGAGCTGAAACATCCATCCATATCCATCCAAAGAGAAAAAAAAACACCATGTTCAGTTTATATAACACAAGAATAAAAATCAAATATAATGAGCAAATAGTTGCATATCAACAAGTTTTTTCACCTTCTTGCAGATCTCACCACAGTACGCGCCGATGTCGCGCCCGTTGCCTAGCAATGGACGGCAGCTCTCATGATCTGCATTATCAGTTTACCTTACCCCCATTAGTTTCTCTTTCTCTTCAGAAAGCAGCAGAGAAAAAGACCAGTTGAGACAGTGACTCAGCAAGCGAGTGAGAGGCGTACACTTGCAAGCACACTCCTGGCATGTGGACAGGTCCTGATCGTCGTTCGACATGCACAGCGTGCACCGGCAGTAGTGGCACGACCACGAGCCATCTGGAACCTGAAAAGGATTCCAGCGATGTTTTTTCAGACAGAGAGAATTTTGCTGTTACAAACACACAGGACAGGAGTATATACAAACCTCAATGGCGAGGCACTCCGGATGGAAGGTGGAGGTGCAAAAGTCGCAGCAGAGGAGCTCGCCGCCGTCGGCGCAGACGCCGCAGGCGTCGTCGCTGGAGTCCTTCTCGCCTGCCTTGATCTTCTCCATCCTAGGAGACATGATCCTCTCGACGACAACCCCTTTCTTCTGATGCTTGGCGAGGAGCCTCCTCTTGGCCTGCGAGTTCTTCTCCTCCTCCTGCTCCAGCGCGGCCCTCACCTTGGCCTGCGCATGGAAGGTCCTCACCTTCTCGTTCTGCCACGCCTCCTGCATGGACTGCAGGAGGGAGTCGCCGGACACGAGGAGGAGCTTCTCCCACGCCACCTGCTGCTGCTGCTGCCCGGTGCCGGGGACGCGCCCGGCGTGGACCTCGAACACCGGCAGCGGCACCACGGCGTCGCAGCAGTTGCAGTGGACGCCGGCTCGGGTCACCGCGCCCGACACGATCTTCTCCTTGCCCGCGCCGCCGCTGTCCCCTGGAACGTAGTACACCGTCTCTCCGTCGGACAGGAAGCCGCCGTCGATGAGCCATGTCAGGATGGTGTGCTTCTTCGCCGGCGCCGGCGCCGGCGGTGCCACCGCGTTCACGGCGCTCCTCCTGGCGCCCAGGCTGCTGAATCTTGTCGGCCCCGCGGAAGCGTTCTGCTTCCTCTTCCTGCCGTTGCCTGCCGGCGGCGGAACAGGGACGATCTGAAGACCACTGCTCTGCGCGTCCGTGCTGGCGCCGGATTTCGCCGGCCCAGCAGGCTGGTTCTCGACGACGGCGAGGCTCGCGCCAGCGCCGATTCGCTGCTTGCTGGCGGCCCTCTGCCTCGGCTTCCTGGACGGCGCCGGCTTACTGCTGCTGCCACCGATGTCGGCCTTGGGCGCGCGCATCCTGGCGCGGCCATTCGCCGCCGCGGCGACCTTCCCCTGGGTAGTCGGCATCGCGAGCACAGGCGCCAGGCGTTCATGTTGTGCGCTGTCGCCTGCCAGTGGCGGCGACTTCGTCTTGCTGGCTGAGCTGGATCCGGTGGCGGCGGTTGCGGCCGCAGTGATTTGAAGGGGCCTCGCGTCTTGTGGTTTCCCGCGCCCCGCGCCGCTACTGCCGGGACCGGGATCGTACCAGTGGGCGACGGCGGCAGCGCCACGGCCGCCAACACTGCTGCTGCCGCCGCCGCCATTCGGTCCCGCCGGCGTCCCGGAGGCGAACGACGAGGGGGCCCACCCGGGGGACGTCGTGGAGGGAGAGTGGACCAGCGGCTGGCCCCGCGGGGACATGCCCGCCGCAAAGCTCTGTGCCCATGGCGGTGGCGGCGGGTGGCTATTCCATCTAGCGAAGCGCAAGAGCATCTCCAGCGTGTTCCTCCCAGGTTCTCCACCGGGAGCACGCACCGCCATGGCGTTCGCGGCGGCGACGCCGGTGGTGGCCGGGTGGCCGTACCCGGCGATGGCACGTACTGCTGGCGAAGGTAACGCGGCGGTAGGGTTGAGCACGGGGAGTCCATTGCTCGTGGCGGCCGTGGCTTCCGCGACGTTGTCCGGCCTCGCCGGCACCGAAGACGACGACGGCATCCTACTCAGTTCACACATCACAAAAAAAAAATGTTATTATTGTCCGGACGAAGGATTAAACAGAATGAATAGTCATTTTCATGAACGAGAATAAATAGGAAGCGAGTAATAAAAATCCTTAGGAAAACAAATGGATGTAAATTGTGATCCAATATTTGCACCAACATAGCAATACATTATGAACATAATGGCGTGCAGGTCTGCAAGAACGGAAAATCTAAACTCAATAGTTTTTGCAGTCATTCGTTCTGAGGCTGTAAACATCAACTGTAATAATCAAAGAGAAAAAGCTAATAAAAGCTTGGCATGCCGTACTAGTATATCGTACTAGTATATCGTCGGTAAAATCTCTCGTGAAATTAACCATTTTTTAGGCTGATTCTGTTGGCTGTCATTTGCAGCTCTAGGTGTAAAATATGAGCTAAAACTCGTCGCAAAAAAAAAAGAACAAAACGGTTGACACTATGTCCCATAACCAACAAGTTATAGACATCACGAACATGTCAGAGGTCAATTGGCACAGCAAAACATCAAAAGAAACACGTGAAGAAAAAAGCGGCTAAGCCGACTTCCTAAACTTTCTCAAATGTAAGAATGGACTTCACAGTTGGGTTTCTCTCGCTGAGCTGATCAGAAAACATATATGGATATCTCGTTTGGAGTCTAGATAAATTAACTATGAATTTTGCAAGCTTTTTTCCTAGAATTTTCAGTGCCCACTCATTTCGTCCTCCCGAGATGCGTTCTTAGGCTTTTGCAGTGCTGGACGAGCTCTAGGTTGGCCTAACCAGTCTCTAGATAGGTTTAGTCGATCCCAAGAGTTCTTTGCTGCGTGTTTGCAGCCCCGGGCGTGCTAGCCCTTGCTGGTGTGTAATTTGGACTACAATCCAATATCAATACACTTTTTGACAACTCCACGAATGAAGAGATCAAATCAAGAGACCTAGGTGCCTGAAAATCAAGACAAGAAGAGAGGCGATCTCACTGATGCATCAAATGAGAGCAACATACTCCGTCCCACTACTCTTGATCAACTCCGAGAGGTGCTTTGCAAGGAAGCGGAGGTAGCGGAACGTTGCTAATGTGGTGCACATATTATCAGCTTGTTCGTTTAAGACTCGTTCAAGCAAGGTGGCTGATCTAGACAAGCTTGTCAACTTCAAAATCACCACCTTTGATGGAATATCCATTTCTTCATATAAGGTACCTCCACAGCTCCATTTGTAAGTGAACCTCCCACTAGTCTATTTACTTCAGAGCAAGTCAAGTGGATGGAAGAACAATTAGAGGCATGAGAAGCTAAAATTATCAATTGGATGAATACTATTGAGCATAATGCTAGTATTAAGAAACCGGCTACTGAAATTACCGTTCCTAGTTGTCCTTTGCTAGCACCATTGGCTCCTAAGACCGTAGATTTTCCCTATGGCATGCCGATGAACGGCACTAAAGGACAAGTAGGCTCTTCGGCTTTTGTGGGGCACTAATGCTATGTTTTCTAATCCCATATATACTACTCCTATTACTAGTGTTCCTCACACAGATAATGTTATTGATTGGATTGATGATAATATGAGTGAGTTAGCCGGGTTTTGAAGCTCTTTTTACCACTGTCACCTACGGGCCTGGTGTTCCTCCTAAGGGCACATCTGAGGCAAATCTTGTGCCTCCATATATTTTTAGTAGTCATTTGAATTCCTAGAAAACAAACAAAACTGTGAGAGGCCGATTCTCATGACAACGACCATAGCAATGTTGGCTCATCAGCTAGACCAACTTTTCATGTTGTCATGTTGATCATCAACATGGTGAAACTCATTTGCCAGAGGTAAAGGAGGTTCTTGCTAAGCATGAAGCTTCAATCACTAGAAATATTAAAGAGAACCTTGGTGTTGATATTAAGGGTTATACAACAGCTTATCAAAATCCCTACCCCTCTTGTTTTGATTGGGCTCCATCTCCATCTAATTTTTGATTACCTGATTTTATCAAGTTTAGTGGAGATGATGGTAGGAGCACTAGAGAGCACATGAGTCAATATTTGGCTTAATTGGGAGAAGCTAGTTCTAGTGATGCTTTGTCAGTTCACATGTTTCCTTTGTCTTTAACTGGAATAGCTTTTTCATGGTTTGCTTCACTAGCTCCTAGCTCAATTAATTCATGGTTTGATTTGGAGAAGAAATTTCATGAGCACTTCTTCTCTGGTTACAATGAGCTTAAGCTTTCTCACTTGACATCAGTCAAAAGATGCTTCAATGTGTTTATTGTTGAAAAAGATTTAGTTCACTTGGCTTCAAATGGTTTGCACTCTTATTTTAAAGAGAAGCTTGGTAGTTTTGATTTCTTTAGTGTAAACCAAGTTATGCAGCTAGCTTTGGCCACTAAGAGCCAAAATAAAACCCTAGAATTGCTTAAAAGCATATATATTAAATTATCTCGTGCTCTGCCATCACCTATAGAAAAAAAGAGGAGCTTGGTATAAATGGCATAGTTCTGGATCTAATGACACTAATGATTGTAATGTCTTTCACCAGTAGATCCAATCGGCTCTCAATGAGATGACTGATTTTGGGTGAGATGCATGTTGACAAAGCTCTCTTCCTAGTACATGTGCTTGAATGCAATAATCCGATCGTCTTGGTTTGGTTGGAGCAAACCAAATCAACTTCTAGGGAGAATGTGGTGATTAGTGAACAAAGAAGAGATGAGAAAAAAGGTGTTTGTCTTCAAGTTGCTTTCAAGAAAGATGTGATGAGTAAGAACAAGCTGGGTCATCTCTGCAAAAGGAAACAATAAGAAACAAGCATCAAAGGCAAGCAAGCAATGACACGACAGCAACTGCTGCAGCGAAGTCAGTTGAGCCGACTCTTGGAGTTAGCCAGGCCGACTTGCGTGGCCCTAGCAGCCTTGAGGGGCATTTGCACACCTACAAGCTCCATAGATCAAAAATTGGTGTATCAAAGACCAATGTGCCCAAGATTGCAAGGAAGGCGATGAGATATTGCTGCACTTTGATTAATTGATGAAAATACAAGAAGGAAAAGTCCAATACCATAAATTAGCCTTTGAAAAAAAAGAGTGATTACCACTTAAGCAAGATGAGTCAAAGCAAATTGTGCTAGCTTCACCTCGAGATCATCAAAGGAAAGCTCCTTGTATGTCTCATTGTGATCCTCCAATTCAACCCCTACTCATGCTATATGGGGGTCCTATGGTGTGTGGGTGCCATATCTAATGGCATCTATGGTGCAACAAATACGAGGAGTTGTTGCTGGTTCTTCACATCTTTTGGTGTTTAGCCGACCAAACATTGGTCAATCGAGCTCTAGTAATAAGAAGCAACCACCACAACCACCAAAGATTTTGCTAGCTCATGAGATTTCAACTCATATGAAAGGGAAGGCACCGACCAAGCAAGTTTGTGTGCCTAAGAAGAAGAAGGAAGAAGTGTTCATTGTTCGTGTAAAAGAAGTTGGTCTTCTCGCTTCCATTACAATTGATTTCGCCAAGTGCACATTATCAAAATTAATGAACCAATTGTAATTGAGGAACCAACTACAAAGCTAATGAAGGAAGTCCCTATGGGCATGGCTACTAATGATCAAGAAGTCGAGAGTAGCAATAGGGGCTCCAAGTGTTGCCAACCCAAATGGTGCCCGCCAGGTTTGTCAAAGACCAAGAGGCAGAAAGTGCAATGTGCCAGGCACCACAAGCAAAAGGAGAGGCTAGAGAAGATGAGGGAGGATATTTTTAACTCAACACACCCGTTTTCCCTCCACCATCGAAATTTATAGCAGGGATCATCGATGTAGTGCTTGTTCTGCACCAGTCAGCTTAGTGAATCTAAGTTGCTTGAGCTAACTCCCTCTATTAGCTTAGCTGACTCTAGGTCAGCTGAGCTGACTTCTTCTATCAGCCAAGTTGACTTTGAGTTAGCTGAGCCAACTCTCATGGCTCCTATGGTTGCCAATGCTTCCTTGGATGATTCAACTCTTGTTATATCTTCCATTGTTGTTGCAGATGCTGAGGAGTCTTAGGAGAGTCTATATGAGGAGTTGGTTGATTATGAACCATCTCTAGAGCGCATGTATATCAATGTTGTATATTTGTCTGCCGATAGTGATTTATCGGAGATGATGCAAGGATGGCTCAGTTCAATTTTGCTACGTGAAGTGCCATCTTCGAGAAACAAGAAAACTTCATGAATCATCTCAAACCACTACATGTGAAGGGCCACATCAATGGCATATCGGTCAATAACATGGTGGATAGCGGAGCAATTATGAACTTAGTGCCATATTCGCTTTATAAGAAGCTTGGTGGCATGGATGAGTAGCTAATTAGGACCAACATGACAATTGGTGGTGTTGGTGGTAGTGATCCAATCCCAGCAAAAGGTGTCTCATTGACGGAGCTTACCAAGCAAGACATTGGCTACAATTTTCTTGGTTACAGAGGTGCAAGGGAGCTACAACTTGATTCTTGGGAAAGATTGGTTACATGCCAACCATTGTGATCCTTCTAGTTTGCACCAGCTCCTTATTCAATGGGTGGATAATGGGTAGTTTGTCCACACAGACTCATTGGCCCAAGTTGCCATGACCAATGCTCCTTTGCTCGGGGACATGATGGTATTGCTTTTCTATCTAGACATGATCTTATTGATTTTGAATTTATCAGTGTTACCAAGGATGGCTTTGTACCTCTTTTTATAAACTGGTTGATATTTGACTCAATATCATCATATAGTCAAGGAATTAATGATTTTGACCAACCCATTGGAGCAAGTTGATGTTTGGGTGGCTCCACGCTTAGGTCGACATTTGAAGGTTAAGACTTAAAGTTCATATATGCAGAGATGTTTGAAGTGATCATCTCGCTAGACGGCTAGAGCAATGTATGGAAGGTGTTTGAAAAAAATACTTTCTATGTGTTTGGTATTGATCAAGCAATGGTTGATACATGTACCACCCTTAGAACAAAATATGACTGATGTATACATTACCCTTAGATGCTAAACAACCAATGAGTTGGGTATCATTGCTATTTGGTTTGAATTGTGTGTTTAGGTTCATGCATCATTCACCTAAAAACTGGGTGTCATATGTTGACACTCAAAAATGTCCCGATGTGACTTTGGGCACTACCAACAAGTCATAGATGTCATGGACATGTCAGAGGTCAATTGGCATAGAAAAACATCAAAAGAAACACGCGAAGAAGAAAGCGAGCTGGGTGAGCTTGACCACGGCTTAGCCGGCTCCTCACTCCCTAAGTTTGCTAAGCTAACTTCCCAAAGTTCCTTAAATGCACAAATGGACTTCACCATTGTGTTCCTCTCGTCGAGCTGATAGAAAAATATATGGATCACCTCGTTCGGAGTCCAAATAAATTAATTATTATAAAATTTGGAAGCTTTTTGCGTGGAATTTTTGGTGCCTAGTCGACTTAACCGACCCCCCTATTTTCAGCCTAGAAACAACATCTTAGGCGCATATAAATTGGCTGGCTGGCTTCCTGCTATTTTCGAGCTGGTTAGACTTCCAAACCAGTTTTAGACCTATTTTGGATGCAGAAAATATATTATGTTTGGGACTTTTCTTACTAGGATAAGACTGTCTCCTCTATATAAATGAGAGGATCATGACCAATTGAGTTCTCAACTATCCAATCATCAAAATACACTGACTACCACAAATTTTCCCCTTTTCCAACCTCTCTGTTGTTTGTTGCATCTCACCACGAGATTCATTGGCATCCTAGTCAACCTTGCTGGTTCTAGAGAACCCCAAGTGTGCTCCTCCCTCAAGGGTCCTCCGGGATAAGGCTGGATAACGAGCCGTGCTGGCTTGGATCGGCTCGGCTCGTTCTAGCTCATTAGAATAACGACCTAGTTCAGCTCGGCTCATTATCTTAACGAGCTAAAAAGCTGGCTTGGCTCAGCTCATTACGAGCTCGAGCTGGCTTCTTAAGCTTGCAAGCCAGGTATAAAAAACACAAAATTTAATATTTATATTTATATAAAGTTTAAAAGTAGTAATAATACAAAAATAATATGTCCAATAGTCTTAACTTGAACAAAATATTTATATGAGTTAACATACCAATCATTTGTAAAGTATAAGACATAAAGTAATACAAAACTAATATAAGTTATAATGACTTTTTCTTTGAAATTATAGCTTGTTTGGCTCGCGAGCGGTCACGAGCTAGCTCGTGTTGGCTCATTATATAGAAATGAGCTAAAATCTTGGTTTAGCTCGGCTCGTTATCATAGCGAGTTGAGCCGAGTTGAGCCAAGCCACGAACCGAGCGAGCTAATGAGCTTTGAATTTTTTGTCCAGGCTTATCCCGACAGGTGTCCCAAGGCTTTTGGAGTGTTAGACAGGCTCTAGATCTATCTAACTAGTCTCTAGATTGTTTAGTCAATCCTAAGAGTTCTTTGCTATATGTATCAGGTTGTTTGCAACCCGAAGCATGCTAGCCCTTGCTGGTACGTGATTTGGATCACAGTCCAATGTTAATAAAAAATGATGGTGGTAGTTGTGATGTGTACCTAATTCTTTTATTCACAAAAGTCTATCAAGCGGTGGGTCATGCGTACGTGCACTCTTGTGATGTCGGTCATGTGTTCTTATGTGGCCTATCTACATGCCGCTTGCTGATAAGGAAGTAGAAAGGTTAGGGTTTAGATGTTAGGGGAACACTCACTAATGGTTGTAGAAGGGGGTTTGGGGCGATGGTCGTGACGGTGGTGGGCAGGGCAGTAGGGGTGCTACCCGCTAGGGTAGTAGAATATGGCTATTGTGTGGGGCTAGTGGCGAGGGCGTTGTGATGCAGGTGATTAGGGGAGGGCAGGGTCAAGAGGTAGGGGCAAGAGGCAAGTGGCAAGTGGAGTGATGAGGTGGCATGGGCCACCAATCATGGGTGGTATGTAGCATTATGTCCTAGGTGTGACTTTGCTAAAAGGGGCAAGCAGCCTCACACTGATATTTTGTGGTCGACTACATGCTCCTATCATGGCTTATGAGACAATTCCAAGGTGCACTAAATTCCCTCATGGACTTGTTTCCTGTCATGGTATCCTTGTGCGACATCCCAAGTTAAGGGCTCACTAATTGGTTAGGTCTAGGCTTGAGGTCTTCAGGGCGCCTAAAGTCCTATTCACTTGGTTCAAGCCCTCGAGCGACTAGGAGTCAAATGGACCCAGTCCGGGAGACCCAACAAAGCGGATGAGCCATCGATTACTGTCATGAGGTCTTCTATGTGCTTGCAGAAATATCCAATAGACATAAAAGGGAAAGCAATTGGCTCGAGACACTGATTAATAGATTTGTATGATTAATGTATTAATAATTGACTATTCTTTAGCAGGCTTATCTATGCTCTGTTTTGCATCTATGCAATAGAGTAGTGCATGATGGTTTCAGTTTCCCTAAAAACTTCCAAGAATCCTAAGGCTATCTTGAGAAGGGTTCAATATTGTGTCATCCCTCAGCGATCTTTGTCGACAACTGATCCACCTTTCTATGAAGTTTGACACCACCCAATGCTAGCATGGGCAACAAGACCATCCATGAGTTCTCTGCTCCTTGTGCTACTAACATGGCCATAGGACCCAAGATCATCAATGAGGATGCAAATTTCAAGCTCAAGTTGGTGTTGATTGATGCTGCAAAGCTAGTACCTTTTGTGGGAAAGCTCTTGAGGATGCCAACACACATGTCCAACACTTCCTAGAGATATGTGGAACCTTGACCATCAAAGGAGTCACCGAAGAGGTCATTTCTGTCCATTTGTTCCCATTCTCTCTACTAGGAAAAGCAAAGAAATGGTTATACGCCAATCATGAAACCATGAACACTTGAGAAAAGTGCTCCAATGCATCCCTTGTCAAGTTCTTCCCGATGGTAAGACTAATGCCCTTTGCAACAAAATTTCTAGTTTCCAGCAACTTGTAGATGTGTCAATTCCTGAGGCATGTGAAAAACTGCAAGAATACATCTTGGCATTTCTTCACTATGGAATTAAAGATTGACATTTGATCTAAAACTTCTACCATGGGCTGACCACCTCTCCCAAGGCACCAGCAGCCGGTTCCGTCTTTCGCTACAAATCACTGCAGCATCACTTTCACATAGTAGGGCTAACCCATTTTGAATCTCAAGAAGAAAAGCTTCGGCTCTTGCTACACCAGTGGTGAAGCCTAAAAGGCTGAAAGTTGATGAAGCCAGACAATTGTCATTATGTAGAAGTATTTATATCTTAAAAACCATAGTGTTTTTTTATATAAATAAAAAATCAGTTTGCAATTGGCTCACGAGCTCAGGCCTTAGGTAGTGGCTCCACCACTGTGCTATCTAGTGGCCCTCTTTGGTAATGGCTCACGTGTCTTTTGTTTCCTCTGACACAGCACTGTAGTACTGTAGTACTCCCTCCATTCCTATATACAGGTCTGTGCTAGTTTTTCATTTTGGCCACAAGAGGGAGGCATTTTGGAGTCTTGAGGGTGCATTTAATTACTTTGTTGACTAGCATGGCAATTAAACTTCTCAAAAGAAAAGCTTTGCATGGATGAATGACAAGCATCAAAGCATCACATGCACTAGTTTCATGGGGTAACATACTCAAAAGGCATCATATGCACTTGTTTTAGAGTCATGGATGACTAATGTGCATTATTTTGTAAATTTTCTTGGCACCTAGAATCAAGCTTCTCATGCTAGGTAAAACAGAACTAAGGGAGTATAAGCTATTTTTCTCTCTTCAGATTGACTAGCAAGTAGAAGAAGATGGTGAACCAAGCCTAAAGAGGCTTCATTGGTTTCTGCTATAGTAGTTTACAACGAACTATAATGTATAAGTCAAAGCATGACAAGCCCCATCAAAGAAGCCAGCTACAATAGTGGTCGAAGCAAGAGCTAACAATGCTCAACCAAATAAACCTTAAATTGCATCCCCATAATTTTGAGAATTATACACCCTAATTTCTTCCAAAGGGGCCTATTTGTTTGCATGACCAAAGAAATTGATGCAAAGCACAACACTCTCAACAGTTCACCTCAGGGTTGGAGGAATTAAGGAATGAAAGTGATAGTGGCAGTAGTCTAAATTGTTGACTGAATTAGTAAGCAAAGTAGCAGTCTATTAGAGTAGAAACTAATTATGAAGTTTGTGATGAAGGATACATGGCTCTTGACCATCCCCTATCCTTGGTGACAGTGATGGTTCTACCCCACCTCTCTCACCAACCCACCCATGTAGCCCTCTCCTAACCCAACCAACCTTAGATTCGTATAGCCAAAAGTTGATCTATCATGTCATAGGGAAGTTTAGGTTAGCCTACCATAGTTCTGGGAAGACTCGGAGCTGAGAAGTGTAAGATTTGAGTCCTAGCTCATTCAAGCTAATCCCATGAATGCTCCTCTAGTTGACGATGCAAGCAAGAAGAAAGCTTTGGATGCTCCATCTGAACTCCCGATACTCCAAGAATTGGTGCAAGATTTGCATGGTCTTTTGAATGTGGAAGCCACGAAAGGCTTCAAGATGATAGACAAAGCTAACAAAGTGGAGCTGGTAGGCTAGGGCAATGATGATGATGTGGATGAGGATAAGGTGTTGCTAGCAAGCCTAGTGACCAAGCCCAATGTGTTGCCTCTTTCCAAATCTCCATTGGCCCCTACTCCATCCATATTGAAGCCACAACCATGACTGAGCCCTCGTGCATCATCTCTCTACCCTCTAGAGCTAGGCAGATCTGCTAACAATGGTCACTGAGGGACCATCTATGCCTTCTAGAGCTCTATCACTGACCAAGCTAAAATATGTTATAGTGAGACCAATGCACATGTCGACATCCTTTGCCATGACGGCTGGGGGTTGCAAGATGGTGTGGAGGAGGCTGAAGCTAATGGAAGACTCTACAGTGTGGCTACTAAAGAAGAAGAATCAAGGTTCCAAGTAGCTAGCCAATGCTCTGCCTGTCAGCTACTGGGAGCTTGGGGAGCCTTCAAGAGCTAATGCTCAGCTAGAGCCTCTACCTTCATTGAGATGGCAAACAACAAGGAAAAAGTACTTGTGGTGCAAGGGTGGAACTCTATAGGAGGATGGCTCTAGCGAGACTAGGTGACCTATGAAGGATGCTACCTTAGGGCACACCATGGATGACTAGGAGATTTTTAAAAAAGCACCTTGCTAGGTACTGCTTTCAGTGCACGGTGTCAACCACCAAGTTGCATAATGCAAGGACTCTATTTGCTACCTCAGGTGCAAGGGTTTTGGTCACATCACCCGCTATTATTGCTTCGGCCAACGATAACCCATCTTAGCCAAGCTTCACTCTCGGCCCATCTTCCTAGCCAGTAGCATCCATAGTCACCTTGTTTTCCCACAACTCTACTCTACCAACCACTCCATCACACCACCATCTCAGAACACTCTGAACAACTTAGCACACCCACCACCAAAAACCAAGGAGGCAGAGTATGTGTCTAGCTAGGTTGCTGACCACCCAGTGGGCCACGTCACCACCGTTCCCTAGTGTGGCCGATGCTAGCTAGGTGCCAACAGCCCCCTTGCTATGTTGTGAGCATGACTAGGATGATGATTTTGAGGGACCAAGATGATGCAATGAATGACTTCGTTTGTGGTCACCATTGCATAGCACCCCTCACTTCTCAGTGAGTCCAAACCCATTGATAGACCATGGATTCTGGTCTTCAGACCCAAAGGAGCCCTCCTCTTAGGTATGATGACCCGATGTTCCTTGAGGCCTTCCTCCTCATGGAGCCAGCAATCGGTCCTTGCAACTCCCCTAAATCTAGCGATGATGATCCCCTCTCCCCTAGGCCAATGTCTAGCTACAGATGTCAGGGGACTCCCAGGATGGATCAACCAAAACATCATGGATCATGGTTTTGAGGATCTCCAGCTAGGGCAGGACCTTGATGAAGAGGGAACTGCCCAGCCAGATGGTGGACCACCTATTGATGTTGATGACCAACTAGTAGATAAACAAGCTGCTGTTGAGTTTTACAATAAACTATTCAAGGAGCTCCCAACACCCTTGAAGCCAACACTAGAGTCTCCTTCACCGTAAGTGATCCTACCCTATGTAGGCAAGCTAAGGAAGAGGAAGGCATTATAGTCAACACGCTCGAGCTTGCACTAGGCTACCAAATCATCCATGGTGCTGATGGTTGAGTGCGTGCAACATAAGCTATTGCGCAAACTTAGAGTTCCTCAATCCACAACATCTAGCGCCAGATGTAGTAGTGACTGAATACATTGATTTGTATGGTGTTGATCTCCTAGAACAGGCATCAAGGCACTATGGGCAGCAACACGCCTAGACAACAAGGAGCTAGTGAAGGCCTTAGCTATGATGGTTGACGAATCTGATGCAATGGAGATGGAAGCCCAGTGAGCTTTTGCAACTAGAATGCTATGCTGTCAGTTTGATCAATGTTGCCTAGTTCAGTGCTAGCGCCAAGGGGACTTAATAATGCAAAAAGAAGAGAACAAAATTTTAGTGACAGATCTATATACCTACTAGCATATGAAACAAGGGGTGGGAATTTGATTGCCTCGGATCTAGATCTAGATTAGGATCAAAAGACGTGCAATAGGTCCTTAGCGGAAGGGGGAGACAATTCGAACACCCCCAATAGTCACCCAAACTAGGGGTGAGTAATCAGTTTCTAAAATCCTAAAACCTCTCACGCATGTAGCCATTCTTGTATGCTAACTCCTTATTACCAATCAAAGCTAGGTTATCGAATCTTTCAAAAAACTTGTGACACAAGGGAGGTTCAAACCCATCAAAAAGGAAAAAAAAGGAAAATTTGCTTTATAAATTGAGAAATAAAAGGAAATTAAAAACATACCTTAGTGTTTTTCTTGGTGGCGGCGACGGCAGCAGCGTTGGCGGTGAGGGGTCGCAGGGGTGGCGGTAGCAGCCTTGAATGGTGCAATCGCACCTAGGTGCTATGAGAGAGGGTGTTGGTGGCGGCGCCCAAGGGCAGTGGGGGCACAAGCACAGGGAGAGGAGGTGGGTGGCGGCGCCCTAGGGTAGTGACGGTGCGGGTGCAGGGAGGAGGAGGGGGCGGCGAGGAGCTAGGACCTCTATTTATAGTCTTAGCAGACTTAATCCATAAGGAAACTATCCTTTTTTTTAAAATGGACCCTATAGATTTAGGTTTCTTACAAAATACTCTAAAATACCTAAAATCCCTCTATTTAGGTTTCTAATAAAATACTATATCTATTTTTCTAAATCTCTCCATTTTCCTAATATACCTGCTAGGCATATATTAGGTATATTAGGAAAATAGATAGATAGTGTTCCTAATGATAGAGGAGGGGTGGGGCACTGTCCCCCTGCTAGTGCTCATTATCTGCGCGTTGGTGGTGTCCTTAGATGGTGTCATAGCTCCAGTTCTACGGCACTGGTTGGTGTATGGTCTCTAAGCATAATGCCAGAATAAACCATCAATATTACCTGCATTAATCTTTTATATCAAACATCAAGATAGGTCTAGATATTAAATTAAAAAATTTCACAAGTCTTGGTGAATATTTGTATACATGTTCTTTTATCCAAAAAATAGACATTGGGCCATGATATGTTAGTAATATCTTATCCACAATGAAACCGACTCTAGGGACCTCTAATCCCCTGTTAATAACAAACCATCAAAGATCAATGCGAGAGGAGAGGTGGGGTTGACTGAGCCCCACACCTTTGTTAATTGACCAGTGGGCCTCCCTTATCAGTCTCCCCTTCAACATGGAGCCTCCACTGCCTTGAGGATCAACCTCCACCTTGATTCAAAGTTGGTTTGTATCGAGGGATAAGATGGATCGTTGCCATGGATTCATGGGCTCATAGGGTGCTAGGTACCCCTTGTTGATGCAAAAGCTGATCTGCAAACACAAAGGGCTAATACCCGATTTAAACGTTAAGGCGTGCCAGCCGATTTGACCTTACTATCGGCAAAGGTGGTAACTCGAATACTTTGGTCCCGACAACAGCGATGCGCCCGGATGTCGCGGCCAAGAGGTATTCACGCGGAACTTGAGAACACGCCGAGCTTAAGTCGACGAATTCCTAAGAACTCGTAAGAAAAAGGAAAAAGTATGACGAAGTCATCGAAAAGGTAGATGCTGGAATATAAGCAAAAACTGGTATTTGATTGATTGATAGATTGTGTTCATTACAATGCTCCAGGGTCTATATTTATACCCTGCTCAAAGAGCTACAACCAGACACGACTAGAACTCGAATTCCAAATTTAAACAGAATCCGTGTATAAAACGATTTAAATAACTAAGGAAAACATAAAATCATCCTTCCGTAACAAATCGGGACACCACCACAGACCGATTGGTCATCTTCGAGTCTTCCTCCCATGCCATCGGCAGACTCCCCATCGGCAATCACCTCCATCGGCAACTTTCCTGCAGATCAATGACTATTACCCTGTTTTGCCGATTCACATCCTACCGATCATGGATACGTGTCCAAAAACGGTGTCAACATATGCCCCCAATTTCGGAGTATGAAATCATTAATGCTCCGAAATTCTCTGCAGTAATGATGCCTTTTCGCAATTAATACTCCCAATCTGGTAACCGACAGCCTTAATCTGAACAACTCTGATCCTATTCCTCTGCAGATTCCTCGAAATTCTCAACTTTCTAAACGGACATCCCCGTCTCGACCGCCCATCGGCAATGTTACCGTTACAGAAAACTGCCGATGTACTGACTAGGACATCCCATGCCTTATCCTCCCAAACGGATATCTCCACTCTATCCATCCATCGGCAATATTACCGTTGCAAGGCACCGCCGATGGACCGACTAGGAAATCTCGCACAGTAAAATATCCCCAGATCATGACCGCTTCCTGTCAAATCACCTGCGCAATCCCTTGATTACCGTGCGAACAGTTACCATATCTTTACGAGTATCCTCGGATTTCACAGATACGGCGAAGTGATAAGTCAGATTTACCCTTGCCCATTTCATCCTATAAATAGTTCCTTCTCGGGTACTCCTTCTCCATCACCTCATTCTACAGCCCCAACTCTGTTCTCTGGCGGCATCGTTCAAGAACTTCAAGAACTCCAGCGAAGGCTCCTCTCCACTAGCCTCGAAGCCTTCAATCTTCTTCCTTGCGAGGAAAAATGGCCATCAACTTCACTGTCCCTAAGGTTAATTCATCACCCCATCTCGTGTACTTTTATCATGTTTCGGTTCACCCGTCTTATTTTACTGAACATTTTTCCCCTTCTTCTTTTTTTTGTTCTTCCTTTTTCCCCAAAACCATTAGGATTTGTCTAATAAAATTGTCATCCCTACCGATCAGCCACACCTCCAATGCCTTGGTCCATTAGGGGATCCAGATCCCACCAATCTTATCAACGCAGAAACAAACAGAATCCCTTTCAGAGCCAAGAACTTTTCTCTGGATCTGTGGAAAGACACCTTTCGTTCCTGGCCCAGTCCTACCGTGGGATGGAAGGATTGGTTCTTGAGAGTTAGCCACTCAAACGAAGTCCAATGGGGTGAGAGAAAGCTGGATCAATGCATCAGGCTATCTATTGCCGATATGCATAGGAACGAATCATTGCTGATAGCTGCATCTTATTTCTGGTCGGACACCCTTAATGCCTTTGTCTTTGGTCACGGTCCTGCTTCCCCTACACTTGCCGATGTAGTCATGCTCACTGGCCTAGATGTATCCTCTACCGATAGCACCCACTTCTTTGATACCAAACCTAGTGCTAAGGTAGAAACCCGCGCCATCAGCGGTTGGTCAGGGTATATCCAAAAATATAAACGGACAGGTCCTGTTAACATAAAGGAGCAGACCAGCTTCCTGAACATGTGGCTGGACAAATTCGTGTTCTGTGGTCGATCGGCAGGACCAACTTCTGTTTACCTAGCAGCAGCAGAAAGACTAGCCAATGGTGGCCGATTTCCCCTTGGCCGATACTTGCTTGGCGCGGCTTACCACCTCCTTCATCAAGTGGCCAAGAAACTCCTGCTCGGTCAGTCCATCGGCAACTTGGGGGGTCCCTAGTGGTTTATTAACATGTGGCTCAGCCTCCACATGCACAAGCGTCTCGAGTTTGACCTCTTCGCACAGCGTTTCCCCAGGGATATAGCCGAGGACTACGAACTGGATGAAGAAGAATCGGCAACTCGCCCTCCTCTGAACTTTGGCGAGGCTGCCATAGTTCTGCCTGGTACAGGGGGCAACGCAGACCAGGTCAGCCGATTCTTCCAAACCCTGTATGAAGGCCTGACCAGAGAACAGTGAGCATGGATGCCCTATGAGGACCCAGACACCATGTTTCCTCTGGTCTTCCATCCATTCAATGATGCTCTTAACAAGGATGACAAAATAATGATGGCACTGATCACCCCCAGAGTTATACCAGTGAACTTCTTCGGTAGCGGGAAAACCTCCAACCAAACCTATGAGTTTTACAACCCATCGGCACTAGCCCGTCAATTAGCTTTCGGCCAGCTGCCGATTACACTTTGTTATGCCGATGTGATAAAACCTAGGGAAGCCATCACCAATCTCCTTGAGTGGATTCGAGTAGCCCAGCTAGCACCAAATGCCGATATAGATGTAGATCTGTCAGAGTGGGTTCCAGCCCTCTTCATTACTCAGGCATACAAGCAATGGTGGGAGGAGTGGAAGGAACACTTGTTCTGCAGATCGGCCCTTACATATCGTGGCATGATCGATCCTCAGTACAGAGTCCCCGATGACACTGTAAGTACCTCTAAACCGATGTTCTAATCCTTTTATCCTTATTTTCATCGGTAACTCACCATTCGTGTCATGTTGCAGGTTGACAACACTCCCCCATCGGTCAGCAGGAGCGGCAAGCCGATTGACCTGTTCCCATCAGGTCCGATCTCTTCAATCGGCAACAATGCTCCCACTCTGGCCACCATCATGCAACGAGGTGTACGCCTTAAGAAAGTCACTACCAGGAGAACTCAGATATCTCCATCGGTAGCTGCCTCTACCTTGGCACAGGCGTTCAAGGTATACTTTCAATTTTTATACCAATCTCACTGTTATGTCTGTTGCATTTGCACTCACAAATCTTCCTTTCTGTATCAGCACACCAGCGCATCGGCAAGGACCAAAAGCAAAGGTGCTGATGCCCCCCAGTCCAGCCAGCAGAAGAGAAAAGGTGCCAAGAGTACCAGAGCACAAACAAAGCGCCAGAAAGTGGCAACTCCCCCTCCTCCTTCGGTATCTCCAATTCCGGTGGAATCCTCTCCTTCTTCTCCAGAAACACAGACACAGCAAGTACCATCTCCCCCTCAACCGCAAGAAGCACCACAAGCGGAAGAATCCCGACCAGAGGAGCTCCAACCAGAAATACCTCAGCCAGAAGGCACATCGGCTGATATAGGTGAGCAGACTACCGATCCAGCAGGATCAATCATATCATCAGTAGTTTCCTCTATCCAGACGAGCACTGCACCTCCCCAAGGTAACACATTTTCTTATGAAATTAGTACCAATGAACTTATTTCCTCTGTTCTTACAATCATTTCTGTTATTTTTCAACTGATATAGTTCCATCGGTAACCCCAGCCGATCAACCCGTAATGCCATCGGCATCTTCCAGTCAGAGGCGAGAGATTGCCTTGAAGCAAGTAAGCCATCCAATCCCCATCAGTACTATTTGCCGATGCTTGACCATGGAATGACTCACTTTGTTTTCTTTTTCAGGAACAGGACTTCCTCGACAACCTGTTCTCCTTTGCCATTGATATCTCCGAAGATGAAGGTGAGGAAGCAAGTTCCTCCCGGGCAGTTGGGATTACATCGGCAGAGATCAGGGCAAAGTTGGAAGAACTGTCGGCTCTCCTCCATCAAGACACGGCCCAACTAGTTGATGACTCTGATCCGGCCAAGGCTTTATTCAAGACCTTGAGAGGCCAAATTCCCGCCGATGCTGAAGAGATCCTCTTCCAGGCTGCACATCTGGAGAGCCGTCAGCTGCAGTACCAGAAAGCTGCCCAGCGCCTTGCCGACAGAGCGGCTCATGCCCAACTCTCTGAGGAGATGATGAAGGTGAAACTCCTTGCTGATGAGAAGCACAAGAACATCGGCATCTTACAGTCCTCAGGAGATGCATTGAAGCAGAAGATTTCCGATCTATCGGCGAGAAGAGAAGCCCTGTTGGCAGAACTCAAGCAAGTAGAGGATGCCCTGTCCCAAGCCCGACAAGAAGAAAGCCAACTGCCAGAGACAATTAAGCTTCTTGAGCAAAAACGAAACACCCGTGGCTGCAAGGCGCTGCAGATGAAAAAGAAGCTGAAGCCGGTGGAAGGCTCTACCGATGATGACATGAAGGAGATAGAGGAAGCCAACCAGATTCGTCTACGCCCCATATCGACGATCCAGGCGCTGTTGAACACATGAGCCCTTCATCGGCAACACATCCTCGCCCCTCTGCTTTTCAGCTTTCCTCACGTTTAGTCTAGCCGATAGGACTGTTATCGGCATCTCTTGAAACATTAAGTCCGGCCCCAAACACATTTTGATCCAGCCGATAGGAGTGTTATCGGCATTTAAACCTTTATGCATCGACCCATATACTTGGGTAGTATTTCTTCAGATATTTGTCATTTAATGCTCTGGGAAATTTGACCCCTTCGAGGGTTTCTAAGATATAAGCGTTACCAGCAGCCAATCGACTTATCCGATAGGGACCCTCCCAATTGGGAGACCACTTCCCAAATTTTGAACTCTTAGTCCCGATCGGTAGGATCAATTTCCACACTAAGTCTCCATCTGCAAACTCCTTACCTTGACTTTCTTATCATACCACCTGGCGACCCACTTCTTATTCTCTTCTATACTCATCAAGGCCTTCAGCCGATGTCCTGCTAGATCATCCAACTCGTCTGTCATCAAAGTAGCATAATCATCGGCAGCCAACTGATCTTGAAAAGATATTTGCCTAGACCCAGCCTTAATTTCCCAAGGTAGCACTGCATCATGCCCATACACCAATTGATAAGGTGAAACTTTGGTTGATTGTTGACGGTCCTTAATGCTCACAATTAACCATCAACTAATCATGGAAAAGGATCCAAATGCAACCAACACCTAGACTTAGGGTTTTATCTGATAGAATTCCACAAGTTTTGGTGTTTGTCTATTTCTGCAGGGGGTTATCAGGAATTATGGAAGAAAGGCCCACACGTCGGGTTTACATAGAGATATTAACGTGCCGCGCAATTTTCTATCATCTAGAAGACTCCAGAAGGCACGGGACCGAAGCGGAAGACGAGGGGCCTCAGGGACAGGGCGCCCGCCCTAGTCCTAAGGGCGCCCGCCCTCCCCCCTAGACCAATCAGGGTGAAGTTCGGGGATCATGCTCCACCGACCTAATACTTCAAGGAAAACCACACGATCAATGTCGGTTTGATCCGACGGCCCAGATTCACTTGAAGGGACTATAAAACCAGACACCCCTGGCCCCTGGAGATCATACTTCTTCTACAGAATCAAAGTTAGGGTTTCAATTCTTCATCCAAGTAGAGAGGATCCCTCTAGTTCTTCTAGTTCTACCTCTAGTTCATCTAGATCTAGTTCTAGTTCATCTAGTTCTAGTTCTAGTTCTAGTTCTAGTTAGTTCTAGTTGTAATCTAGAAAATAGGGAGAGAGAAGAGGAGAGCGGAGGAGGAGCCGGATCTGTCGGATCTTCCTCAACATTATACTTTTGCAGCATCTGGTTCGTTCTTCATCGTTCTCCAGGTTGTTCAATTCATAACTCCTGAGTTCTCTAATTACTTTTATTTACATTCAAGTTATTTATTGGATTCCCGCTTGCATCAAGTGCTCTAGTCTTTATAACGCTAGAGTAGTAATTAATATATTAGACGTGGTGTTTAGTCTTGCGATTACCTGGAATTGCACCCAATCCCACGGATTGTTGTGGTAGCCTTAGGGTAGTGACAGCCCTAACGGTCGACGTATTCTACCACGTTCGGATCGGTGTTTGTAGGACCGTAGTCAGACCTTCCTAGCCCCCTTCTCATCTCTTTCTGTGGTTAGTGCTCTGATGTCCCGATATAAATAATCTTTGAAGTAATTCTTGATTCTTAGATCAACTAGAGAACTCTCAGGAAACTTCCTCTCTTCCCACCAAAAATATTCATATAGTTATCCTTGGGCGATCTTGGATCTTAATTAGTACACTCACGTTCTCTGTGGAAAATCGATACTCTGGAATACTCCTGGGTGAAAGCTACATCGGTATCCGTGCGCTTGCGGATTTTTTTCTGTTTGCGTTTAAAATACTCAACAAGCTTTCTGGCGCCGTTGTCGGGGAACGGTAGCTGTGCTAGTTTCGAACCAAGTCGTCCGTGTATCCTTTTTCTTTTCCTTATTTACCACACTCACCTTATCATTTTCACCATACCATATGGATTTCACTCTAAGCATTAATGAGCAGGGAATTTATTTCATAGCCACTTCATTTACTCCATGCTTATACGCAACATCTTCGCAATCCATTGGTCTCTCCAACATCACCACATTCGAGATCTCCAACCCCCTCATCCTTTCTATTTATAAAAACTTTAAAAGGGCGGTTGTCGATGCATATGTCTATAAGAAATATTGCAGATCTCGTTGAGTCGATCTTGATATAGGTCAGCGTTGGAGGGGAAACCACTTCACTGACATAAATCGATGGTTTCCCAAGGACAAGCTTAGTGTCCTAAAACAAGCACTGATCAGATCGTAACATGAGCTTTTAATTATTTGCAACATTGCCTTGTGTATTGAGCATATAAGGATAATTGTAAAAAAAAAATCCTTCGGGTATTCTTGTCACTAACCTTTCTAGGATTGGAGCAAGAAGATCGGATGAATGACAAGCACAAGGTATGTCCAACCAATCATCATACAACATTGAATTAAATTCATCCAAACTTGAATTTTGCAAAAAATTCAAGCTTGGGGGAGTACTTTACATAAAAACATTCTTCGCCATGTTGTTATGTTGGTTGTCCCTACCTTTGAGACATGCTCAATTTGTTAAATACTAATCACACTACTTCATCTCCACTTGAGTAGATCTCTATAAATGCTATCATGCTACCTTTGTCTATTTACTAGCAAGTGTTGGTTTGGAAGTACTCGACATACTTCCATTGGCATTTAAATTAAGCATGGTGCTTAGGTTAAATAGCCTTCCTTAATCTAATTAGACATGGAGTCTAGTTTGGTTATTGAACTAAAAACTGCTTGTGTAGACATTGGTATATTTTGTCGGACTAACCCCTACAGAAAAACTTCCAATATCAACCTGGGAAGTCCTGAGATAAACTCACATTGGAGACAAAGTGAGAGACATATGGAGTTTAACAATTTACACAAGGAAGATGTAGCTCATAAGAGATGATCCATGGAGGGTGCTACAAACACGATGCACAACCGTTAAGAAAGGAAAGCTTCCACAAGGTGATATTGTACCATCACTCTTCAAGTAAGGTAACATCTTAAGGTACTTGACTATCACTTCTATAAGCTTCTCCCTGGTTCTAGCATTCACATGAATAAAAGAGACAAATATGTATGATTTGCAACTCTAGATTAACCAACCCAATCGATTCAATATGTTTAATCCTTCCACCTTTGTGATCCTACACTCCTAATCATATTGGCTAGAATGTTGCACATTCAATCTTTGGAAGATATAAACAAAACATATATATAGATAGATTATCTTTCCATAAGGTTGAGCAATCTAATCTGACAAATACTACACTCATGATCTTATTATCCATCAACTGTGTCTTGCTCACTATGCTTAAGGATAGAGAAGAGCAAATACACTTTTGGTTCTGTTGGTGTTTTCCACCAACAGGGCCCATGCACTTGATCTCTGCCTTGTCTCTATGAGCAGGTACATTTCGAGCAAAATATGAAGGACTTTTATAACTCCCAGACTCCACCAAGTGAAGAACCTAGATCTACTAGCACAAACACACTGGAGATACTGGACACTCAGGCAATCACTGCCCTGAGATGCTTGAGGACGTAACTACTGGAGTAACCCTGTTGTGGAAGTAATTACTGACCTTCTGCCGGTCAAGAGATACAATCCAGGACGTCCCGTCATCCCGATCTCCATCGGCATGGTGGACTTCCTAGAAGCACTCTACAACTTTGGCTCCAGCGTCAACATTATGCTCAGGGTACTCTATGAAAAATTCTTTACACATCCTTTTCTAGAAACAACCATGTGTTTGCAGCTTGCAGATCAGACACTAAGTTTCCCAAAGGGAATACTGAAGAACCTCTATGTCCGAGTTGGTACCTTATACGCTCCAGCAGACTTCGTGGTGATAGAGACTGATACTGATGAGAGGGCACCCATCATCCTAGGGAGGCCATTCCTGAACACCTCGGGAGCTGTCATCTACGCTAGTGCTGCCAAGATCAGTTTCTACATCAAGGGGAAGAAGGTGACGTTTTCCTTCAAGAACAAGACTACACAAATATTAAAGCAATCCCGACATGAACCAAGGAAGAGGACCAACAGGAGGAACAGGAACAAGCAAGTGTGGACCGAGTCAGCTAAGATGGTCACTGCAGTTCAAGGAGGTCAAGATCATCGACTTAAGTCACCATTCCTGACCAAAAAGGATGACCCAAGTATGCCAAGCATCCAGTGCTCCATTAATGGATAAAACTTCCAGAAGATGCTTTGTGACACCGGGTCAGGCGTCAACATAATGGCCGCAGTCACCTATCAACTCCTCTTCGGAACCATGCCCCTAAAACCGACATACATTCAGCTTCAGATGGCAGATCAGATATTCCGAAAGGTTTTCAGATTATTGACATGGGAGAAGACGAGTACGATCCACCCATCATCCTTTGGAGACCGTTCCTCAGCACCGTTAAAGCAATCATCTACATTGGAACCGGAGGAGTCCACATGCACTTCCCCTATGAGAAGGTACGCTGCTATTTTACTGACCCTAACTATATAGTTGAAGACTCTAAGCAGGTCAGGAGAAGAAGGAGACGACGCAACCGCAACTAGAGAAGGCAAAATCATCAAGGACGGATGGGCAGACTATGAAGGAGAAGTTGTAAGGTTTGAAGACATACAACCTGAATAGAACTGTCCTGAGGAGACCGTAGCACCGAGTCAGGTGTGGAGAAAGAAGATAGTTATACATGAAGAGCAGGCACCGCCGGAACCACCGACTGCGCCATCCAGCGAATCCCAGGACGACTGAGAAAACGGAGGGTCCCGTTCGGAGGACTTAAAAACACCGAACGCCTTGCCAAGAGGTAAACTTGGTAGTTATCCTTTCCCTTTCAATTATTTTAAAATAGTTTGCTTAGTTAATCAGGTTCATATCATCTTGAAAAGAAAATAAAAATGTTAAAAATAGTAAGCCCCATGTGAGTATGCCCATGGCATAAAACCCATAAGTACATTCACTGTGGTGGCATAAAGATAAAATAAATATATTCCTGTCCTATAAAAATAAAATTATAAAAATAAATTTATGATCCTACTAAAGAGTGTAATATTTATTGAGGAGGCTCAACATGATAAAGGCTAGATATTTATGCTAACTTAACCAGTTCCACAAAGCTTTGTTGTCTATTTGAGCTCCACAGAATTCAAGGATCAAAGAAGACTAGCAGACGGAGGACATCCTAATCACTGTCAGGGTGCTGCCGACATTCAACTACACCTCCACCACCAGCTACATCAGAAGAAACTTCTTCAAAATCCAGCTTGGGGGAGAGCACCCCCATTTATCCAGCTAAGTGTTTCTACTCACATTTATACTTTACTCAAATAATAAAAAGATGCATAATTATAAAAACCCAAATAAAGATTTTGTGCTTATATATATATCTTTGCTTAGTTTGCTAAATAAATAAATAAATAAAGTTTGCTATGAACCCTCATGATAAGCTCTCACATGGAAATGATGAATAGTTGCTTTGCCATGACTAGATCTCAAAATTCAAATCTCTCTCTCAAGTTTAGGCATGACTATTATTAATTAAGATTTGCTCTAAACCTGAACTTGTGGGAAGAGTACTTGATCTAAAGTCTAAGTCGTTAACGGATATGATATGGGAAGGTTGAGCTGCTGTTTATCTGTTCCTAGAGATGCTAGAATTTTGGAGAATTTTATCTTTGAAAAATCTTTAAAATGACACATGATGAGTTCCTGTATGATGAGAGTTTAAATTCCTACCACAGCCATATATACATGCTTGCTAGACTTTGAGCCACACATTTACTTTTTACTACTTATGAGCATTGAGTGTAGTCAAGCTGTGTAGACCCTTAGGAGCTTGTCATGTGGTTAAATCAAGTTTCACTTGCACGTTCACTCATACATGCTACTTCTACTCCAGAAGTACCATCCATATATATCTACTCATTTCCATCTCCAGATTCACCCAAAATTATTCTACTCCTAATCCGGGAGAGAATAGCCAAAAATATTTTCCTATCCCTGTTATTCCCTGTGAAATACATGCTCGAGTTATCTTGGTTACTACCACTTGCCACATTATTCTAGGAGGATGAGTGCTCTAAAAAAAGAAAAAATGAAGAATACGAGGAAATAAAAAGGGGCAAGTGCCCGGAACCTCGAAAGAAAAGAAAAAAGTGAGACGAGAGGTAAAAATGGACAAGTGTCCGACAGTAGAATTAGGGGTACAAGATACCCACCTGAGAGAAAAGAAAAAAAGAGAAAAAAAGAAAATATAGAGCATCTCATTCTCCTCAAAAAGTTTCAAGAGAGCAAGAAAGGTATGTATCCCCTCAAAAGAGCACAAGTAGAATTAGACTTTCACCATTGTTATCACCATCATTACCATACACCATTCATTCGCCACACATGCACATCTTGATTTGACTTATTGACTTGTTCTTCTAGATCTATGGTTTGACTATGCAATAAATGTCTTGTAAGTATGTATTACCTGTCTCCCACCTATGAGCTCCAGATATCAAAACCTTATTAGAGTAGGGTGAGAGAGAAGGCAATGTCACTATGCCTCATACCAAAAATACCACATACTTTGAGAGAAGGCGTGCACCTTTACTGCCTTGGTAAGGATCCAGAAATACCACAAAAGAGAGACTAGAGAGAGTCATACAAGGAATCTCTGAGTTTTATTTGAAAATCTGCAAAAACTCCAGAGCTATAGTTAATCGAAGAACAAGAGACATGGTGCTTGACTAGACTATTCTATCTTTTAACTACTCAAGACAGAAGTGACGGTTACAAGTCCCATGGTGAAAGGTAAATGAGTAAGTTTTAAGTCTTAACAGTTTACTCTAACCGGAGATGAGATCTTGTTTAAACGTATGTGTATCTTTAAGTTATGAAACCACTGCAGAAAACTCTTGAGTTCATCTTTGCTCAGGGACGAGCAAAGGTTAAGCTTGGGGGAGCTTGTTGACGGTCCTTAATGCTCACAATTAACCATCAACTAATCATGGAAAAGGATCCAAATGCAACCAACACCTAGACTTAGGGTTTTATCTGACAGAATTCCACAAGTTTTGGTGTTTGTCTATTTCTGCAGGGGGTTATCAGGAATTATGGAAGAAAGGCCCACACGTCGGGTTTACATAGAGATATTAATGTGCCGCGCAATTTTCTATCATCTAAAAGACTCCAGAAGCCACGGGACCGAAGCGGAAGATGAGGGGCCTCAGGGACAGGGCGCCCGCCCTAGTCCTGAGGGCGCCCGCCCTCCCCCCTGGACCAATCAGGGTGAAGTTCGGGGATCATGCTCCACCGACCTAATACTTCAAGGAAAACCACACGATCAATGTCGGTTTCATCCGACGGCCCAGATTCACTTGAAGGGACTATAAAACCAGACCCCCTGGCCCCTGGAGATCATACCTCTTCTACAAAATCAAAGTTAGGGTTTCAATTCTTCATCCAAGTAGAGAGGATCCCTCTAGTTCTTCTAGTTCTACCTCTAGTTCATCTAGATCTAGTTCTAGTTCATCTAGTTCTAGTTCTAGTTCCTCTAGTTCTAGTTCTAGTTAGTTCTAGTTGTAATCTAGAAAATAGGGAGAGAGAAGAGGAGAGCGGAGGAGGAGCCGGATCTGTCGGATCTTCCTCAACATTATACTTTTGCAGCATCTGGTTCGTTCTTCATCGTTCTCCAGGTTCTTCAATTCATAACTCCTGAGTTCTCTAATTACTTTTATTTACATTCAAGTTATTTATTGGATTCCCGCTTGCATCAAGTGCTCTAGTCTTTATAACGCTAGAGTAGTAATTAATAGATTAGACGTGGTGTTTAGTCTTGCGATTACCTGGAATTGCACCCAATCCCACAGATTGTTGTGGTAGCCTTAGGGTAGTGACAGCCCTAACGGTCGACGTATTCTACCACGTTCGGATCGGTGTTTGTAGGACCGTAGTCAGACCTTCCTAGCCCCCTTCTCATCTCTTTCTGTGGTTAGTGCTCTGATGTCCCGATATAAATAATCTTTGAAGTAATTCTTGATTCTTAGATCAACTAGAGAACTCTCAGGAAACTTCCTCTCTTCCCACCAAAAATATTCATATAGTTATCCTTGGGCGATCTTGGATCTTAATTAGTACACTCACGTTCTCTGTGGAAAATCGATACTCTGGAATACTCCCGGGTGAAAGCTACATCGGTATCCGTGCGCTTGCGGATTTTTCTGTTTGCGTTTAAAATACTCAACATTGATCCATGACAAGCCATCCGGTATGACCACAAGGCTTCGTTCAACAACGTATGCCACCTCCTAGGATTTTCCTCAATCTTCCGCTTGATGAGCTTGATAATACCTTTGTTAGATGCCTCGGCCTGCCCATTAGCTTGTGCATAATAGGGAGAAGAATTTAACACTTTAATTCCCATACCGATTGCAAATTCGTCAAATTCCCCTGACGTGAACATAGTGCCCTGATCTGTAGTAATCGTCTGAGGAATTCCAAATCGGTAAATGAAGTGCTCTTTCACAAAATCAATCATATTGACCGACGTGACTTTCTTCAAAGGAATAGCTTCAACCCATTTGGTGAAATAATCGGTGGCAACTAGAATAAACTTATGCCCTTTGCTAGATGGTGGATAAATCTAGCCGATCAAATCAATAGACCATCCTCGGAACGGCCAAGGCTTTATAATAGGATTCATAGCCGATGCAGGCGCCCTTTGAATATTACCAAACTTTTGACATCCTTGACACCCTTTGAAATACTTAAAGCAATCCTCAAGTATAGTTGGCCAATAATATCCATTCCTCCTAATCATCCACTTCATCTTAAAAGCCGACTGATGTGCTCCACATACCCCTTCATGGATTTCTCCCATCAAACTCTTAGCTTCATCATCACCTAAGCATCGGAGAAGAATCTCATCAATAGTTCGATAATACAACTCATCTTCGAGGAGCACATACTTGGTGGCTTGAAACCAAATCCGTCTTTCAACTCTCCTAGATGGATCCCTCAAATAGTCAATGATTTCTTTTCTCCAATCATCGGCACCGATTGCCGATACTGCATTAATCATAGGCTGATATCCCGAGGCATGCTGAGCCAACCGATTGGCTTCTTCATTATGCAATCGAGGAATATGCTCTAATCGGAAATCTTTGAATTCCTTCAACAGTTGCATACTCCTTTCGTAATAAGTTATGAGAACTTCACTTCGGCATTCATAGCTTCCAGCCAATTGATTTATAACTAGCATAGAATCCCCGAAGATCTCAACAGCATCAGCATGAACTTCTCTTAATAACTCCAATCCTTTTATTAAAGCCTGATATTCAGCCTGATTATTCGTTGACGTGGTGAAAATCGGTAAGGAAAACTCATACTTCCTTCTCCGAGGGGAAATTAATACTATGCCGATTCCTGCCCCCCGGTCACATGTGGATCCATCAAAGAAGAGCGTCCAAGGCACAATTTCCAAAGCTTCCACTGCACCGCAATGTTGAGTTACAAAATCGGCCATAATCTGTCCCTTAACTGCCTTAGCCGATTCGTAACGCAGATCGAATTCCGACAGCGCCAAGATCCATTTACCGATCCTGCCACTCATAATCGGCATAGACAGCATGTACCGGACCACATCATCCTTGCAAATAACAGTGCATTCGGCCGATAGCAAGTAGTGTCTTAACTTGATACAAGAGAAATATAGGCACAAGCATAGTTTCTCAATAGCCGAATACCTGGTCTCAGCATCAATCAACCTCCTGCTTAAGTAATAAATCATACGTTCCTTCCCTTCAAATTCTTGAATTAAAGTCGAACCGATGACCATCCCATCGGTAGATAAATACAATCTGAAGGGCTTCCCTTGCTGAGGTGGAATCAGAACTGGAGGATTCACTAAATAATTCTTGATTTCATCCAGAGCCAACTGCTGTTCTTTCCCCCAAACAAATTCTTGATCGGCCTTTAACTTAAGAAGAGGACTGAAAGCACGAATTTTACCAGACAAATTAGATATAAATCTTCTGATAAAATTTACCTTGCCGATCAAGGATTGGAGCTCAGTCTTATTGGTAGGGGCAACTATTTTGTTGATGGCTTCAATAGATCTTCGACTAATTTCAATTCCCCTTTGATGCACCATGAAACGAAGAAACTGCCCTGCCGATACACCAAATGCACACTTATTGGGATTCATTTTCAAACCATGCTTCCTTGTGCATTCCAACACCTTCCGTAGATCGGCAAGATGCTTTATGAAGTCTCGAGACTTAACCACCACATCATCGATATAAATCTCTACCAGCTTGCCGATGAACTCATGAAAGATAAAATTCATGGCCCTCTGATAAGTAGCACCAGCATTTTTCAAACCAAAGGTCATGACTATCCATTCAAACAACCCAACATGGCCAGGACATCTAAATGCAGTCTTTGGAATATCTTCCTCAGCCATGAATATTTGATTGTATCCTACATTGCCATCCATAAAGCTGATAATCCGATGCCCAGCTGCAGCATCAACTAGCAAATCGGCAACTGGCATTGGGTAGCCATCCATCGGCGTAGCTTTATTTGAGATTCCTAAAATCAATGCAAACCCAAAGCTTCCCATTTTTCTTGTAGACTGGAACCACATTGGAAATCCACTCGGCATACCGACACTGCCGAATAAATTTAGCTTCAATAAGTTTGGTTATTTCGGCCTTAATATCAGGAAAAATATTAGGATTACATCGGCGAGCTGGCTGTTGATGTGGCCGAAATCCAGACTTGATAGGCAACCGATGTTCAACAATTGATCGGTCTAAACCAGGCATCTCAGTATAATCCCAAGCGAAGCAATCTTTATATTCTTTTAATAAATCGGTTAACTGCTGCTTACACTCAGAATCTAACATAGCACTAATAAAGGTAGGCCTAGGCTTGTCACTACCTATATCTACTTCTACCAAATCGTTGGCCGATGTGAATCCCTGGCCTAACTTTCCATCAT
The DNA here is from genome assembly GCF_000003195.3 of Sorghum bicolor. NCBI lineage: Eukaryota > Viridiplantae > Streptophyta > Magnoliopsida > Poales > Poaceae > Sorghum > Sorghum bicolor. The sequence goes on along the minus strand of NC_012878.2, from coordinate 5,799,588 downwards.
CGGCGAACCTATCCATTAAAAACATTCATCAGTACCGACTGCTTGGATCGGTGGAATCTCGTAATCGGCAACCTTGAGAAAATCCTTTTCCCAAATTTCTCCTGAAATACACCTAGTCCTTTCGTAGGTGTCTGCCTCTTCCGATGCGATGACATAAGAAGAATCTCCTGGGACAATTTCAATCTTATCACCTACCCACTGGACCAAGCATTGGTGCATTGTAGACGGGATGCAACAATTAGCATGAATCCAATCTCTTCCCAACAGTAAGTTGTAAGCACCCTTTCCACTGATCACGAAGAAGGTTGTCGGCAAGGTTTTATTGCCGATGGTCAACTCTACGCATATTGCCCCCTTGATCGGAGACACATTCCCTTCGAAGTCTTTAAGCATCATATCGGTCTTGGTTAAATCCTGATCCCCTTTTCCAAGCTTCCGATACACTGCATATGGCATGATGTTAATAGCGGCTCCACCATCAATCAGAATCTTGGTCATCGGCTGACCATCCACTTTTCCTTTAACAAACAGGGCCTTGAGATGCTGCCTTTCATCATCGGCAGGCTTCTCAAAGATAGCCGTCATCGGATCCAGAGCCAAATGAGCTATCTGGTCGGAAAACTCCAACTCATCATCACTGGATGGTGCAAGGAACTCCATCGGCAACATAAATACCATGTTGACATCTGCCGATGGACCTTTCCCCTTAGGATCTGATTGTTGCTGATCCCCAGACTGTCCAGAGTTCTCCCCCTTGCTTAACTCTTCTCTCCTTTCGCGCTGCAGTCTTCTCTTCTGAGTCCTGGTCAACCCCTCTGGACACCATGGAGGCAGTTGCTGCTGCCTTACCGATGGGCGATGATTCTCCCTTGACTCCACCCAATAAGTATTGGCATCCCTGCAAAATATGAACTCATCGGGAACCCGAGCATTAGCCATTTCTTCAAGTTCTTCGTGGTTCCTGGGAAAATATTCAACACGATCCCCAAGCCTGTCGTGCACATTGAGCCTACCCCCCAGCCGATCATGAACGGATGCTCTCCCCCTAATCGGCCCATTAAATCGCCGATTATTATCACGATAGTACCGATCGGACCTGTCATACCGATCATAACCGTTGCACTCAGGACAATCTCTGACAGTGGGAAGTTTGATATTTTCCTCCCAACAATGAATGAAAAACGGGCAATTCCAGTAATCCCTATGCCAATTCCATTCTTGTCGGCATCTTTCCTCTTCCCGACGATAATCCTCTTGCTGGCGCCGATACCGATCTTCACGTTGCTGCCAAGTCTCCCGAGGCCTCCTGTGAGTTATCACAATACCAGATCGGGGAGGCCTTCCTGAGTTAGCTCCCTCCTAGATCAAGCCTTTCCCTTTGGCATCGGCAGTAGTGATCTGATGCTGAGGATCCACCGATGCACTTCTTTCAGCTGCTTCCGACGTCAAGACCTTGGCCTTTCCCTTAGCATCCAACATGTTCGTTGGGAAAGGATGTTGATCAATCTTCATCAGCTTCTAGGTCTTGGAACTGTCAAATTTGATCCTTCCAGACTCTATAGCCGATTGCAGCTGCTGTCTGAAAACCTTGCACTCATTGGTGCTGTGAGAAGTTGCATTGTGCCACTTACAATACTTCATCTTTTTCAACTCCTCAGCCGATGGGATCACGTGATTTGGTGACAGTTTGATCTGTCCTTCCTGAAGTAGAAAGTCAAATATCCTATCGGCCTTAGTGGTGTCAAACGCGAACTTCTCTGGTTCTTTATGTCCAAAAGGACAAGACATCGGCTTTTTATTTTTCACCCATTCTGCCAAGCCGATGACTAGTTCTTCATCAGAGTCCGAGCTTGCCGCTTAATCCACAAATGATACCTTTTTATTCCATGCTCTCTTAGGCTCAAAAGGCTTGATATCTTGATCAGAAATCCTCTACACCAAATGGCTTAAGCTTTCAAACTCCTGAGATGCATACTTGTCCCTTATGTGTGGCAATAAACCCTGGAAAGCCAAATCGGCTAGCTGCCGATCATCCAAAATTAGGCTATAGCATTTGTTCTTGACCTCCCGTATCCTCTGCACGAAACTTTCAACCGATTCATCATTGTGTTGCCTTAATTTGACCAAATCGGTGATCTTCTTCTCATGGACCCCAGAAAAGAAGTATTTGTGGAATTGTTTCTCCAAATCGGCCCAAGTAATCACTGAGTTGGGAGGTAATGATATAAACCAGGTGAAAGCCGATCCAGACAACGATGACGAGAATAAGCGAACCCTTAACTCGTCCTTGTTACCAGCTTCCCCGCATTGAATGATGAACCTGTTGACGTCCTCCATGGTTGACGTGTCATCCTGCCCAGAAAACTTAGTAAAATCCGGTACCTTGTACCGATTTGGAAGCGGGATCAAATCATATGCGGGAGGATACGGTGTCTGATAAGAGTAAGTGTTGACTTTGGGCTTTATCCCAAATTGATCTCTCATTACTTCAGTAATCTTATCGGCCCAATACGCATCGATATCTTGCCGATGGGGTGGTTGTGGGTCTGGCACCTGCTGGTAAGCCTCCCTGTGTCGGTGCAGTGCACGATCTGCATGGAGCATTGGATTGATCATCTGACCACCGAACTGTTGCCCGCCAATCTGCGGTCCGCCGACCTGCTGCCCAAGATTCATTGGCTGGTCGGGCATTCCCTGATTCTGGAACCCAGGGTAGATCTGACCTTGTTGAAATCCAGTAGCCTGATGATTCTGTTGGGGCGTTTGTAGAAAGACTTGCTGCCCAAGCCATCCACTATTAGCATTCATCGGCATAGGCCCTGCCGATGACTGATAATTGGGCATCGTCATTGAATTGACATACCCTGGCTGAGTCATAAACCTCTGTTGCATCAGCATTGAGTCTGCCGATGCGTTAGGCATCTGGAACATCGGAGCTTGAGAATTCCCAGTGTACGGTCTTGCAGTAGTAGTTGTAGTATACTGGGGACTTTGATTCATCGGCATATTAGGAGGTGCCGATGCCATAGGAGCCTTGCCTCTCATATCAGTTGCCTGAGACGTGCCAGGTGTCTTCAAGTATTCTAGGGCATACCAAAACCCCACTAGTTAGGAGGAGGGACCGGTCCTGACATCGCCGATGCCAATAGATCTGTAGTGAGCCTGATCTGCTCATCTGAAATCGGTGGATTAGTTGTCATCGGCATAGATTGTGCATTAGTAACTCCCAACGTGCTTGGAGGAACGGTAGTCTGTGCACCCGCAGCGGCTGTAGCAGCCGATGGAGCTGTGACCACCGGTGATCCTGGCTGATGATGAGAGGGGCCCACATAATCTGATGGCAATTGTCCTTCCTTGAAAGTTCTAGCTACGGCATTGAAAACCGTATTGGACAGCACACCAGCTTGGTTGATCAAAGCACGGTTGATAGCACTATCAACCATCTCTTGAAGTTTACCAGGATTGGCTTCAAAAGTAACCTGCCGAGGCGTCGGCAGTGCATCCTTCTGGATTACTTCGCCGCTCCTATTTATACTGAAGGACCTCAGGCATTGCTGCTTGTAATCCTCCATGGCTTTAGCAATAGCTTGCTTCTGCTCATCCTTGAGATTGGCTTCCGTCACGGGGATGACGTTCTCCTGATCAAACTCAGTAGTCGACATGTTGATCTTGATCTTGAATCTGGTCCCACTGGGCGTGCCAAAAGATGTGTTGATGCAAAAGCTGATCTAAAAACACAAAGGGCTAATACCTGATTTAAACGTTAAGGCGTGCCAGCCGATTTGACCTTACTATCGGCAAAGGTGGTAACTCGAATACTTTGGTCCCGACAACAGCGATGCGCCCGGATGTCACGGCCAAGAGGTATTCACGCGGAACTTGAGAACACGCCGAGCTTAAGTCGACAAATTCCTAAGAACTCGTAATAAAAAGGAAAAAGTACGACGAAGTCGTCGAAAAGGTAGATGCTGGAATATAAGCAAAAACTGGTATTTGATTGATTGATAGATTGTGTTCATTACAATGCTCCAGGGTCTATATTTATACCCTGCTCAAAGAGCTACAACCAGACATGACTAGAACTCGAATTCCAAATTTAAACAGAATCCGTGTACAAAACGATTTAAATAACTAAGGAAAACATAAAATCATCCTTCCGTAACAAATCGGGACACCACCACGGACCGATTGGTCATCTTCGAGTCTTCCTCCCATGCCATCGGCAGACTCCCCATCGGCAATCACCTCCATCGGCAACTTTCCTGCAGATCAATGACTATTACCCTGTTTTGCCGATTCACATCCTACCGATCCTGGATACGTGTCCAAAAACGGTGTCAACACCCCTATAAAAGGACCCCGGACCCTCTCTAGGAAGGCATCATAATTCACTCCATCATAGATCCATTTAGAGAAGATAAGAACTTCCACAGACCATTATAGAATGAGCATAGCTAGCTAAGCTAGATTGAGTAGAGTCGAGCTGCTACTCAGATTTTGGACTTAGTCACTAGAGGCTTGGTATAGCCCTTGTATCCATTACAATTATCTTATTCAATGACTTTGATCTTCATCTACAGTATGTTCTTAGTTATCATGTTCATAATAACATTTTGAATCTCTAGCTATAGTTGTTTGAGGTTGATCAAGCTATTTGTGATTCTATACAAATTAGCGGCTATAACCCGCTATACCCCTATTTAGCCTTTATTATAGCTATTTTAGAGATCATCCGCTAAATACCTTTAGCTAGAGATTTAAAACCTTATTTCAAAGTATGCTTTCATTATATGTTTAGTATAGTCAAAGTTAGCATTATGTTTAAGCATAGGATTACAGAGTGCTCCTCTTAGTGTTCAAACAAGTTGAGCAGCTGAATAGTATATAAGTGTGGTGCTTATATATTGTTTTGCCTATGGATGTACCCAACTGTCATAGGGTCGAAACCGTGACAAGCATGTTGTTTAGATGGTGTCATCGCTCAATGAATACGGTGGCTTGGGTGAACTCAAGAACGCAAAAAAACACACAGGAGACACAACAATTTTATCCTAGTTCGAGCCTAGTCAGCCCCTATGTCTAGCAACGGATGATCCTTGTACTCAAGAACACCTAGAATCTGGGGGGTTATAATCAGTGTAGAAATGGAAAAAGGTTTGGTTGGGGGCTTGCTTGATGCTAGTCCTATCTTGGTGTTGCCTCGCCATCGTAGGTGTCTCCCCCTCATATAGGAGGAAAGAGACAATGGAGGAACTGCTAGAGCTCCTCTAAGGATTGCTCTACTCTAGCCTACAAAGCCGAGAAGGTGGAATGGGTGAATGTGTTGTGTTCTTGGTTTGGGTTCTGCTTTCCCCTTGTTCTCTTCGGTTGATCTAACCGTGTCCCTTATATATAATGGCAGGGATCAGGTACAAGGTGGTTGTCAGTTCTATCCTATGGTCTACAAACACTAGAGTCCATGGAGGCCTTGCAGTTGAGCATCATGGACCATCGAGGTGCCTTGGAGCCGAAGAAGACCGGGCATCATCTAATTGTTCTCTCCTAACACACTAAGTGTCAGGTCTTGTTGCCTTGGACTAGCCTCCCTTGGGTGAGGCCTTCTGGAGTCTTCCTAGCGGTGAGGGAGGTCTGCTCTAGGGGCTGACATGTGGGCCCAAAAGCCCTCTAGCTCCTAGAGGTCGCTAGGGAGCTTTGTCTTCTTAAGTCACGCCCCGGGCATGACCTTGTTAGAGGAGCAACTAGTAGGGGCGCACCTTGAGAGCATGCCCGCAGAGCCCCAGGCATCGGTAAATTGGGTGTTTATCTTCTTATGCCTGGGCCTTCGCTGGCATTGGTAGCCAGACAGGAGCCAAAGACAAGGCACAATGGTGATGTAGATCAAGTGCCTAGGGATCAAGGCAGCCTTCGAGCCTCAAGCTAAAGGCACCACTAGGTCAAGCTTGGCTAGACCCTCTAGCCAAAGGGTGCATACGAGCATGCTCGATGGGCATAGCTTTTGAGCCTCAAGCCAAAGGTGCCATGGGGTTAGGCTTGGTTGGACCCTAGGCTAGAGAGCACGCACAAGCATGCCTAATGAACATAGCCCTTTAGCCCCTAGGCTATCTAGGTGGGGTAGGCTGGGGGTCTCCAAATGATCGAGAACCACATGAAACTGAGGTTTTGACATACTAGTATGTTTATGATCTTGACAGGAGCCCCTAAGCCCTTGGTGGCCTCACTTGTCATGATGGTGATGAAGGGCTGAATTCATCTTGTGGTGACCAAACCCTCCTAGGCAAGGATTTTTTTGTTGGTTGATAAAGGTTTCTCCTTGCTTGAGGACTTCACCTATAAAAACATGAGGAGGCTAGCTTGACCATGGAGGGGAAGCATTATTTGTATTGGATTCCTCGAGAGTCCATGGTGCTCGGGTCTTCGGCTTGAGTGAGGGCTTAGCAAGCTTGTTTGGGAGCTACCGATTAGAGGGCCACAGGTGTCTATCCTTATGATCAGGTCCTACCATTGGCCAAGTGATGATGAGCTCAGGGCTCTAGCTCGGGGCCAACTGATCAGTTGAAGCACCATGCTTTTTTGTGTTCCTCTTGAGTTGGCCTTCTAGGGTTGATCTTCCACTACCATAGATCAGGGAGCATGGTGCATGCCGAGCCTTGGGCTAGGGGCCCTCATTGGGCCCTTTGCTTGGTGACTCCAAACCCAACTCTGGGGAGTTGGTTGTTTTAGGGGATGTGCAACCTAAGCCTTTATCATTCAAAGGGTCAGGCTGCTCTGTCTGGGGAGTGGATGTAGCCCTTGAGGCTATCATGGTGCCTCCTTACCAATTGGAGGGACATCGTCTATGTGTTGTTCATTGGTGGTTGATGGCATCTAGGCCATCGTGCCTGGTGGAGGACTTAAGGTGCGCAACCTTCGTGTCATGTTCACCCCATCTAGGAGACAAGATGTTAGGGGTCACACGGAGCAAATCCATTAGTGGAGAGGCATTAGCACTTGAAGTGGTTGGATCCAAGTTGTTGATGACTATAGGTGGGCCCATGGGGAGGAAGATCACCCAAGTCTGTGAGGGGCATACGCGAAGTGGGTGGCACATGTTGAGGGAAGTGGAGCAAGAACTTGACTCATTGCTAGCGGTTCCCTAACTCAAACTTTACTTCACGGGCACCTTTATGCAATTGTTTAGGAGCAGCATGTGCAGATTGAAGGGACACTAGGTTGGTTCCCTAGGGTCCTTTATAGCCATGAATGACTAATCAGAGGGCCTAGAGCCGCTCACAGCACACAATTGACAGTAGATAAGTACTCTTTTTAATCATCAACATAGCATGAGAAAGGACTAAAATCAGAATATTATCTAGCTATAGGGGTTATCACTAACAGAATTCCACAAGTTTTGGTGATTGTCTATTTCTATAGGGGGTTATCGGAATAATAACAAAAGGAGACCGACATGTCAGACTTACATAGAGAGAAAACCCCAAACGTCAACTCCAGAACAATCTAGAAGACTCAGGAAGACGTGCCCTGAAAACTGGGGCCCACCTGCCATAGGGCAAGGGCGGGCGCCCAGGGGGGCAGGGGGGGCCGCCCGGGGGTAGAAGCCAATCAGCTTCCACCTCGTGGATCCTGCCTCCACCGACTTTGAGGATTAATCTTAAGCGCACGTTTAAGTCTCTTTGATCCGAAGGCTATGATTCCTCCTAGGGGGTCGAAAGATTAGTACCACATCGCTAGTTCAAGGAAGAAGAGGGGTCAGATGCCCCCTAAATAAGACCCTAACCCCCTCCTGGAGGGGAGGATCATTATGAGTTGTAGAGGTGTCCTTTGAATGGATGACCTCTCTTTTCTAGAGAATTAGGGCTAGACATTCCAATGTAGTAGATTAGTTTTAGTCGGGAGTTAGGGAGAGCAGAGCTACGCTCCGGTTCTAAAGGAGTCTTCTTTAGAGTTTTGGTATGTCTTCATATCTCTTCTTTGTAAAACTTATGCTTTAATATATTATCTTCTCTGTTTACTTTATGCCTATTTATGATTAGTGTAGTTGTTATATCTTGGCATGGGATCTCTGTTCGTATTGAGTGCTCTAGCTATCCATGGTAATTAGAGTAGTAAACGCTATTGTAGACGTGGTGTCTAGGCTATAGTTTACCTAAGGTTGCGCTCAATCCCACGAATAGTTGTGGTAGCCCTAGGGGTGACAGCCCTGTTAGGCCTTTGTATTCCACCACGTTCGGATTGATGTTTCGTAGAGCTTTTGGCAGCCTTCCCCTAACTACTTTCTTCCCAGTCTTATTCAAGGGTCGAAAGGACCTATTGTTCCAAAGTGCCATTGTATGACTGCTATATCTTTTCATATTTTGTTTCCTTAGAACCTAAGTAATAGAGAAGTACAAAGGAACCTAATCTCTCCTGTTGTTCTCCTCCTATGACTATCTATACATTTATCATTGAATTCTCTTATACGCGCTTAATTGATTTATCTTATAGTATACCATTTACCCCTGCTTTAATTTAGTTGATTCTCTAAGTTAGTAGATGTAGGATAGTGAATTATTAGACTCTTAACCCTAGCTTTCATGTGGTCAAATATAAATAATGATACCTGGAATACTCCTGGTAAAATGCTACGATGATGTTCTGTGCCCTTGCGGAATATTTTATATTTCTTTTTGCACTAATGAATGTCATCAAGCATTTCTGGTGCTGTTGCTGGGGATTGATTTAAAAGTCTATTCTTAGTAATGACGTTAAGAAATGCCAACACACACTACCTATTGGCTATAAAGGGAGCCCCCAAGGGATGTAGTGTCCTCAATTCTCTCCTTTGGCCTCTGTTGTTTTTGTTTGCAAGTCCATCTTCTTTAGCGGTGATGGTGGTGGTGATGAAGTGTGATGCTTCCCTCTGACTGAGCTTGGTGGTGGCCATTAGGCATCTTTGTCTTCGAGGGTGGAAGAACTCTAGCAAGGCAGCAGCCAAGGTGACACCAAGTAGGGGTGAGGGTTCGTGCTGAGGGACTTTGCCCTTACCTCATGAGCACCCATCCTTAGCACTCCCTAGTCCAGATGTGCTGCCATGGATCTTCCCCATCACCCCCTTCTGGAGGATCGGAGAACCCTAGCAACACATGTCACTAGGGCCTTCCTCTTTTATAAGAGGAAGGGCACTCCACCAGTGCCAAGAGTCACCACCTAATGTAGACCTAGGTCCTAGAAAGGGGGAGGACATAGTGAAGGCTGAGCCCCCTCCTTCGAGCCCTTCGACATTGTTGCTACTATGGAGGCTATTGATGGTAGATAAGTACTCTTTTTAACCATCAACATAGCATGAGAAAGGACTAAAATTAGAATACTATCTAGCTATAGGGGTTATCACTAATAGAATTCCACAAGTTTTGGTGATTGTCTATTTTTGCAGGGGGTTATCAGAAAAAGAACAAAAGGAGGTCCACATGTTAGATTTACATAGAGAGAATACGTGAAATGTTAACTCAGGAATACTCTAGAAGACTCGGGAAGACACCACCTAAAAGGTGGGGCCCACCTGCCATAGGGCAGGGGTGGGGCGGGGCGCCCCGCCTATCAGGGGCAGCCACCCAGGGGCAGAAGCCAATCAGCTTCAACCTTGCAGATCCTGCCTCCACCGCCTTTAAGGAGTAATCTTAAGCGTACATTTAAGTCGGTTTGATCCGAGGGCTGTGGTGCTTCCTAGGGGGCTATAAATATGACCCTGACCCCCCTAGGAAGATCAAGAGAAGAAGAATTAGACATAGAGGGATCCCTCGAACGGATCTGTCTCTTTAGGGTTCTTAGCCACCATCTCAATTAGATCTCTATAGTTCTTTAGCATAGCTTCATAGGAATAGATCTAGAAGGAGTCAAGTTAATCTTGGAGTCCGGATCTATCTTTGTTCTTGGTAAACTCTTATTCTTCTTCATGATATTCATATTAGTTCTTGCTACTATGAATATGACTTTGATCTATTTGATTATACCAAAATTGACTATTTGCTTATGTTCTCAATTATATTGTTATTAGTCTACTTTGATTATGTGCTTAGCATATTTAGATTAGAATTATGTTTATGCATAGGATCGTATAGCGCTTACTCATTAGGCTGATGGTAAGTGGTAGATATTGTGTAGGTGACGTGCCTAGATCGTATTTATCTATGATTACCCCTTATAGTCTAGAGCTTAAGGTAGATCGCGGGAGTGACAGTCCAGTTGAGTCCTTTGTATTCCTTCTCCCAATTATAAAACTTGTAGAGCACCATTATTATAGGGTAGTGATTGCTATGTTCAGGATCTTTCTTCCTAATATCACTATGCATAGATATTACCTTTTCTTGCGATGATGCTATGTGTACTTGCACTAATCAATGTATGCTTTGATAGTATAGTTAGAATACTTAGGATTTATTCTTGTAGATTGTCCTAGTACCATGCTAGTGCTATAGACTTAGAGTAAACTAATTGAGATGATTATCATATTTATCATATGGCTATGAATTCTTATTTATCATCTGTCACTTATTATTCATGTTCATATATTTATCTTATGTGACACTTACCCTGCATGAGAGATAGATAAAGACATGGTTAAGATCTCCATGATTACATGCAGTGCTCATTGCTCATTATCCATTGCAAGTCCCTTCCCAATGGTAAAAATATAAATAACGATACTTGGATTACTCCAGTTTAAAATGCTACATCGGTATTATTTGTGCGCTTGTGAATCTTTTATTTATTATTTATTCCAAGAAAAGCATATAGATTTAATACCAGCACTTCTACATCATGCTGGGGATGACAACCTAGCTTAAGTGATGTAAAGTAACTTTGACGTCATTGCTTGGGATAGGTTTAAAAGTCTATTTATAGTAATTGCATTAAGAAGTGTCAACAGAGGCCTCCCTGACCTTCCTTGTGCTTGGCATGGAACTGCACTATAATGAGGTGATGCCCAATTAATGAAATTACCTTGTAATCCCATTTTCTTCTTGAGTCTTGCTTGGTGTCTTGATTCGGTTTGCTCCTTGAGTCTTGATTCCTCATTGGCCTAGGTTGTTATGATAATTGCCTCGTTGGTCAAGTTCACTATGCTTGTGCTACAAACGAATAAGTTCATGAGAACCTCAAGTTTATGGTCATTCCATGCCTTGGTCATGTCCCTAATGAGGGAGATTCTTGGCTTCTCGATCGAGCCATTCATACAGCTCCTGAGTCTGTCTATTAGCACTTGAGTGCTTGCTGCCTCCCTCATTAGGTCACCATGAATCGCTTGAGGCTGATACTTAGACAATGCCTGATGATCTACCAGTAATGCGCTAGAGCACCTGGCTAAAGGCAGCTTGTGCCAGACCATCAAACGTCCCTCACACTTTTGTTGATCTTGGCAACCTTGAAGCCTAGTGGGCTAGCCTAGAACCCTCAACGATGACCCTTCTGGGCCCCTAGACCAACATGTGGTGCGAGGCTAGCTGAGTCACCACTATTTCATTAGGTATTGATCGCCTCACCGATGCTCGATTGATCAAGCACCGCTACCATCTTGATTGCTCCTTCCATCGGCACCCCTCCTGTGTTGCGGCTAGAGCCCACTAGAGTATTGACATTTCTTAGTGTCACTACTGGAATGACACTAGAAATGTTATGGTAATTATTAACTTATCACTAATACAAAAGCCACCTTTTATTAACCTATACCTTTTAGCATTAAACTAGGTTGTCATCCCTAGCGATGAGCTAGAAGTAATAGTGGTATTAATCTATCATTTTATGTGACTAGACAGAATTATATATATATAATGATTTTGCAAGTGGACAGATAATTATACCATTAGGAAGGTATAATATGCATGGATATATATAGTATTGATAACTATACTTTATGTATGAGAGATGTAATCAATATCATACACTATACTCATATTAGAGGCAAGTCACATGATAAAGATATATATAAATAATTAGTATGGATCAAGCATCATAATGGATAAATAAGTAATTTAGTTAGAGCACTCTGTCTACAACAATAGCCTTAGTCCAATTAGAATATTAGAAGAATATTTCCTAAGTCATTCTATAACTACTATCAATACATACTTCAATTAGTGTAAGAACATATAGTAATTATTGTTAAGGTTTACTATCATATCTACACATAAGGGGCATCAGCGACAGGAAGTTTGAAAATAGAGTCCACACAACCATTATGACACAGGCACTACTTGTTCTATATAAGGAGAGAGGACTACAGAGGAATTAGGTATGTCACACCTACAAACTACCTCAAAACCTAATATATAGAGTGCATTTGCAAATATACAATATCTAAGCACCATGCTTACATAATGCATACCACTTACCTTGTGTACTTTAAGGCAAGGACTATACTATCTTATGCGAACTCCTTTGATAGGTGGCCCCGGCATTTTTGAGTCCGAAAGACAAGGTAGTGTAGCAGTATGCACCGAAAGGAGTAATGAAAGACGTTTTGATCTGATCGTCTTCCTTTAGCGAGATCTGGTGATAACCAGAGTAGCAGTCTAGAAAAGAGAGGAGTTCGCATCCGGCCGTTGAGTCGACCACCTCGTCGATGCGAGGGAGACCAAAAGGATCTTTAGGACAGTGTTTATTGAGATCAGTGTAATCAACGCACATTCTTCATTCATTATTCTTTTTGCGTACAAGAACCGGATTGGCAAGCCAATCGGGGTGATACACTTCTTTTATGAATTCGGCTGCTAGAAGTCGTGTTATTTCTGTCCTAATAGCCTCCTTTTTGTCACGAGCGAACCGTCACAGCTTTTGCTTGATGGGTCTTGCGGTCTTCGATACATTTAAGGAGTGCTCGATCAGGTTTCGTGGGACGCCGGGCATGTCTGCGGGTTTCCATGCGAAAACGCTTACGTTGTCCCTTAGAAACCTGACGAGCGCGTCTTCCTATTTAGGGTCTAGGTTGGCCCCGATGAGGGCCGTCTTCTCAGGGCTGCCTTCGACCAGCTGCACTTCCTTGTATTCCTTGGATTTTGAATTCTTCCTGGCGGTCTCCTGCTCGGGTAGTCGGAGCTGGTCGGGAGGTAGCTGTGCGGCTTGGGTTGCTGTTTCTGCCATGTGGATTGAGAGATCAATTGCTTCAGTGATCTTGAAGCTCTCCTCCTCGCAAGTATATGCAGTGTAGACATTGCCTCTGACGGTCAGGACGCCCTTCTCCGTAGGCATTTTGAGGACCAGGTATGAGTAATGCGGGACTGCCATGAATTTTGTCAGCGATGGTCGGCCCAGTATAGCGTGGTAAGTCCCGTCAAAGTCGGCGACCACGAAGTTGACGAACTCTGTTCGGAAGTGGTCGGACGTGCCGAATTGGATAGGCAATGTTATCTGTCCGAGGGGCACTGAACTCTGTTCGGGCAGGACTCCCCAGAATTGAGCATCGTAGGGTTTTAGCTGTGCCGGAGATAACTTCAGAGCGGGCAGGCTGTTACGGAAGAGGATGTCAATGGAGCTTCCTCCGTCCACGAGCACCCGCTCGAATCTGATGTTGTTGATGCAAGGGCCCAAGATTAGAGGGAAACGACCTGGCTCTGGGATAGCGGCCCACTGATCCTTCCTGCTGAAGGAGATCTCCCTGTGTGACCACGGGGGAAATTTTGGGTCTGCGATCAGGCCGTCCGTGCTGTCTATGTTGAGGCAGGCTCTCTTTAATAGCTTTCTTTCTCGCTTAGATTCGATGGAGACCTTGCCCCTGAAGATGGAGTGGACCACGTCAGTGGGACTGACATATTGGTGTCGTGGGTCCCTATCTTGGTCCTCGTCCTCGTCTTCGTGGTCGTGCCCGTCTTGTTTTCCATTTTTCTTGGCGGAGTCGTCTTGGGCGGCCCGCCGCATATAGATGTTTTTGAGGACGCGGCACTCTTCCATGCTATGGTTGGACTTTGGATGCAGTTGGCATGGTTCCTTCAACGTTTTGTTGTAGTCTTCTTGGTAGTCTCGCCGCCCGTTGGGGCGCTTGACTGTATTTACTTCGTGGTCATGGTCGCGGGGGCGCTTTCCTCTGAAATCGTCGCGATTGTCGCGCCACCTGTCCCAACCTTCTCTGTGGTCACGGTTGTCGGGGCGGCGGTGGTTCCTGTTGTCGAAACGACCGCGACTATCATCTCGCCGGGGAGGCTGGTCGGGACCTCTCGCATCGTCCCGGATTAGTTTTTCTGCGTCGTCGGCATCGGCGTAATTTTTAGCTGTGGCGAGGAGCTCGGCCATCGTTGTTGGCCTTTTGCGCAACAGCTTGTTCCTCAGTGCTTCATGGAAGCGGAGGCCTTTGATGAAAGCAGAGATGGCCTCGTCGTGGGAAATCTTCGGGATCTTAAGGCGCATATCCGAGAATCGTCGGATGTAATCACACAGAGGCTCATTTTTCCTGTCCCTTATCCTTTTGAGGTCGTACTTGTTTCCAGGCTGCTCGCATGTGGCGATAAAGTTGTCGATGAAAGCCTGGCGTAGCTCTTCCCAAGAGTCGAAGGAGTCCTCGGGCAGGCCAAGGAGCCACTGGTGACCAGCCTGGTCGAGGACTACTGGGAAGTAGTTGGCCATGATGTGCTCGTCTCCAGCTGCTGATCGGACGGCGATTTCGTAGAGAGTGATCCAGTTCTCTGGATTTTTCTTGCCGTCGTATTTTTTGAGTTTCTCGAGCTTGAAATTGCGGGGCCACACGACCTGGCGGAGGTGTGAGGAGAACTGCCTCAGGCCCGGGGGGCCGTGCGTTGCATCATACTCGATACGGCGCAGGTTTTCGTGGACTGCTCTCTCCGTGGCGCGCCTGTTGATGCGGTCTCGGGCGTCTTTGGGAGGGATGTTGTATCGAAGATCCCTGTACTGGTTTACTTCCTGACCACGCCCGTGATCCTGCTCGCGGCGACTGCCAGCGTCCCGACCACGCCGTGAGTCTTTTCGGTGATCGTTGGGGGAACGGTCATGGTGGTGTCCGCTGGGCTGTGGTGAGGTCCGGCTGCGGTGGGTCTGGTCGGAGGAGGCCTCTGTATAAGAGACGGCTTGGACTCTTTTGAGCAGAGTGGCTGTTTGCCCCATAGCAGCGATCAGATGCGCTCGAACGCTGGATCGGACGCCCTAGCACTCGGGAGTATCAGGGAGTCGATCTAAATTAGCCATGGCGACAGCCACATTGGCGCTTGGCGTTTTGTAGACTGGCTGATCCCCGACCATGTCGAAAGCGTCGCTGAGATTATGCGGCGGGAGTTGACGTTCCTGGTCCGCTCGTCGTCGGGCACGGTCGGCGTTGCGCTGCTCGCGGAGCTGCCTCTGCTCGTCTGTTTCTCCATCAACAGCTGGCTCGTCGGCGCTGACGTTGAAAACGATGTCTCCTCGCCGAGGTGGGAAGACCGGGAAACGAGAGAAACCCGGGGGGTGTGGAGGCGAATCCAGGTCATAGTCTTCGTCTTCGGAGTTTATGACTTCAGTGTGAATGGAGCCAGTGCTCGAATTTGTGCTGGAAGCCTGGCCGTCCCGTAGTTCTCGGATCGTCACCATGTTGACGTGGTGACGAGCTTGTCGACCGTTCCACTTTGGCAGCCAACCCGCCTTGTTGAAAAGGGATTGGGCGTGCCGCGAGTAGAGAGAGGCCGAGTTGTTCAGACCGCAAGGATATCCTTCCTCCGGATCAGCCCTGATCTTGACGGATCGCCCCGAAGGGGTGGAGGTTATCGTCAGAGACGTTCCCGACCGTTCGTGTTGACGACACGAGTTGGCCAGTAGGAGTTGGGAGAATCCATTGGCGCGGCTTGATCAGGTTGGGAGGCTTCGAGAAGCTTGAAATCGGCGCGATCAAGTGCTCGGAGAAGATCCGAGCCGTCGATCTTCTTTCCCTCGTAGCGCGGGAGCGGTGGTCGGGTGCTCGGTGCCAGCGTCCGTGTGGTCGGAGCCAACGCTGTCGTCATCCCAGATTGGATCTGGGTTCCATCCGCAACCGCGATCGTGAGGCCGCTGCCGTGCGTTGTCCACGTGATCTGGCCGACGGTGAACGTGAGGCCTTCAGGCACGGCCGTGTAGGCTGGAACGATGACCATCTTGTTCGCCGGAGAAGTTGTACGCACACCCCCTACCTGGCGCGCCACTGTCGACGAAAGCTAGTCGGCAGTCTACCTTGGGGTATGCCCACGGTAGTAGTTTATCGGTAGACGGTGCGCAAACTACAAACTCGATGGTGACGCAAGACACAGACAAGCTTTTTATCCAGGTTCGGCCGCCGAGTTGGCGTAATACCTACATCCTGCGTCTGGTTGTATTGATTTGTGTTGAGAGAATAATGATGTCCTAGGGGGGGTCCCTTGCTTCTCCTTATATAGTCCGGAGGGCAGGGTTACAGATCTAGGAACTAATCCTAGTCGGTTACAATTGCCATAGATAGTTCGATATCAATTCCTATTCTAACCGACTAGAATCTTGCTTGATCTCAACGTCTCGTTTCCTTGCGTGAAACTCCGAGCTATCGGACCAAGCCTCGAACTTGTCTCGTAGTGGGCCAAGCCTCCTGGCCCAAGTCTAGCCGTAAGGGTATAAGGGTTTATACCCCCACAATACTAGATATATAATCAAAGTAGATATTGAATATTATAATCAAGAACATGAACAATATGAATACTAATGTCACCATAAACATTGTAGCAAGCACAAAAAGACAATGGAGGATACAAAGGGAGAAGGGTACAATGAATTATACCTAAAAATTACACTCCTAGTAACTTCAGGAATCCAAGCTTATAATCTGCTTGCCTCCTTATAGACCTAATCTAACTAGCTAAGCCCTAGAACTAGAGGAACTCTAAGGAATTAGGGTTTCTGGCTTTGGATGACTTGATCTCCAAATGACTTATGCCTTCATGGGGGGTTGGGGTCTGGTTATATAGCCTTGTTGGATCAACATGAGCCCTTGGATCAAACTGACCCTAAAACATGGTGGAGATGCAACCTAGGAGTCGGTGGAGGAAGGTTCTAGAAGCAGGAGGTGTGGCAGCACAGGGGGAGACCGCTTTGATGTGGTGTCTTCTTGATCCTTCTAGAGTCTTCCCACGTAATTTTCTCAGAATAAGTCAATTGTTTTATTTGACAAATAGATCCTCCTTGATTGTTTTCCTTAATAATCTTGGATAAAATAATTCACCAAAACTCATGAAATTTATTAGTTTAAACCCTAGACTTACGTAGATTCATTCTATTATACTATTTCTCATATTTATTCAATTATAAACTGTTGACATTATCCACCGTTAATAGAGAGCACATGGGATGACTAATGCTGCTGCTTGAGCGACATAGTCTTACTCATAGAAGTAGGTCTACTCAAAGTTGCCATCGATGACGATGACTCCTTTAGGCTAGGCATCTTGAGCTTCAGGTATGTGTAGTTGGAGACGACCATGAACTTGGTGAAGCACGGGTGGCCAAAGAGGGTGTGGTAGACCCTAGGGAAGTCGACGACCTCGAAGGTGAGGAATTCCTTGCGGAAGTTGTCCGGCTCACTGAAGGTGATGTTGAGCCAGATGCACCTGAGGGGGACAACTTTCTTCCTAGGCACGGTCCCATAGAATGGTGCGTTGTTGGGGCATATGCTGCTCGGAAAGATGCCCAACATGTCGAGGGTGCTAAAGTAGAGGATGTTGAGGCCGCTGCCCCCATCCATCAGGACCTTAGAGAGGCGCATGGTGCCCTTGGTAGCGTTGACCACGAGCGGGTAGCACCCTAGATGAGGGACGCAATCAGGGTGATCTTCTTGGTTGAAGGTGATGGACGTCTGGGTCCACCGGACCCAAGGCTGTGGACAATGTTCACCTCCTAGTTGGTGATTCAGCATAGCCACTTGGACTTGTACGCCTGGGAGCCCTTGAAGATCATGAGACAACGCTCTGCCTCTGGGAATTCAATATCTTCTTCTTGGGCATTATCTGCATGGTCATGGACCTTTGGGGTAGGCTTTAGGGCCTTGCCCTGTTGGTCGAGGGTGTTGCGGATGTAGCCCTTCATGGTGGTGCAGTCCTTGAGGAGATGCTTTGTTGCCCTCATGGAAGGGACAAGGAGCCTCAAGCGCCTTCTCAAAGTGTTCGGGTCAAGAGCCACACCTACGGGGCTAAGGCTTGCGGTGTAGTCGACCACAACCACCATCTCCTCCTTGAAGTTCTTCTGATCATCCTTGTTCTGCCTGTCACGACGTTGCTGAGATGAGGGGGAGCGCTAACGCCATTACCACAACTAGGGGGGCCGGTAGCCTACTGCAAGAGTGTGAGAGGTAGGAGGTGAATCAATGGAGGAATCTGTAGGTAAACACCAAGCATGGATTAAATAGATCAGACTGGGCATATGGGTCTGCTCATCTGTCCAGAAGATTACAATGACAAGATATAAAGAGACATCGCACATGAGTGGGACGTGGGCAGAAAGATAATGAGAGAATTTAAATTAACTTACTTGCATGCATGTTTATGGAAAGGAATCAATTATTTGGTCGTGATCCCTTAGTGATGGGGATTATTACACTTGGTAGGACGTGGGTGGTGGGCTGAGTGCATGGGAGAACAATGTAGAGAGTAAAAGTTGCATTAAGGATTGAATTGACCATCATGCTGTTTAATGGTGATGATGTGGCATGTTGTGGAGCGAGCTTTAGAGAAAGTAAATGGCTAATGGGTATGAAAAGAATGGACCATCATGCTGTGAAATGGTGATGATGTGGCACGTGCGCTGTGGAGTGAGCTTTAGAGAAAGTAAATGCCTAGTGAGTATGAATTATATAGTTATATTAGATTAGATAAGCAAAAAGAGGAGAAGAGAGAAAACCCTCATATTGAAAGAATTCGCATGACCAAGGTTATATTTTAAAAGGCATGAATTGGACGTCAAATCTTAAGAGGAGCACAAATTGAAGGTCAAATATTGAAATTTCTTTATTTTCCCTATGCACCAAGCCAAGCCAATCAACTCATGGTGAGATTGTTCTACTCTGGAAGAAATTTAGTGAGATAGCTATTAGTCATTGTAGTAGATCATGTAATTTAGTAGCATATGAATTAGCTACGCAAGCTTTATTAAAAAGAGTTCTCAGGTTTGCGTAGATGATCCCCTTCACCTATCTTCCAATTTCTTGTAAACTATGTAACAATTTTGGTGAATCAATAAAATTTGCTTGAAGTTTTAAAAGAAAAAAAAACTCCATCTGACCTGACCCAACACGCGCTCAACCCGATAAACATGGCGGTGCTGAAAACCAAACCGGCAAGAAAATAGTAAAAAGAAAACGACTATGCATATTTTTAATATTTTACTAGATATATGCCCGTGCGTTACACGGGGTTATGATTTTTTGCCGACCTCTACAGTGACACATCTTTCATGATGCATCCATCGCACCTTTCCCTGGCCGTACCTTCTCCGCCGAGTCAATAAAAGCAAACTGGCCATGCCTCTTTATCTAGGTAGTTGGAAATTTGTGTCCTTGATTGACTGCTTCGAATGGTTTTTCTTGTTTTCTATGGTGCAGACGGACACAATACAGATTTCGTGGTATTGTGTCAACGGTGCGGAACTAGCAAAGGGCCTATTTGGCAGGGTTCTGCCTTATCTAAAAATGGCTTTGGCTCTGCTCCTCTGAAGGAGCTGAAGCTTTTTTGAAACACAAGCGAACTCTACGTAGATGTGGACTCTGCAACGGGCGGACGGGCCGGTTGGAAGCGTTGGGTAGAACCGTAGAAGGCAAGCCCACATGTATGGATCGCAACCGGTGCAGACGCGCAGCTGGTGACGAGTAGAGGGATACGACGATGATAATATTTATTTTTATTTATTTTTTTGTCAGCGAAGCCATTGCCGAATTCCTCTATTTGAATATGTGCCTGATCTATTTTAATAGCCTGTAATCACCGAACCGTCAAGGGAACGGTAGAAGGAAAACAACTTCTTGCATATTTTTAATATTTTATATTTATTATATTTTTTTATTTTACACGAAATATATGTTCTATTCTATTCTTTTCTCTATCTATGTCTCTATATCTTTATCTCAAATATATGTTCTATTCTATTCTTTTCTCTATCTATGTCTATATATCTTTATCTATATATTTATATTTCTATATATCTTGTATATCTATCTATCTATCTATCCATATATATATTATACCTATTCTATACTATACAAACAAAGGAATTGAAAATAGCCTCTCATCTAATTAAGTTATACACTAATATCTCGTTCTTTAGATATATTTTAAAATCTGATCCGATATATCTAAAACTTCCATCCCATCCTGACACGTGAACCCGGTTAGAAACTTTTTGATTTTCAATGCATGCGTCTGCCGTTCAATCGATCTTCCCGCATTACTCAAAAAAAAATCGATCTTCCCGCACCATTTTTCTTTTTTTTTTGTCACAGTGGAATTATTTACACGTCCGGCGTAGCCACCTGGTTTTCACCCGAACGGAGCATAAGGCCTTGTTTAGTTCCAAAATTTTTTGCAAAATATGAATAGTAACACTTTTGTTTGTTTTTGACAAATATTGTTCAATTATAGACTAACTAGATTTAAAAGATTCGTCTCGTCAATTCCGACCAAACTGTGCAATTAGTTTTTATTTTCATCTATATTTAATACTTCATACATACGTCTAAAGATTCGATGTGACGGGGAATCTGAAAAATTTTACAAAATTTTTGGGGAACTAAACAAGGCCTAAAATACGTTGCACCAAATGGAACATCATCATGATCTGTTACCTCCATCTCACCCTGAACCTACGCACCCTAACTTAATGCCACTTTTTTTTTACATACATACCCCACCCAAGGTTTATGTCGAATATTCAAATTGGATTGGGCCTCGTTTAGTTCATCCCAAAAATCAAAATTTTTCAAGATTCTCCGTCACATCAAATATTGGAGCACATGCATGGAAGCATTAGATATAGACGAAAACAAAAACTAATTGCATAGTTTACCTGTAAATCACGAGATGAATCTTTTAAGCCTAGTTAGTCTATGATTGGATAATATTTGTCAAATAAAAATAAAAATACTACAGTACCGAAATCCGAAATCTTTTCGGAACTAAACAAGGCCTTGATTTGGCTGTCACAGAGGTACATTCTGCATCACTTGGTTTATGTCATATCCTTTTCATAGCTGTTTCTTGTAAAGAGAAGAACCAGAGGTGTATAACGCCACAAGGGACTGTGCATGATCCATTACTATATAAAAGATTTTACACAACGTTTCACTTTGGGGTTTCGAGGCGATTGGCTTGATTGCTCACCTCGGTTATTCCATATAGGGTAGCCAGGCCAGCAACCGCCTCGGTATTAACCAAGGCGTTTGTTACAATGCAACTGCCTCAACTACAGGCGATTAACTGACGCGGTTTTCGTACTCGTCTCGGTTAAATTTAGGCTATAAATTTAGCCGTAACAACCATTCTTCCTCGTGGCTCCTCATTTTTTAGGGAAAAGGTTTTGCCCTTAGATTTATTAAAGGAGGCACCGCAAGAGGTTGATCCTTACTCTCAAACCCTCGATCTTCTCGCTATTCTATAATTTAGGTGTTTTTTTATCAAGATCTAGATCTATATCTATACAGAGGACAGAGAAATTAGATCCAGTGTTACCTAGCTATTCCTATCACTACCACAAAAAAGTCTTTAGGAGACTAGGCATTTTAATTTTCAGGAGACCACAAAAACTTTAGTGTCTTTCAAAATACCAGATAGAACAATATTTTATTAGAACAACCTTAATTACTATGGTGAGTAAAAGATCCCAAACCATTAATAATTTGCATCAAGGAGTTATCATCATCAAGATTAATTCAGTTTACTTGGTATTTCTATTTATATCTCAAAATAATAACTTTGGGTGTGATAGTTGACAAAGGCTGTTCGCAGAGACTCATCGCAGTCAATTTGCAAGAAAGAAACGTGCGAAACCGAGCGAGCGACGTATCCTTTGGATAGACCCCTGAGCAGGGGCAGTTTGGTCTTGTTACGTGACCGGCTTGGTGAGAAAAAAAAAATGCGAAAATGAGAGGAGCCTTTCATATCCAAACCATTGTGTCTAGGTTAAATTTGTAAAGGTCTGTGAATTGAATGTCCAATGCAGAGAGGTAAGCGTATTAAAAGTTAAATATTGAAATTTATATAAATATAAAAACTATCATGTAGTTTCTGAGTTGATGGCTTGCAAACGTGTCATGCCACATCAGCGAAGGCACAGCATAATTCCTCTCTCTCTTTTGAGGCCTTGTTTAGTTTTAAAACTTTTTGCAAAATAAACATTATAGTAATTTCATTTGTATTTGATAAATATTGTCCAATTATAAACTAATTAAGCTCAAAAGATTTGTCTCACAAATTACAGATTAATTATGCAATTAGTTATTATTTTTATCTATATTTAATGCTCCATATATGCGCCGCAAGATTTGATGTGACGGAGAATCTGAATTTTGCAAAAAAAATTTTGGATTTTGACACTGTAGCATTTCGTTTTGCAAAAAGTCTACATCATTCCCTGAACTATGGGGTGGTGTCTACTTTATCCCCTGAACTATAAAACAGTCTAATTTATCTCCTGAACTATCCAAAACCGTTCAAATCACCCCTCGGGAGGTTTTTTTATGGCGGTTTTGCTACATTACCGTGGTTCTGACTTTTTCTTTTTCCCTATTTGTTTTCATATAATCTTTGAAAAATTATAGTAAATCACAGAAAAATCATAAAATAGAAAATCTAATTTTGTTGAACTCCACATGAGTACATCTACGCAATGAATATATGATATGGTATACTTTAATACAAATTTTATCTGTAGCTTTAAATTAATTAGAAAAATCAAATTTTATCTGTAATTAATTGGTATAATTCATAGCTGCAGCTTCTGTGGTCCAATTGTGATGAAAACTTTATGATAGACTAAATATTCTATGCTTGAACTATAGTAAATATTTCATACTCATCGGATCATGTATAACTAAGTTTATTCAGGTTTATGCTTGTTAAATATAAATAAATCTATAACTAAGTTATACATGATCCGATGAGTATGAAATATTTACTATAGTTCAAGCATTGAATAATTAGTCCACCATAAAAATTTCACCACAATTGGGCCACAGAAGCTGCAGCTATGAATTATTCCAATTAATTAGAGATAAAATTTGATTTTTCTAACTCATTTAAAGCTACAGAAAAAATTTGTACTAAAGTATACCATATTATATATTCATTGCGTAGATCTACTCATGTGGAGTCCAACAAAATTATATTTTTTATTTTATAATTTTTCTGTGATTTACTATAATTTTTCAAAGATTATATGAAAACAAATAGGAAAAAAGAAAAAGTCAAAACCATAGCAAACCATTGTTACTGTAGCAAAACCGCCATAAAAACCACTCGAGGGGGTGGTTTGAACGGTTTTGGATAGTTTAGGGGGTAAATTAGACTGTTTCATAGTTCGGGGGTAAAGTCGACACCACCCCATAGTTTAGGGGGTGATGTAGACTTTTTCTATTTTGTTTTTATTTGACAAATATTGTCTAATCATGGAGTAACTAGACTTAAAAGATTCGTCTCGCAATTTACAGATAAACTGTGTAATTAGTTTTTGTTTTTTACTATATTTAATGCTCCATACATGTGTCGTAAGATTTAATGTGATGGAGAATTTTTTAAAAAAATTAATTTTTGAGGGTGAACTAAGAAAGACCTTAGTTTAAAAAATTTCTCCATTACATCGAATCTTGCGTCATGCATGAAGTATTAAATATAAAAAAAACTAGTTAGTCTAAAATCGAAAATTTTTGCCTAACAAGGCCTTAGGCCTTGTTTAGTTTCGAAAAAAATTCAGATTTCGCTACTGTAGCACTTTTGTTTTTATTTGACAAATATTGTCCAATCATAAATTAACTAGGATCAAAATATTCGTCTCGCGATTTACAGACAAACTGTGTAATTAGTTTTTGTTTTCGTTTATATTTAATGCTTTATGCATGTGCTGCAAGATTCGATGTGATGAGAATCTTAAAAACTTTTTGGATTTGGGGTGAACAATAGTTCCTAGGAAACTTTGCAAAAATTTTCACATTCTCCGTCACATCGAATCTTTAGACGCATGCATGGAGTATTAAATATAGACGAAAATAAAAACTAATTGCACAGTTTGGTCGGAATTGACGAGACGAATCTTTTGAGTCCAGTTAGTCCATGATTGGACAATATTTGTCAAATACAAACGAAAGTGCTACAGTGTCGATTTCTCAAAAAATTTTGGATGGCAAAAACTTCTGTTTTTGGCTACTGTAGCACTTTCGTTTTTATTTGGCAAACATTGTTCAATCATGGAGTAACTAGGCTCAAAAGATTCATCTCACAAATTACAGATAAACTGTGCAATTAGTTTTTATTTTTATCTATATTTAATACTTCATGCATACGACCAAAGATTCGATATGACGAGGAATCTTGAAAATTTTTGCGAACTAAACAAGGCCTTAGTGTGAAGAAGAAAAAAAGATGGAAGTTTCTTCCGCCTAGTGCGACTGCGACCGACTCAGCTCCGGCGACCCTCAAAGCCGCGCCAGCCATGGACGGGCCGCGTTGGACGGAGGAGGTGGACGACCTGGTCGACGCCGGCGACGTCGACGCCGCCATCGCCCTCCTCGAGTCCGTCGTCTCCGGCCTCTCCACCTCCGCCGCTGCCCCGGCCACCGACCTCCGCCTCGCCACGGCACTCGGCGACCTGGCGGGCCTGCACGCCTCCCGCGGCGACACCCTCCGCGCCGACGAGCTCCGCGCCCGCGCCATAGCACTTCGGTCCCGAGCCGCGGCCCCTTGGACTGGGACCCTAGGGTTTGTCTCTCCCTTCTCGTTGTCCTTGTTGCTCTTGCAGTTGGTGGTTGGAAGGCCTTCGCTCCGGGCCACGTTTCAACTGTTTATTTATTGCTTTGTTGGCCAACTGTTAGAGTTACCGTTGGGCAATTGCTTGGTTGGTCATCTAAGTCCTGGATTACTCCTAATTTTTTTGCAGTTGGGACTGTACTCTGTAGTTACCCCATTTCTCTGCGTGTTTATATTGGGGCTTGGGTTCTTGGCTGCTAGTACTTCTAACACCAGATTCAGTGGAAGAATGGACATATCTAAAACAGTAGTACCAGGGACACTAGCTAGTTACTAGTAGAGTGCCCGTGCTAACGCTACGGTAACATTCAAACATACAAATTAACAGTTCGCCCTTTGCTACATAAAACTTAGCTGGTTACCATTTAACTATGCATATAAACATATGATCAGAATTTTTTTTTAGTGAAATTGACTTCAATCTCCTCAAAGACAAAAAAAGATCCGCCTTGTTCGTTTGGCAAAAAATATTTGTGGTAGTAGTCTGGCTGGCAAAGAAACTCTTAGAAACAACTTGTTCTAGAAAATATGACCATGGCTCGGAATATGAAGACAGCTATCCAAGTAGAAGTTTGTTGTTTGCAACATAGATCACTTTCACTATGAAAATATAATCTCTACGTAGAGATTAAACTTGTTTGATACTGACTATTAGCAACTTTATGCATGCGCTTGAAAGAGTTGATAATGAAAGATCGGAAGCGGTTGAAAAAAGGAAATTAAGACTATACTCAATGTCTAACTTGTATACTGTATACTGTTTCACCCCTCCTTCCTTTGTCGTATATCTTTTCACCAACAACCTGAAACCCATTACCAACCGCAAAGAAAGCAACACAGGCTATGAACTCGCAACTTCCTGGTTGATAAACTTTGAGTAGGCAGCAAATCAATTTAAGCAAATTAATGAACACAGACAAAGAAAGTATCTCCTGGGAATTCTCCGATGACAATAACTTTGCTTATTCTTCTTTCAAATAAAGCATGTAGTCTGTCCAGATGTTTCTTACTTTCTGGTTTATCTCCCACGCAAGTTCAAGAGCCTTTTGATAAGCCTCGCTGGCAGGAACACATTAGTTTACTACTCCTGCGATGTGAACATACATGACCCTTCTAAGAATATGAAAGGTGCCCTTGAGGAAAAAAAGAAGAAGTCGTAACAGCAGGAAGCAAATCTGAAGATGTTAAACTAACCCATAGTTACAGCTTCCACCGCATCATTAATATAGTTGCAGCTTCCACGCATCATTAATCTGAAATTTTTAATTTTGTTATGAATATTGGAATGCATGCATTAAGGCAAGAAAATTGTATCGCGGGAATAGGTTTCACTTCTTGTTATAATTAAATTCACATGGCTCCTGCAGTTCCAACTTTATTTGAGAGAACATCATAAGTACATATAAAAAAGAACTTACAAAGTAAAGAAAACTGAATTTTGCATCCTTGCCTGACATCATCTTGAAAAGAAAAAAATGCAGTCATTTGGTGAAAGAAATAAGCAAAAGTTGTTCCCCCAAGCATAAGATGGACACAAATTAGAACGACTACCACATATGCGAAGATCACATGACAGAGCCAATTCTAACCCGACACCAAAAGCAACCTCCTTGACAACAGCAATTGTAGGAGTAGGCAGTGCCTGCTTAAACATGGTAGAAAAAAATTACATCTACTATGGACTTTTGCAGCACCTGTTGGTTAAAAGGCATTTGAGAATGCACATGCCATGAAAAATTGGTCTGGGTAGCCTTATCTTGTTTTTTGTTCATCACCATGGATTTAATATTTTCTCTAAAAATCTGAGAGCAACCGTTTAGTCATACAAAAATATATTGTTATTTCGCACAGCAGTTTGATTTTGCAAGATCGGATCATCCAAAGAATTAAATATGACCTTGGAGGTGCACAGGCACTGGGATGGGTCCGTCTCCAGAGCAGGCAAGGTGGCGAGGAGGTGGCGGTGTTGCAGTAGAGGCACAAGAACCCTGTGTAGGTCATGGCATTGGAGCCGAACGCCTGAATCCATCTGCGCCAACTTGCGCAGCACCTTCGACACCTTCATCTCAGCTGGCATCAGCTATCATGCGAGCATGTGCTTGGACCTGAGGGTTGCCATGCCCAGAGATGACGAGGCAATGCGTGATGCGAGCCGGCGACAAATCTGATTGAATCAACCGAGAAGGCTGAACCAGCACCACGCTTGCCCGGACGTCCGACTACGCCTCCGTGGTGGCCCGTGGCCGACGAAGCTGTTGGATCCCGACCATTCCTCGGTCGCCGTCGCCGTCTTTTTGGCCGTGCCGTGGCCAGCCATGGCAGATGGAAACAGCAGAGGGAGACCCATCGCGTGCGTCTGCCGGTGATCGTCACTGGCGTTTGACCGTGTCGTGGCCCACAGTGGCGTATGGAAGCGGCGGTGGGAGGACGTCCGCCGTGGGGATCTCGCGTTCGTGTGTGGGCAAAGACGGGCGGAGGATGATGATTCAGTCTTTTTTCGAAGAAAAAAGGCAGCTAGGAATCGAGTCTGAGCGCGGATGTGGAGGTGGGAGGGGCAGAGGAGGTTGACACATGTAATTTTGACCCTTGGATTTGAGTGAGTAAAGAGAGAGAAGAGATTAGAAGTAATCTAGACAGTCTGTTTTAAAGGTGTTATTTTTCTGGGTACATTTTTCTGGGTGGATGAATATGAGGCTCCTTAGTGGGGGACGTTTTTTTGATGTGGATCTAGGAAAGAAAAGGACGGTGAATTAATAGGGTAGATGTACTAGTTTGACTCCCTCACAATAATTGACGTCATGTACAATCTCCTGCTTGGGTGCCTCTTCTTTATTTCTTAATTAGTTATATATTTGTTTTGTGTCAAACGATGTGCTCTGAAGGGATCAGGAGCTGCCAGAGCAATGTTCATCACAAGAGTGCGCGACGGGTTCAAAAGACTCAGAAGTCTCAGCTAATACTGACAAAAACAATGAAGATGGGGAGGATGGTATTATTTTTGACTTTTTACAACTTGCTTGTGCTATTGAACTTGTGGACACAGCTCATGGGAGATTGAGATCGTGCATTCCTCCTTCGATCCTTGCAGATTGGGAGGCTATTGCAGATAGCGGCGCCCTTGATGACACACTAGTGCGCTCTCTTGAGCAAGGAGCTAGAGTATCTTCTTGCAGCTCCTCAGAAAGAAGTAGCACCCCATCTTCAGGGCCCAAAAGGAGGGGGAGGGGCTCATTTCTTTACAATAAGAGTGTTCTGTACAGTGACCAGTGTGGTTCGGAAAGAGAGTTGGATGACAAATGGTCTAATCCTCCGGTTGGATCAGAGGATCATGTGAATGGGCCAGAGAACAATGCTGCTACAGGTATTCAAGATACCATTTTTGTATGCATGGTTATATTGTTCATGCTGAATTTTAAATGGAGGGCTTCATTACTTAGCTTGGCCTTGTAGCTGCTGCACAGTTTGGGACAAGGCATGTCCTTGTTTTATATGACTTTTCACCAAGCACGCGGACAACAGATCTGGAAAGGATTTTTGAGAAGTTTGGGGATCATGGAGTTGCCATTCGCTGGATTAATGATACTTCTGCACTTGCTGTTTTCCAGACTCCATCAGCTGGTAATTTGGTTCTTGCAGCTATTTGGAACTTTGCTTGTGTATGGTACCATCGTAGGACATGATGTTCTGACATCAGTTATCTGAGATATGATGGATTAGACAAGTATACTTATCTGAGAGAAGAAACTTGTAGGTTAAAATGATAGGTGGTCTCGCCATATCTCCACCCCTAAAATCTGAATAAGTTCACATGTCAGTTTGTTTACAAGTCATTTTGTCTACTCGTATTCTGTGAGCTTGTGGAACATTGCATTTTAATATTTTGCTGGTATTCCATTCTGTTAGGCTAGAACTTGATGGAGATGATATTAACAGTGAAGCCATCCACTGTTGCTGTTGTTGTAGCTTTGGTTCCATTTATTCTGATCCCTTTATTCTTTCATATTGACATACAGCTAATGAGGCTCAAGCTTGCATACCTCCAAGATACAAAGTACGGTCACTGAAGCAGGATGATGACCTATTGACAAAAATAGATGGTAGAGGTAACACCTTGTGTCTTGTGATGATTCCTTTCTACCTGCTTGCCTCTCTTTGCATGCTTTGTGGATTATCACATCTTAATTATCTGGTCTTGTTAGAATTGCTGCACACTCTGTTCTAAGTTGCTCTCGTGTCTTGCTGCAGACCTAGATCCGCCCAAGCCGAGACCAAAGACATCTGCAAGAACGGCTCAAAGGCTAATTGCTCATGGGATGGGATTGAAGCAGTTCACAAACTTTGGGTCTGACGAGTTGAAGAAACAGGAGGGAGAGAGGAAGAACAGAATTGCCACTAGACAAGCAATGCGTGATGAGGCTTGGGGTTCAGATTGATGGAGAACATACCACGATGGCTGGTCGCGCACATCACATCTGCGAGTTTGTTACACAGGTATTTTAGATGCTTGTACTCTTTGCATGGTCAAATGTTGATTGATACGGAGGGATCCATGAGCAGATGGTAGGAAGTGTGCCATGAGGCCGATGGATATGTAACCAGATCGCCTTTCACAGTCATGCTGAGTGCGCATTGTGTATTGGAATGGTAATGTGTATGCTGAGTTTTTTTTAGTAAAAAAATAAGGGAACAAAGTTCTAGCCTCTACCATTCAGGATACACAGCTGAGTGTCGCCATAAGGTGAACAATCCAAATAGGAAATAAAACAGAGTTTAGCTTAACTGAGCTCGGCACTAAAAGGAAAACTCTAAACGCCAATACGGTTGTGAAGTTCTAACCAAACTTTGCAAAGATAGATATAATCAACGTCTCTCATCTTCTGCATCATTTCTTGAAAAAAGGACGTTCCTCTTTATGCAGTATGAACCACTGACGGATCTAGAATGTTGCCCTGAAGATTACCTGCATGAAAGTATTAGCCTTAGCCTTACTAAACACAATGTAGGAAGGGATCAGGATGGGATTTTCGTGAACTGAAATGCAAAGCACGCGTAGCATTATATTTTGGCACCTTTGTGAAAGGACTGTGACGCTGACGCCTAAGAAGGGGCTGTGAGTGCAACTTAAAATTCTACTTCTAACCACGGCCACTAATTTTTACCTTAGCAAAACCTAAGTGTGTTGCTATCTCTACTGCAAAAGGCGATAGAGATGCAAAGTCTGGCCACTCTGGTATACCGAGGTATCAAGAAGCGCTCAAGCTTCGCCTTAGTCCTCGTTGGAGCCCCTCGCAAAGAATCCCTCGCAAGGGCCAAGCTTCTAGTTGGGTACCTCCATGGATAGCCCCAGGTCTTCTCCACGTGCAAGTAGGTCTCTAGTGTGCTTTTTGGCAAGCCTCTCCTGGACTCTCGCAAGAGCAAGACTATATGCCCCGCTGAGTACAAACACAGTGCGCAAGCACCTTTGATCAGGAGGTATGCAAATATCACTTAGCAACTAGTCACTCTAGGCACAAAAAACCGAATAACCGAAACCGAACCAAAAGAACCGGGAACCGAAACCGAACTAACCGAACCGATCGATTTCGGTTCCTGTTCGGTTCCAGCTTTCTCAGGAACCAAATTTAGTACGGTTATTTCGGTTCCTGGCCTCGGTTAACCAAAATAACCCAAAATATATGCACCCCATAGGAAATGTGTACTGAAAATTGAAAACAGCGCAGCCCATTAGCCATTTAGCCCTTAGCATTTGAGAGAACTATGATATATATGTGTGCTACTGTTTTCATTCTTCATTGCTCTTTAAATTGTCCTGATGGTTGCATGAAAATGAGAGGAAATGCTGCTGAAATTTGTATTTGAATCAGCTGTTTTTTCATTCTCTGAAAATTTCGGTTCCTTTTGGTTAGAACCAAAACCAAACCGAATTACCCGAAACTGAAAAACCTCGGTTCCGAGTTTTATCAAGAACCGATCAGTGCCGAGTTTCTAAGTAACTGAATTAGCTAATTACCCGAAGAACGGAACCGCTCGGTTTCGGTTAACCGAACACCCAGAGTAAGCAACTAGTCCTAAGCCTAGAGCAAGCACATATGAGAGTGATCTAACTAACCTAAGCATTTCATAAAGCACCTATGTCAATCACCTTGTGATCTTTAAGCCCTATTCAAGTGGAGAGCACAAATGAGGTGTAGCAACACCCTCCTATCTTCCCTGTTGGAGTCATATATATAGCCCAAGTGAAGATATAGCTATTGCCTCCAAGCCCTACACTTTTCTATGTGTGCACCGGACAGGGCGGTGCCACATCGCCATCCCTAGGACGGTGACCTCTCCAATGGCTGGTTTTCAAACTAGCCATTACTAGGCTGGCACTGCCACCCCTAGGCGGTGCACCGCCACCCTTGGGAGGTGACCAGCCCATGGCAGCGCACATCTTGGTGTCTGATGCCACCCCCTCTGCTGTCGGTTTCCGTTTCTTTGTCTGGCTCCATCATTTTCGTGTCTTGGACTTCTTGCTTCTCTTCTATTCTTCCAACACTTCCTCTAATATCTTTTCTTTGAGTACTCAACACATTCTTTGAGCTCCGATCTTGGTTCAAGTCAAGTTGCAATCTTTTGGACTACAAAATAAACATTTGAAAAATCATTAGTCTAGTCTTGTTGATCATCAGACACCAAAATCCAAAGTAAATGGGCCAAGGGGTCCATTTTCCTTACACTTCCTGCCTAGCACCTTACAAACCTAACTGCTGCATTATCTGTGCCCGATCTGTGATTAGCCCTAGGCATAATAGGCTATGTTTTTTTAGTGCAAATACAAGCTTGTCATGTGCTAGGGGAATGAATACTGTCAATTGGTACATAAGGAGTTAAGGACAGAGAAACCCAGAATGCAAGATATTTAGGTTACGTGTGATCAAATAGGTATGAGTATGATGGTTTGTAGAAACTGGTGGAGCCAACAAGAAAGAAAATATAGTGCACTAGTTGAGTTCATAGACTTGAATTAAACCACATCGTTTTGAGTGGTTTGGGCACAAATCGTCTTGAATTATGTGCTCTCAGTCAGTGCACACCACATAGGAGACACATTATCCCGGGAGCTGCTCGAGAACGAGGAACACAACAGAGGCAAATCGAACAACTAATTTACTAGAGGTGGTGAAAAAAAAATCTATCCATTTGAAATGTGCCTTACCAACAGTTAGCTACTTTCTCCGTACCCGTAAAAAAGTCATTTAGGACAACGACCTAGTCTCCAAATCCTAACTTTGGCTCCTTGTTTTTATAAAAATATTTATCAAAAAGTGGTATATGTATATTTTTATGAAAGTATTTTTCAAGACAAATCTATTCATATGGTTTTCGCATTTTCAAACTCAACAACTTAAAGTTATTCATGATTTATATTCTTAATGTTTCACCCAAACCTTACAAAAAATAACTTTCTTTACTGGTACGAAGGAAGTATACTACAACATTCTAATAAATGCAAAGCACACAGAAAACTATTTACCCTCATAAAGAAGATCCGATCCCTCCCTAGAACCAAAATAATATGAATGAAAAGAACCATCTTGGGAGCTGACAACAGGGGCAGAGCCAGGATTAAGATATAAGGGGCAGTGGCGGAGGGTGGACCAAAATTAAGGAGGGGCAAATTGAAAAAAACTATTGTTGCTCCTAGCTATCAAAGTTTTTCATATATAGCTACTAGGTGAATTCCCCGTGCGTTGCTGCGGAATTTTCTTAAAAATAAATCATTATATACATAGCATTACTATATGGTATTTAGTCTATTATGTATGTACACATATAAATTTGACTTGCATGTATTTTATTGTATTAGATCTAGTAAAAAATTGCTAAGCTAATAAAACAAAAGCTAATATTTGGTTACATTATAGAGAAATTAATTGGTGATGAAACAAATAGTATATGTACATGACTTGTATGTGAATATATTAAAGATTTAAAGTATTTCACATGATATAGATGACATGGTTATTTTTTATAATTAATATGGAATGACATGGACTTAGTGGGGAATGATGTGGACATCTTGTATGAATAGATAAAAGATTTAGTGGGGAATGATGTTGACACCTTGCATGAAGAGAGAATTCATCTAGTGGGATTTAGCTTTATAAGAGTTATAGATAGCTGCAGTGTATAAGCATCTATGAGATTACAGTCTACCAAAGCTAGGATTAATAACTACCAAAGCATAGAGGAAGGGGGGTGGAGGCCCAGTTTCGCCTCCATGAGCCTCCGCCCCTGATAATTGGGCCAGTTCATCGAATGTCGACAAAATTATACGTTGGCATTGTTGATTTTGATGGTGGCTTAAAAATTATTAACTTTGATGCTTAAAAATCTATAATAAATCATCTTTAGTCTCTTCGTATCTTCAAAAAAATGCTAAATTTCTAGGTTGTCTTCTCCCAGAGGCCACACATGAGTGACATTCTAATTTACGGATTGATAGTCAGTGTGTTGAGTTCCCTCTTTTGATGGTTGTGTGCTTCTTGAGGTAAAGGCTGATGTAATGTAATGTTCATGAAAATTTAATAAATCTTCCGTTATCAAACAAAAATGTCTAGATTGAAGATAAAAAAGGACCATTGTTTATAGATCAACGGTTCAAATCATTTTTATTTTATTTAGACACTTAAGATTAAACAATCAAGAAATGTATTTGAGAAAAAAACAATCGATAATTTATTGAGAAGGTTTGTGTACTTAAAATTTCTAGCAATTAATGAAAAGTAATGAGATGTACTAATAAAGGTTCTGCAACGTTAGGGTGGGGCCAGGCCCTGCCCGCTCCCCTTGTCTCCACCCTGAGTGATATTTCCTTTTGGCTCCATAACTCGATCTCAGAGTGTTACTTCAGTAGCAGTGACCATCACTTATCAATTTGTCATTAGGATCTCTTCAGAAAGTTGGATTAAATTTGTCATTTGTAACAACGGGTAGTATAATAAGCTTGGATTTGGTGGAAAAACTGAAAATATTACAAACAAGCCCAATTTCACCCAGCCTCCTTACTACGAGGTATTGTTCTAGGCCTTACCCTTCCAACATTGGGCTGTCCACAATGTCGTTCTAGTCCTATTCAAGATGGCAACGGGCCCCGATCCCAGATCCCCGATGGGAAATTCATCCATTAGGGGATTAAAATGGGGTAAAATTGCTCCCCGCGAGGAGCTTGACGAGCTAAAAGTCAGCCCCATCGGGTGAAGCGGGGGCAGGAATGAGATCTAGCTCACCGTCCCAAAATCCGTCGAGGCCCTGAGAAAAGAGGCCTAGTAAGAAAACTTTTGGCCCAAGCCCAAAACGTGATATATATACTGCATAACCCTAGCATCACATTGCTCCCTTCCCACCACTAGCCGCCACTTTTCTGCTTTCGTGTGTCGCTCGGCGGAGTGGGGTCGCAGTCCCACTCGACGCTATGATGGCGAGGGCCAATGCCGCAGTTTCAACTGCCCGTGCTGCTTTTGCTTCTCCTCTTCTTCCTCTCATGGTGATGTTGATTCTTACTCTTTCTTCTCCTTGTCTACATCTTCCAATCCTCATGTTGATTCTCCCTTGCGAATGCTCTAGTCTATACGGATGATCCTTGATACAGTATCAGATTCCCTTGCCGATGCTTGCTTGGGGCCCTCAGACTACAACTGCTCTCCCAATCATGTGGTTCGGGGGTGTGCCAGCTCGCGGGTATGCGGCACTTGTTGGGGCCCCGAGACTACAATCGGGGACAGGGATGGAAGAAACATGTCCCCGAGCCGGGGATCGGAGACGGGGAGCGGGGAAAATAAGTGAAGTCGGGGACGGGGACAAGGTATCAATCCCCTACTAG